>NC_058409.1:51092754-51437721 GCF_002201575.2 Neomonachus schauinslandi | reverse complement strand
TATATATATATATATATATATATATATATATATATATATATATGTATGTACTGGGAATAGAATCCTAAGTAGGCAATTAATTTCTTTCAGCATGTTCACAATATCATTTTACTGTCTTCGGACTTCCATTATTGACTTTAGAACTCAGCTGTCAATTTAACTTTGTCTTTGAAGACAATACACACTTTCCCCTGTGGCTGCTTTAAATATATGGTGTATAGACCATTCAGGGTTTTTTTGGCTTCCTATGGTTTTACTATAATGTGCGTGGGAGTGTTGTGTAAATATACTGTGCAGACTCTATTAGGCTTCTTGAATCTATGGAAAGATGTCTTTCATTAGTTCTAAATATTCTCAGCTCTCATATCTTAAGATATTACCTTTCACTCTCCCTCTTCTTCAAATATAGGGTCTTCAAACAAGAGTTTATCTCGCTCTTCTTTAAACAAAGCAAGATTGTTTTATAGTTTATGGCTAATAATTCCAACAGATATTATCTCCATTATCTGCTTATGGGCCTATTTGAGTTGTCTGTTGTTTCTGCTGCTTCCTGCTCAGTGTGTTTTATTTCCCCATAATGACTGGCTATTTTTGACAGTGTGTTGGGCCCTGTATTTTAAAAATTATTTGCAAGAATAATTTGAGACTTAGCATGATAGCATCTTCTTCCAAAAAGGATTTTCTTTTTTTTTTTTTAAAGATTTTATTTATTTGACAGAGAGAGAGATAGCAAGAGGAACACAAGCAGGGGGAGTGGGAGAGGGAGAAGCAGGCTTCCTGCCGAGCAGGGAGCCCGATGTGGGACTCGATCCCAGGACCCTGGGATCATGACCTAAGCCGAAGGCAGACACTTAATGACTGAGCCACCCAGGCGCCACCAAAAAGGATTTTCATTTGTCTCTGCCAGACACCTGAGGTGCTATCAGTCTAGCTCCAACTCAAACCAAGTTCAACATTTAAGGTTGCCTGGACCATCCACCTGACAGAAAGGCAGAAGGAAACTGTGTGCAGGGATTGGTTTACTCATGATTCACCTTACCTGAAATTGTAACTCTTTGGGATCTCAGTTTAAAGAGAAGGTGGTTGACTAGAATCCCCACCTCTGGTGGATTGCAGGTCTTTCCTTTTGCCCCTGGCCTTAGGAATTTATCAGAAGTACGTTAGTTTTGCAGCTATTTCTTTAGGATTGGCAAATACCCAGAGGGCAAAATCAGATTTGAAGATCAGTCCTATTCTCTGGGTTCTCCTCTTCTGGATTTTGGCTTTTAAACTCCTCACTACCTTGTTGATATTTTGAGGCCTTTAAGAAGATGTTTTTCATATTTCATCTAATTCTTTAGGTTTTTTTTTTTTTTTAGTGGGAGGGTTGGTCCAAATTTCCCAGTCATCAGTTACTGGGAGTAGAAGTTACAATTTAGTCATCAGAGGAAAGGAAATTTTTCATAGTCCTTTATTTCTACTTTATGTCTACCAAATTGTTAGTCCCTTATATAAAGTACTTTGCATATGCCAAGAATGTAATTTACCCAACAGAACCAAAATTATTATAGAGAACTCATCAAATCCATCCTTTCAAAGAACCCTATCTGGTATGATACAAATTAGTTCATAAAACATTTTTAAGTCATGACTACTTCTGGCCTTTGGACTTTAATATGATAAACTTATACCCCACCAACTTGTAAAAATATAATGGAAGATCCAGAGATCATATATAACATACATACATAATATATCCTACTAAGGGTGCTCGCTCTTCCCACTGAAAAAAAGCCTCTACCCGTTTCCTTGCCTCTTTCAGATGTTTTCTCTGTCCTCACCTTCTCACTGAGGCCTTCCCTAGACATCCTATTTGAAACTGTAAACTCTACCTCATTCCCACACTTATTAATTTCCCCGTGTTCTTTTCTTTTCTCCATCTTCCTCCACCATTTTATATACTATATGTTATATATCTTGGCTCTATTTATGGCTGCCTCTCCCATCTTGATACATCTGTTTAACCTCTAGATTCCTTGGTTATAAAATAGGACTAAGAAAAGTATCCACCATTCTTCATATAGCTGTTTCACAGATAAGTGTAGTAATATATCAGCAAGAGATTCTTAAAAAAGATTTTTTGAAAAAAAAGAACCAAATGAAAATTCTAGAACTGAAAATTACAACATCAAAAAGAATCTACTGGTTGGGCTTAACAGTAAAATAAAGAGAACAGAACAAAAATCATTGAACTTTAAAATAGCGCAAACAGTGGTAGAAATGAAGAACAGAGAGAAGAGAGATTAAAAAAAAATAAGCAAATCCTCAGAGACCTGTGGACAATATCAAAAGGTATAACATATGTGCAATTGGAGTCATTGAAGGAGAAAAGAGAAAAGGGGGGCAGCAAAGAATATTCAAAAAAAAGAACAGATGAAAAACATCCCAATTAGGAGAAAGATTTAAATTTATAGATTTAGAAAGGAGAGCAAACCCACAGAGAATAGATTTAAACACACACACGCAAGCACAGGCATATCAGTGTCAAACTGCTAAAAATGAAATCTGAAGAGAAAAATCTTGAAAGAACTGAAGGGCTTTTACAAACTCATCCCACACCAAGTAAAATACTGCAACCAAAGTTTAGTGAGCTTGGAGTACTGGGGACAATTTTTCAGTGGAGATATTGTTGCTTTTCACTATGTAGCACATCAGGTATGTCAGGGGCTCACTGACAAGGAGTGTCAGATAAAACAGAGATGGGTGGCTGGAGAGGACGTTAACAGCCCTTTCTTTATTTCCCTTTTGGTTGGGCAAGTCTCCCGGGGGAAACAGGATGATACAGGCTCACTGAAGGCAGAGAGATTTTGACATAAATAATCCTAAAATCAGGGAAAGAGAGAAGTGAGATCCTCATGGTAAACTTGTGAATGGCCTGACCAGAAAGTCTAGTACTTCTTGGAGCCAGGGGAATTTTTGAAGTAGAAATAGAGGAAAGAAATTTGGGGGAGATGGGGAAGACCCAGAAGATTTTGATCATTTGCCAGCATTTGCTTCCTCAGTGTGATTTTCTTCTCTCACACTGTAGTCTAACCCTTCTCAGGATGCGTAGGTCTCGTGAGCAAGTGCTTTGAAAAGTAAGAGGGCAGATTATTCTTTCCCTTCCATTTTACGAATACATCACAGGGTTTTAGAGGTGGCTGTAGACAGATCAGTTTTCCAGGGAAGGGTTATTACCTCATTTTGGCAGATGTGGTGCCTTTAGTTCATGAAAATTTTAATGACTGAAAACAAATAAAACTCCCAAATGTAAACCCAAAGTTTGCTGCTTGTAATTATGTTTTCCATGCTAGACTAGAAATGAGGTTATGGCTTGCTTGTGATGTAAACTTCTTTTCCTCTTTTTTTGTTCCCCCTTCCCTCCCCACCCACCCATCATTCCCTCACAATCTCCATGCTTTAGGATCAATATTCCTGAGGGAAGGGAGGAGTAGAGCAGTCCAAGCAACGGTGCAGTTTGGTTGCCTGATGTGGCAGCAGGTCCCAGGGCTGCACACCGATGGGAAAGGGGCAACCTCACAGCATCGTGGCAAGTCTTCCAAGGCCTGTCTGCAGCTCTTCCTGTAAGCAGAGGCCTTTTCCTGTGTTTGAACTCACCACCAATGGCTGTCCTACCAAAGGTAAACAGCAGCAGTCTAAGCAAACTACACTTTTTCCAAAAGAAAGCTTTTAACTTTTCTTTTGGAGGAGGCAGAAGGGGGTTGTTTGAGGACTGGGTGGAGGAGGACAGGGAGGAGGTGAGACCAGAGGAAACACAAGTGACCCCAAGCCCTGCCCTGCCTGTTTTTTCTTTCTTTCTTCTTTTTTTTTTTTTTTCTTTTCACCTCCCTCATTATTTTTGGCTGGCTCCTTTGTGCAGGCTGCCTTCTATTCACTGACAGCTGCTTTGAACCTCAGTCATATCAGGTCATCTGCCAAGCTGTGCGCCTCTGGCCACATCACTCTGAGGCCTCCGGTCTGTCAGCTTCAAAGTGCCTCACAAGTGGTGACTTGCCTCCGTTGGGGTGTTAAAAGAAGGGGAAGCCTGGAAAAACTCGTGACACCTCTGGAATTAAGGCTGGAATCTTCTATCTCATTTTGCAGAAGAAGAAATCAGGACCGGGGCGCCTGGGTGGCTCAGTCGGTTGAGCATCGGACTCTTGGTTTCCACTCAGGTCATGATCTTGGGTCCTGTTATCGAGCCCCGCGTCGGGCTTCTCACTGAGTATGCTCAGTACAGAGTCAGAGTCGCTTGAGAGATTCTCTCTCTCTTCTTCTCCCTCCCCCTCTGCCCCTCCCCTCGCTTGTACACTCTCTCTGAAATAAATAGAATTTTTAAAGAGAGAGAGAAGAAATCAGGACCAAAGAAGAGCAGTGAAGCCTACTGCCAGGCCTTGTGGCCTGTAAGTGGAAGGATGGGGAACCAGGTCTCCTCACGTCTAGTCCCAAGGGGTTCTTCCTGGTCCTTGTATTTATTTATTTTTATAAATTTTATAAATAATACATTTTTAAAAGATTTTATTTATTTGAGAGAGCAAGAAAGAGTGAGAGCACGAGCAGGAGGGAGGGGTAGAGAGAGAAGCAGACTACCCACTGAGCAGGGAGACTGATGTGGGACTCCATCCCAGGACCGTGGGATCATGACCTGAGCCAAAGGCAGACAGTTAACTGACTGAGCCACCCAGGCGCACCTGGTCCTTGCATTTAAAACCATGTGCGCTGTGAATTGTGCAAGACTGTTGAATCTCAGATCTGTACCTCTGAAACAAATAATGCAATATATGTTAAGAAAAAAAAAAAAGAAGAAGAAGAAGGTAGCAGGAGGGGAAGAATGAAGCGGGGGAAATCGGAGGGGTAGACGAACCATGAGAGACGATGGACTCTGAAAAACAAACAGGGTTCTAGAGGGGAGGTGGGTGGGAGGATGGGTTAGCCTGGTGGTGGGTATTGAGGAGGGCACGTTCTGCATGGAGCACTGGGTGTTATGCACAAACAATGAATCATGGAACACTACATCTAAAACTAATGATGTAATGTATGGGGATTAACATAAGAATAAAAATAAATAAATAAAAAATAAAACCATGTTTCTCAAAGGAATCTTAGCTTCCTCAAAGATGCCTCAGCAATGATGACATTTAAGAGGGGATAGGGGAAGGAAGGACAAAGGAGAATGCTTAATGGCCCCTCAAATGGAGCTTCTTCACTCATTTATTCATTCAACAAATGTCTATTGAGCATTTTCTATGTGGCAGGTGACTTCTAGAGATACAACAATGAACTCAGAAAATCTAGGTTCCCATAAAATTTATAATCTGTTATCTATACTGGTCTCTAAGATTATGTTTTTGGTAAAATGGTTCTGTTCTTTTTTTCTTTAAAAAAATAAAATATTTCCCATACCTAGTTTTCAAAGCATTAACTGATACTCATCAAACAGCATTAAGTGGAGATTTTGCCACTACATACAACAAATTAGCTGCTGATCTTTCAACCCTTGGCAATTTGAAATCTATTAAAAAAAAAAAAAAGACAACTTAAAAAGAGAATTTGCCCCTGACGGCATCATCTCTACTCACTGACAAATGTAGGAGAGAAATAAAGAAAACAAATCGATGGTACAGATGGTTAGCTGAACTCTTATAATCTGTTATATCCACACCAGGGGTCGTTAGTAGATTCTCCTCTCAGGTATCCTAGGCAGAGTGCAGTCAGGGTGTGAATACTTTAAAGTTGACCCCCTCTGTTTGGTGGTGGGGTGGATGTGGGTGTGGCCGTTATTAGCCTTGTTGAGTTTCAGAGTCAAACTGTGATTGCTACCAGCAAATATTCCCACCTGGAATTTGGGGTTTGAAAATTTAAGGCCAAAAATAAACTAGCAGCCTTTCTGGTGCTAACATATCAATTATCGTTCAGGGTGTAACAAATTTCCCCCAAACCTAGTGGCTTCAAAAGCACAAATATGAATTACTTCACAGATTCAATGGGTCAGGCATTCAGGAAGAACTTAGCTGGGTAATTTGGCTCAAGAGCTCTCATGAGACTGTCATCAGAATGTGGCATTAGAAGGCCTGACTGGGCTGGATGATCCACTGCCAAAATGGTGCACTCACAGGGCTGTTAGAGGAGGCCTCAGTTTCTGTTCATGTGGTCCTTTCCACAGGTTACTTAAGTGTCCTTATGACATGGCATCTAGACTGCTTCCCCCAGAGCAAGCAATCTAAGAGAGGGTGAATGAAGAGGAAACCTTAATGCCTTTTATGACCAGTCTTCTAAGTCCCTCCCCAGCATATCTGCCTTTTTCTATTTTTAGAAACAAATCACTAAGTCTAAGTGATTAGATCTCAAAGGATGGAAAATTGGGCTCCATCTTCTCTTCAAAAGAGGAATATCAAAGACCTTATAGACATATTTAAAACGATCAAATTTAGGTTCCTTCCTCATATAAAATTTATTTTTTTGTAGAATCTTAAAACAAATCACGTTTCACCTGCTAATACTTCCCTATAAATTTTAAAAGCAAAACCACCATATCATTATCATCCCCCTCAAATTAATAATTCCGTACTATCTTTTAAAAACAACGTTTTCAGTTCTAAAATCTTAAAACCAAGAGATTCCACATAAAAATTCAGATTTCTTATTTTTTAAAAATAAGATGATCCAGTCACATTAGGCCTATGTTCTCACATGGTCACAAAACACTTTAGATGGGACATTGACCCTTCAATTTGTCATGCTCCCTGCCACGCCCTCTTGTCTTACGAAGGGGGCACTGATTTGTGGTTGATTTAATATATGGATTTATCACTGTTCTAGGTCCAAGGAGGCTGAAAGATGTGGCAATGGGGTTGAGGGAGAGAAAAGCCTGCCCACCAGTGTGAGTCGGATCCTAGAAGATCAGGAAATGAGACAGGGTGTAGGTTTTCATAGAGTAGTAGCAAACTTGGGGTTACCTACGTAGGGCTGTAGAGTTACCAAGGGTAACCAGAGATCTGGGCATTAGTCAATATGGTCTTGGAAGGGACGCCTGGGTGGCTCAGTCGGTTAAGCATCTGCCTTAAGCTCAGATCATGATCCCAGGGTCCTGGGATCAAGTCCCGCATCGGGCTCCTTGCTCAGCAGGGAGCCTGCATCTCCCTCTGCCTGTCTCTCTCTCTCTCTCTCTCCCCCTGACAAATAAATAAATAAAATCTTAAAAAAAAAAAATATGGTCTTGGAATATTTGGTGGATGTTCCTGTACAGATTTTGGCACTGAGGGACTAGAGCCACGAGCACAATCAGCCACCAATGAGAGGACCATGAATCAGCCAACATATATCAAGTCTCAGTGCTTTTCCTAGGACTGTGAAAGTTACAACCTAAGGAAGGGCCTGAGAGCCATGAAAAAGGATATAGAATTGTTAATCCAGCTTTATCATATTTGATTCAATTTATAAATATAAAGAGAGTTATTTCTTGTCCCTTGTGTGCCACAGCCATATACAATTTTAGGATGCCTGGAGAGAACCTGTACGTGGAGAAAAAAGCCTTTGTGACCACTGTGGAGGAAGACCGAAAGGATGAGCTCTATGGAATTTTGGAAATGAATACTGGAGGAGAATGCTTGCCCATCTCTAGCAAAATAATGAACCCACAGTTTCTTTTTAATGCAACTACTGCCATTCCTTAAATTAAAAATGCCCATTTGCTTGTATCAGATTTCTGGAGCTCAGAATGCACTTTCCCATAGAAAGCACATGTTCCTTGGTGATTAAGTCTACGGGCCAGTCCATAAGACCCATTGTATGCTGGAACTAAATCCTAATGCTACCAATCTATCACATATAACAGAATTCCTTAGAAAATTTCAGCCCGGATTCTAACATGGAATACCTAGGGCACATTTTCCCCAACCCTAGTAGTTCAAACACTGAGTTCTACTTCTTCCCTCAAACTTACCACTCCTGGGCCAGGTCTGATGCCACTAGTTTTCAGTAACAGCACTGGCTGTATGCTAGAGGAAAAGGAACTTTGTTGGGTGAATGTTAAGAAATTTAGGCATGGGGATACACCTTAGGGCAGTGACAGCAAGACAAGCAGACCACGCAGTTGGGGTGGAGCAAGGCAGGTAGGTACTCAGCGTTGGAGGCTCTGAAAATTGAGGATGAGGGTGGGGACGTGGTAGAAGGTGTTGCCATTCAGGAGTATGAATCTTTCATAAGTCAGCTGTTTGTGTGACAGGCATTATCAATATTGATCTTCCAATATCCTCTTGTCATACAATATATCAGCATAGCTCTCAAATCTTATCATCCCATGACCTCCCTAGGCATTAACATGCCCACTTGCATTTCCAGATAAGCTCTTAATGGCATGATCAAATTTAGATGAGACTTTACAACTGTTAATCTGCTCCCATTCTTGTCCCTCTAAAATCCATTCTTTGCACAGTGACCAAAATAGGCTTTTTTAAAAAATTAATTAATTATTTTTTTTATTCTTATGTTAATCTCCATACATTACATCATTAGTTTTAGATGTAGTGTTCCATGATTCATTGTTTGTGCATAACACCCAGTGCTCCATGCCGAACGTGCCCTCCTCAATACCCATCACCAGGCTAACCCAGCCTCCCACCCCCCTCCCCTCTAGAACCCTCAGTTTGTTTTTCAGAGTCCATCGTCTCTCATGGTTCGTCTACCCCTCCGATTTCCCCCCCTTCATTCTTCCCCTCCTGCTACCTTCTTTTTTTTTCTTAACATATATTGCATTATTTGTTTCAGAGGTACAGATCTGAGATTCAACAGTCTTGCACAATTCACAGCGCTCACCAGAGCACATACCCTCCCCAGTGTCTATCACCCAGTCACCCCATCCCTCCCACCCCACCCCCCACTCCAGCAACCCTCAGTTTGTTTCCTGCGATTAAGAATTCCTCATATCAGTGAGGTCATATGATACATGTCTTTCTCTGTTTGACTTATTTCGCTCAACATAATACCCTCCAGTTCCATCCACATTGTTGCAAATGGCAAGATCTCATTCCTTTTGATGGCTGCATAATATTCCATTGTACATATATACCACCTCTTCTTTATCCGTTCATCTGTCGATGGACATCTTGGCTCTTTCCACAGTTTGGCTGTTGTGGACATTTCTGCTATAAACATCGGGGTGCACGTACCCTTTTGGATCCCTACTTTTGTATCTTAGGGGTAAATACCCAGTAGTGCAATTGCTGGATCATATGGTAGCTCTATTTTCAACTTTTTGAGGAACCTCCATATGTTTTCCAGAGTGGCTGCACCAGCTTGCATTCCCACTAACAGTGTAGGAGGGTTCCCCTTTCTCCGCATCCCCGCCAACATCTGTCGTTTCCTGACTTGTTAATCGTAGCCATTCTGACTGGTGTGAGCTGGTATCTCATTGAGGTTTTGATTTGGATTTCCCTGATGCCGAGCGATATTGAGCACTTTTTCATGTGTCTGTTGGCCACAAAATAGGCTTTCTGAAATGCGAATCTGATGATGTCATTCCCCTTTGTAAAATCTTCAATGATTTCCCATCCATCTTAGCATCAGGCCCAGAATCCAAAGTTAGACCTACCGGGCTGCTCCCCGAATAAGCTGCCACCACCCCATCTTTGTCTGGCACATGCCTGCTCAATCTTCAGGTCTCAATTTACATGTCATTTTCTTGGGAGGACCTTCCCTGACCTTTTGTCCAGATTTAGTACCTGACTTTTAAGCTCTCCTAACTCCTCTATTTCCTCTTCAGAGCACTGACCACCACTGTAATTATTTACATATTCAGGTACAATCTGTTCAGTTTGCTTGATGTGCTTCTACCAGGCAGGGACATCAAGAAGCACATTAACCACATCTAGCAGGGAGTCCTCTGGTCCTTAAGACATGCTCACTAAATGATTGAAGAAGGAGCCTCTGTGCCACACATTTTTACCTTTTATGTTATAAAGCATGTTACTCTCCAATTTGAAGGGCCATTCACTGAGATTTTACGATGTGACAGGAAGTGTTTGTTTAGAGGGCAGGGCAAGTTAGAATTGGGGTTCTAGGCCAGAATTCCCTGGGTTTGAAATCTTACTCATCATGTGATGTTGGGGAAGTAGGAGAACTTCTCCATGCCTGTTTCCTCATCTAAAGAAAAAATACAAGGGAAAAGACAATAAGAGCACCTACTTCATAGGGCAGTGTGATGATTGAGTTATGACATGCAGCATGTTTAGAACGGTGCCTGGCACTTGGTAAGTATGTGAAAGATGTTAATTATTCCTCTTCTTTACTCCTAATACTATGAAAACTAGGTATTATGTTATTATCCCCCCTTGTCAAATGAGGAAACTAGAAGCATAAAAAAGACTTTCTTCAATAACTTGTTTAAATAAATCCTTCATATCATTTTTGCATGCTGGAAAAAAAAAACTAAAAAGGAAGAAAGAAATGAATGTTCTCACATTTTGAGAGTTGAGACTTGGAGGATGTTGGGTCTTGGCAAGACAAAGAGAATAAATCAAAGATACAAGGGAAGTGTGAAGGCGGTTTCAGGTCCAGGACTAGGCCCTCTCTTCTACACATTGATATGATGAAACTTAGCATGTCCATGAGAAGACGAGAGGGGGAAGAACGGATCCACTTTCCACAGAATGTGGAAGGGAGACAGGGAGTCAATGGAGCCTGACCCAGAGCAATATCTCCTGGCTGCAGGAGGAAGTCAGAACTCTGGCTCCCAAGTCCTTCCAAAGCCGCTCAGGAGCTCTGCCAGTATCTCCAAGGGCATCACATCCCCAAACTGAATCCATTTGAATTAAAAAAAAAAATCTATGCCATGCAACTCATGTGAGAGGAAGCAAATGCCAAAAAACAAAACAAAACAAAAAAATCAAACGAAAAGGTTGTGAATTACTTATGGACAATTGTCCTGGAGAGAGGTGATTCCTGTATTAGACTTTTTAAAAGACATCTGTCAGGGACAGGAATTCCTGGCAGCCCACTTATAATGGTCCCAAACTAGAAACAACCCAAATGTCCATCTGCAATAGAGTGGATATATAAATTGTAGTATTGCCACAAAATAAAATACTCTCTAGAAACATGAATGAATGAATCACACCTGCACTCTACAATAGGGGTGAATCTCACAAATATAATACTGGGGTAATGAAACCCAAAACAAAAACCACAATCTGATATCATTTTATGTAAATTCAAAACCAGGTAATCCACATCTATATCAGGTGTGAGGCGTCAGGATCATGTGACCCCTGAGGGGAGAGTAGTGGCTGGAGTGCCCCCAGTTTGGGGGGGGCGGGGGTCTTCTGTTTCTGTTACTCAGATGTGTTTATTTTGTGAAAGTTCACTGACATACACTTATTTTTTGTGTACTATTCTGACCATATGTTGTATTTCAGCCCACCCTTCATTTCCTCACCCTCCAAGGCTGGGGACAAGTTAGTCCTGGGGTCAATAGATAGCCCCAGAGTTCTGGATAATCAGAAGCTGGAGAAGTACCAAAGAGGATGCTTCCGAACTGGGAATCCATTTTGCTTAGAGCTCATATTTCTGTCGTGCTGGTTCTGAGTCTTGAGTCACTTCTTTGGCCTCAATGAATTTTACATCTCGGGTTTTCTTCTTGTCCTCTGATCCAGTCATAGGGTCTCACAGTCCTGTTTCTACTCAAACAATCTCCACAATATCCAGTGCCATGTGGGGCTTACCTGAGAGGTGAGTGGCTGAGCCATATTCCATTTCTACACATGTGTTTCCTCAGTTGTCTGTGGTACACACATCCATTCCCTTCACTTTCAGTCAAAACCCAAAGAAGCCACGAGACAGCGGGGCAGTAAGCTTCACCAGCTTAAGGGACCACAGGGATCTCTCCTATGAAGCCTAATGGGAGGGATTCAGGAATTTCAGCTTCTAGACACGTGGTGGGTGATGTTCCAAGCATCACAGGCTGACTCCTCATGTGACTGGCAGGGCCAGGAAGGAGGGAGAAGCCTTTCCTGTGAGCCTCACAGGCTGGGTTACGACGAGGTACATGAGTGGAATGGCTTGGTGCATGCAACGTCGAGAATTCTTTTTTAGAAACGGTGGCGGGCAGATTCAGACCTCCGCTGCTTCACGGTTCTTTGAAAACATGAGAAATGGCCTTCCAGGTTTTCCAGAGGTGCGTGGCCAGACCCCGACTGGACGCCGGGCCGTTACATCAAAGCCCCAAGGCTCGGATGGCACATGGCCCCGGCCAGGCCAGCCTGTCTTTGGGCGGGTCAGCTGGCTTGCAGAAAACAACAGGCCTCAACGTGACAGTTCCCACATTCTGCAGACTTAAAAGGGAAATCCTCTGGCCTCTGACTGGGCTCCTGGGGCTCAGCCCTGGCCTTGCCTGAGGCTGCAGGAGGAAGAACAATAAGGAAAGGGGGCCTGTTGCTGTCACCGGCTCTTCGGGTGATCAGACATCTTCAGTCCTGCCAGAGTTCTGTAGCCTGAGCTTCCTTGGGCCTCCATGTCCCCTCACTGCCTCTGCTGACTGATGCCACAGAAACCTAGCCCAGTCTCTGCCTACTTCTCCCCACTCATCCTCACCTCACCCCCATCTACTTCCACTTTCTATCGCACATCCCGGCAGAGGGCTCCCTGACCCTCACAAGCACCCAACGTTTGCCCCCAATACTGCTACTCCTTTAAAAAAAAATCCATACCTATCCTTCTCTGCTCCATTCTCTCCTGCTCCTCTTTTGCTTTCTTAGACTCCCATTGTGATTTCCCTTCCCATTTCTACAAAGGCAGGGTACAGAGGAAGGCCAGCAGGGGGCCAAGGGCCCTAGAGCTGACTCAGGAGACAGATGAGTGTTTTGGGTTTTGCCACTGATGTGTGTGACCTCGGGCAAGTGGGACAGACTCTTCTCTCTGGGTGTGAGTTTTCTCATGTGTCCATGGGGTTGGGGGACCCATGCCAGAAATCTGTATGTTGTGCCAGAAGGGTTGCCATGGGGAATGCAAGGAAGAAGACTGTTCTGGCTCTTATAAACCTACTGAGTAACAGTCTCTTCGTGTTCTCTTTGATATACACACACATATTCAGATGGATGGATGGATGGATGGATAGACAGATAAGTTAATGGGGGAATAAAACTGTGGGGGTAAAACTGTAACCTTATTCACCACTGAACCCAATAAAAGTCTTTCAGAGAGACTGAATCAGAATCTCTCTCTCCCTGAATTCACTTTAATTGCTCCTTGTGATCAGGTGTGACTCTCCACCCCATTTTTTCACAACTGAGTGAAATAAGGAAGTACCTTAAAGCTGGTTTTTCTTCTGCTGCCACAAAGGTCCACATAACTGCTGGTTCCTGTTTGTGGTAAAATGGTCTTAACCAGATGAATGAAAGGCACAAGATCCACAACACAATCAGAGCACAATTATTCCAAACAGAGCTCACGCCGACCCACTGAACTGCCAAGCACCTCTCACTTGTTCAAGGATATTCCCTCCATGTCTTTGCTCCTCCTAGTCAGCCTCCCCTTCCCTTTTCAACAATTGGCTGACTTATCTAAGACCTATGCTGCTCCACCGTATTTTGTGAAAACAAACGAGAAATCGCCTTTCAGTTTTTCCAGAGGTGACTAAATCCAACATGAGCTAACTATGTCCAATGGCAGTGTTGGCAAGTTTTTTTTTTTTTTTTTTTTTTTTTTTTAAATATCAGCAAAGATGGAAGCTTGACTTGGTGTTGGCTGCAGAGAGCTCAGGAACCAGTGCATAAATCTGCTTTGCTCCTGGAAGAATTCTAAGGATCTAGAGTCAGGCTACAAAATTGCCGCAACGCTGGTGTTTCAAAGAGCCCAAGAGCCAAATGTCCTGGCTGACCGGCACCCTGCCCAGCCTCATACGCTGCAGGTTTGCCTCGGTTAGCACAACAGACCAACCGTTCCTTTGCTCAGAGGCAACACGAAATGATTTGTTCCCTTTTGGCTGTGTCAGTTCTGCAAACCAGATACCAGAGGCTACAAGCTCAGGAGAGCCTGCCTTTCTGGAACACCATTTGTTTGGACAGGACAGGCCAGTAAGGCTTTTCATCTCTTTAAAACTCTTGGGGTGGGGGTGGGGGGAGAGCATATTTGAGGAATTCCTTTTTTCAAAGATTTTTTTTTTTTGCCCCTTCCAACATTTTGTTTAAGAGAAAATGAGATGTCTATCTTCTGTTTCCTTATTTTTTTTCAGGAAAGCAAAGGGTTGTTGACTTCCTCCCTCTCCCCTCCCTTCCTTCCTTCTTCCCGAAGGTACTCATCTGAGAAAAAGAGAACGAAGTATTGTTCCTGTTCTCTTTCTTAAGTCATTTGAAACATTGTCCCTGCGAGTTCTTTAAGTTCCCTGCAATCTGTACACAAGAGAAAGAGGGAGAGAGAGAGGGAGAGAGACAGAGAGAGCAAGGGATCAGGTAAAGCACTGGGGCTGCTGCAGCCATTCAGACTCAGGAGCTGGTAAGTTACCCATGCAATCATTTCTACTTCCATTTCAATGTCCCTGGGATGGATACTGCCGTGGGCACCTCCAACAGAATATACCTTGCTGGGTATAATCCTAAATCAAGGGGTATGACTGATGGATGGCCCAGGATTTAAGCTTATACTTTTTTTTTTTTTTTTTTTAAAGAGTTTACTGATGCTTTGCAGAGCTATGGCTGGCCGAACTGGAAATAAAATTGCACTGGGGCTAAGGAGGACAGTGTGTTAAATCTGATTTTTGGTACAGATAGTGTGGCTGGGTTAGCCAGGAGCCACTGAAGTGTGTGATGTGTCTTACTGGAGGATTCAGTCTTCCTCAGTGCTATGTCCTGGGAAACTCAGGAGGGTGTCTGCTAAGAACTGTGGTTTGCTCTAGGGCTTTTGTTACTTGTTGTCTAGATTGAGGGTGGCCTTCTCTTGTTCTTTTCTTTCCATTCAAGACCCCCCCCCCACAAAAAAGAATGTTAAGTTATAACTGTTATTCTGCATCACTGAGGCTGGAGGAAAAAGAAAAGACTGTCACTTTGAATTGTACTGCATGCTTACGTGTTCCGTTTTCACATGTGGATTGAGTGTAAATTTATTATCCACTGTCAATGGAAGATGTCATCTGCCACACGAAAGAAGGCAAAGATTTTGGGGCATATAGCTTTAGTTTTGGAAAACGACATGTGGCTAGAATAGGATTAAGACTGATCTCTTCTGAGAGTAGGAGCGAAAAACTAAGCTACAGACGCAATTGAAAAATATTCACCCAGCACCTGATTTTCCAAGCACCAAATAGAACAGAGCAAAGTGGTCAAGCTTATACAGACAGCTAGTTTTTAAAAGTCTAACTTGCTTCATTTAAACTTGTCAGAAAGGATAATTTTACCAAGAACTCATCATGGCAAGCCATGAGGGAGGCAAGAGCACACTGTCAAAAATAGGCCAGCAAGGTCACTCAGAAAGACTACATATAATTACTAATATTAGCTATTTAATTCAGAGAGGTGTTGAGTGGGTGAAAGACAAAGATCATGCGGCTTTTTAAAAATATTCATTTCTATAAAACTTAGGGAATGAAGTAACCTAGGAAGTGAAGAGTATGATAAAAACAACCAGTCTCTCATTTATAAATTAATTTGGCCAGACTGCGTATGAACCACAATCAAGTAATTAATCTTTACTCAAAACTGAGCCATCATTTTAATAAGACTGAGAAAGTATACTGCCACTAGGCTGTAATGTACATTTTGTTCCATTAGTCAGACTTCTTTTTTCTTTTCCTTTTTTCAAGAGGCTTACCTTACGAGCACTGTAAAATGAGCAATGTAAGAAAGGCGTGATTAGCGTTTGCCTGCTTGAGGATGCAAAATTATTCTAATAACACTTGAGAGGGGCTTCCAGCCACCCCATTTCATAGTTCTTCAGGTGAAAAGGTAGCCAGGACTGACTGACTTGGGCATTTTGCATCTTTTATCAGCAACTGTGACCCCAGCAGAAGACTCTGGGTTGCGATCTTGACTTGCTTCTTTCGGTTTCATTTTTTCTTGATAACATACTTAATTTTGTGCTTAATTAAAACAACATCATAGAATGCTCTGTAGTTCGGGTTATTGAATAAAAGCGTCAGATGCAATACAGTATGACAAAAAATGACAGCAGAGTCACACTGTCTAAAGACAAGTAAGGCAAAAGGTGGGTATGATGTCAATGGCGCAGAAAACAGCCACACTTTTAGCATGCGTCTTCACTGTGGCCCAAGATTAAGCTCAGGATATGTTCTCTTCTTTAGAAGAAAAAAATACATATTATTTCCATTTAAGTTGTTAAGCCATTGCAATGAGAATATTTGTTTGATGCTGGGGGGAAATATTCAGCTACCTAAAGAAAAAAGCCATTGACTCATTTAGTGTATTTGCTACCAATCTGTCTCCACTCAACTCCAAGGAGATGGCATTTGTGGAAACTTCCACCGTGTGATTCTTCTTTGGGGTCATCAGAGGCTCTTTTGTGATATCATCAGGGGAACTCCAGCTTGGAATGATTCAGAATTTGATGCAAAGAAGATTTCGTTAATTAATTTGGGTCAACACTGTGCATCTAATTACAAATTTGTCGAATGAATGTCAAATTATGTTAGGATGTGTCCTGTAGGTCTTTGTGCTGCGATGTGAATCAAATTAGAGCATTGAAAGCAGAGCATCAAAAGCACAGACTTTGTTGTCCTACAAATGTGGGTTTGAATTCCAGCTTTGTCACTTGCTGACTATGGGCCTTAGGCCAGGCTGTTCACCTCCCAAGCCTCAGTTTCCTCAAGTGTAAACCTGCATCCATGTAATAGACTTGTGAGGATTAAATGAGATTATGTATGTAATGCAATTAAGCGTGGCGACTATGGACAACGCATGGCAAGCAGCAGGAGTCAATCAATGTCAGTTGTAATCTTTTAAGTTGTATATTACTTAAGGGTACTGTATTTTTTTAACGTATTTTAAGATGTATTTTAAGAGAATACATCTTCCGTAACTTGTGTCATTATCTTTGGTCAATACTGTGCCAAGGGTCCATCAGAACAAAATGATTCCTCATGGCTTTAGAGGTGGGCACACATTTAGTAAAGGTATCCTGGACCCCAAATTCTTGTAAAATAAGGAAGGCAGAGCTGAATGTTTTGATGTTCCTCTCCGCTCATGGCAGAAACACCAGATTTAGCCTCACTAAAATGCCAGCTCTGTTTAACAGAGCTCAATGCAGGGGAAAGGTTGCCTTGGAAGAAAAGGTTTCAGCTTAGATGACTGTTCAAAGAGACTGAAATTACACTGCAGACGTCCCATTCTCCCTTTCACCTACTTCCCCAAACTGTTGAGCTCTGTGTCGTTGGTGACCTTTTCCCTGGCCATGGAGGGCTGGAGACACGGTTTTTGGAGACCATCGTGGCAGTTCCGTGACTCAGCCACAGAGAAAGGACTTGAAATGACATGTTGTCTTCCTACTGAGGGCGGCACACTCAGTGATCTATTTCCCTAAACGTTTTTGTAAAGAGCCACTTAACTTAACATGGATATTAAGAACACCATTATCACCACTGTGCGCGTGCACGCGTGTGTGTGTGTGTGTGTGTGTGTGTGTATATGGCTGGAGGTGGGTGGGTGGGGGGTGTGGTTCATCCAACTGCTATTTTTCTCTCACTCTAAACTTTAAAACATACATACTGATTAATTTGTCAAGAAATAATGATACTTTAGCTTAGGTCTTGGTTAAACTTCCCTCTCTACTTTTCCGAAGAAAATGTACAACCACAACAACGACCAGAAATCTGTCACTAATAATGCGAAACTTTGAGGTTCTTTGTTTTAATAAGAGTTTCTGATACAATAAAGACTTGTTTGAACAACTTAATCTTGGGAGAGCAAACTGAAGTTGGGTTGTTCTACACTAATGTGCAAAAGGTGTCTTCTAATGTGGCTTAGTGCAGTAGAACAAAGAGCAGATTAGGAGTCACAACACTTTGGTTCTGTTCTTGTCTGACCTCCACCATTCCCTATATGTGTGACCTGGAAGGTTTCTTTACTTTCTTGGACCTCAGCTTTCTTATCTACAAAATGATGGAGTCAGAGCAAATCGGTAATTCTCAGGGTGGTCTGTGTGTGTTCAGTGTGTATCAGAATTCACCTGGGGGCTTATTTACACTCTTCTCTCCTGCCCACCGCACTGGATGATCTATGAGATTCTGATACTGACATCCTATGATTCTCTAAACAAATAGTAAGTGTCTTGTTCTGTTTCGTCAGGATTGCATTGACATTAAATAAAAATGTATGTTTTAAGAACCATGCTTTTAAGTGGAATTCCTATTCAGCATTGGATATCCTCTCTAGAAATTAGTTTTAAATTTATCAATTGTTGTTCTAGAAGCTGTTAGTATTATAAAGTGAGAAATATGCTAGCTGGTCAAACAATCTGATGAGACTAATCAATGTTCTATAACCATACATAAATCATAAAAAGAGCAATTACTTAGGCATATAAATATTGTAATGCTGCATGCATAGCACTTTTTGATTTATGCATTTCTATATTATTTTCATCTTAAAATGAGCATGCATTGTTTATTTGGTCAAGAAAAATAGATACTAAATTTTTCTATGCAAGTTTTAAAAAGTATTGCTAGATTCAATCTCATAAGCTTTTTGTTTTGTTTTTACACTTTTACAGTGTGTGCTTGCTGAGCCTATTTTAGACAACAGATCCTTGTCTCTAAGTTAATGGTGACATGGAAAGGCAAAAGAATGATTATGGTGTTTGAAAAACCAGCACTCACAAGCGATGTTAAATCTGCTTTAATTATAAGAAAAATCTGCAACTTAAAGAAAACGTTGTTCTGATTTCCCTGATTCTGTTTCTACCTAAATCACCCAATTTTTTCCCCGTATGTTTATACCTAATTAAGTTGAGCAGCAATGGACGCAGGTCTCCATCTGCTACGAACAGAAAGACAGCAAGTATTTCGATGGGTACTCTTAGAAACAGCTAGCCTGGGACGCCTGGGTGGCTCAGTCGGTTAAGCGTCTGCCTTCAGCTCAGGTCATGATCCCAGGGTCCTGGGATCGAGTCCCGCATCGGGCTCCCTGCTCTGCGGGGAGCCTGCTTCTCCCTCTGCCTCTGCCTCTCTCTATCTCTCATGAATAAATAAATAAAATCTTTAAAAAAAAAAAAAAAAACAGCTAGCCTAATAATGGTTGCTTGCTTTTGACCATTCAAATACCAAATAATTTTAGATAAAAACAAAGATATTTAGATAAAAGAATAAGAACATGTCTTCATCAGGAGATATGTGTAATATAGGAGTTCACCAGAAAATAGGCACCATGAAGACAGGGACCTCATTTGTTCACTGCTATGTGCCCAGGGCCTAGAATAGCTCATGACATATAACAGATGCACAATAAATATTTGTTGAATAGGTAACTTAACACATAAAGGGGCTGTGGAGTGACATATGCTATCTTTATATAAAGCCAAAGGCAGTAGTTAGTAAGAAAAAAGTTAGTCAAACTTTTTTAGGGTCTAGACAATGACAAACTGCCAGCTTCACATATTTATTCCCTGCCTGAATTGACTGCAGTTATGGCTTATTCCACCATTATGTGCGGGGGCTGCTACATTTATGTATATTAATGTGTCATCTTGGCAAGGACCCCACCTACTCGCTCATGGGAGATAAACATTTATCAGATCCTCAGAGAAGACTGTTGGTTGCATTTTATTTTCCATTTGTTTTCTGGGCAGATGATGGGTTAGCAAACTGTTTTTAGAGAAAGAGAGACAGAGAGAGGCCATTTGTTTTTCCTTGGCTGAAAGAGCTGTGAGCCAAAATTCAGCCTTGTAGGAAATGCTCAGTGCTCTCTGTTTTTTTATAGGCAGGGTTGTAAATTCAAGTAAAGGGATGCCACTCGGGCTGAGTTTACACAAACATGAAGGGGTGAATTCAGGGAGGAAAATGTGATATCCTTGTGGTGCACAACACCCTTTCCTTTATATAAGTAGGCAGTAGAGACAATCAAATGAACAAATACTGGTTTGAGGCAGTCCTGCACTTATTTGGCCAATTTAAAGTGGTAAATATAACAACAACAAGGGGTTTTGCCCATGGGGTCCAAGGTTTCCATAATTTGCAGTAGAAACTGGAAAAGCTCTTTCTGTTCACATTGATAAAGCCAAGCACCAGACCACATAAAAGCAGTTTTGACCCATTCTCCTATTTTCCTATAACATGTTATGGCCTCACGTGGACCTCATTCTATGATGGCCACTGATACTAAATGGGAGAATGAGCCCCACAAGAGTACCACCACCACCAATGGCAACATTTATGGGAGTCATTTCCAAGTCTGGGGCCTGCTAAGAATTGTATATACATCATTTCACCTAACCTTCCCATTCTAAGAAGTAAGTGCTTTCTTGCTCTCATTTCTGAAATGAAGAAAGACAACCACCTTGTTTAACAGATAAACTAGAGAAAGTAAGTGATTTACTTAAGTCACTAAATTGATGTTGCTTGTGTTGGGTTTCTCATTAAGGAGAAAATGTTATCTGCAGCTAATAATATTTTTAAAAAATTAAGTATCCCTTAAGGTAGTGCTCCTCAAATGTAGTCCAAGAATCAACAGCATGGCATCACCTAGGAGTCTGTTAGAAAAGCAAAACCTCCAGCTCCATCCCAGACCTCCTGAATCAGAATCAGTATCTTAACATGATCTCCACGTGATTAAGGTACACATTCAAGTTTGAGCAGCACTGTGTTAGGGTTTTGACTGGTTGTATACAGAGTGATTTCAGAATGTAGGTCCCTGTTCAAAAGAGTTACAGAACCATTGGTTAACTTTGACCTTATCCAAGACAACAGAACTACCTCTTGGAGAGTGGTTACAGTGGTTATTGGACAAGTCTTGAGTCTATTCAGCTCTGAGCAACATTAGGCATGATTTTTTTTTTAAAGATTTTATTTATTTATTTGAGAGAGAGAATGAGAGAGAGATAGCATGAGGGGGGGAGGGTCAGAGGGAGAAGCAGACCCCCTGCTGAGCAAGGAGCCCGACATGGGACTCGATCCCGGGACTCCAGGATCATGACCCGAGCCGAAGGCAGTCGCTTAACCAACTGAGCCACCCAGGCGCCCTAGGCATGATTTTTATGGTCTCACCAAGCAGGTCAACTCCACACCAAGGGACCCTGATAATATCAGAGAGGAAAGGTCTGGGGTATTGTTTTTCAAGTGTGTTCTGAGCATCAAACATCAGAATCACCCAGGGCAGATTTCTAGGCCTTCTCCAGGTCTAATGAAGCTGGGGAGGGGGCCAAGTGTCTGCCTATTCCATAAGCTACTAGCTCAGGATAAGGAAGTCCCAGCAGGGGTGATGACAAGTATTTGGGTGACAACAGTCCCAAAAGACATTCAGCTTTTCAGCAGCTTGAAAAAAAAAATTTAAGCAACCACACCAAAGAGAGTAAGCTCAGAGTCCTTCCAGGAAGAAGAGGTACTCTACCAGCTTCTTCCATTGACTGCTGGAGGAGGGGGACAAGAAACCCTGTTACCTGCCTTGAGTCTGCCTCAGGGAAAAGGATGGGGGCCTCCAGGGTCTCCAGCATCCCTGCCAAGGAGCAGATGCCAACACACACACCTCACTCTTCCCAGTTAGAAAACTTCATGGAAAGAATCCTTAAAGTTTCCTTTTCATTGGGACTCACCGTTCTGTCTTGGAACAGAAATCAAGAGGGGGTATTGTTGGAGGGGTGGGGAAAGGAAGCAGGGCCGGAAGAGAGTGAGGGAGAGGACCGGAATAGCCTCTGGTTTGCTTCATCCAGGCCTCTGCCTGGATGGAGATGGTGGCTTCTCCCCCTTAATCAAGGCCCTCTGGGCTTCTTCCACAGGAAGTGCAGGGAGACGGAGAACTGCACGTTTTCAGCTCTGTTTTATGGAACACCCACTGTAGTACACCACCACTTTGTTTCTTGTTGTTTTTCTAATTCAGGCAGTTTTCTTCCCCACAGCACGGTGGATCCTCCCTCCCCCAGCCACCACCCTACAGGACTTTTTCAGTCAAGAAAGGAAGATAAGGAGAGATCTTCCAGCATTATCCTATATATATATATATATATATATATATATCCTGAACAATTTAAGGTGCTAATGAGAACTGTACTTAATCCATCAAGATGGGGTTCCTGAAATGCTAGACCTTGAATTTTTAGGGTGAGGAACATTCAGAAAGTTCCACACAGTTACTCATAGGTATGTGCAGAATCTCTCTTTCTACCAAGTTTTTTTTTAAGAGGTGAGTGAGGAGGGACTATTCCGAGCACCATCTTTCTTGACACTCAGGAGACATCCAGTAATGCAGCAAGCAAGTCAGTGGTTCCTCCAACTTTGTCCACGGTGCTCCTGCCACCCAGTCCCATCTCAGCACAATGACCCATCTCTGGCTCTGTCTAGGTCCCCGGGGGTAGAGTTCTTATCTCCTGACTGCAGCCTGGGCCCCGGGTCTGCGCGGGCATGCTGGAGAGAAGGGGTGGAGAGCCCAGTTTGGGGACAAGAAGATACAGCCCAGTACTATGTCATTTTGAAGAAGGCAATTCTATCCAGGGTGTCTTCACAGCCTCTAAGGGCTCAGACTGCCCACTCTTTACAATGGCTTACACTGGCTCCTTCATGCTCCTTCTGACCCTCCTGGGAGAGAAATACTGGCATCACATATTCATCCATGAAGCTGGGAAGGACCCTGAACCATGAGCAAATCCCACCCCAGAATGATTAGGACATGAAGTGACAACCTTATTTGTTTTTCAACCACTATGGATTTGGGGGAGTGGAGGATTTGGTTTATTTAGTAAAGTGCTATTTCTTCTGTTTGTGGCACATGAGCATTACACACATGTGTATAAACATACACATACACACACAGAGACACAGCTTATCCAAAGTCATTGGTTGTTCTAAAAGGAAACCATAGATTAGCACCAACTTATTTATTTGACTCAAAAATGTAGTTATCTGATTATTAACCACCTATGCTTCCAAACAGACTTACTATCCTAATCATATTTTCCTTAGGGATGTTAAAAAGAGTTTGATTTTTGTTAGCTAGTAACAGCAGGATAGAAGGTGAGAAAGGACGTAAGTGTTATTGCAAGCAATTCATAAAGGCTTTCATTCACTGTCATGTTGAAAATATACGTAACACAGGACAGAAGGAGTCAGAGAATAGAGGGTTGAGCATGCTTATCAACACATGAATAGATGGCAGATCAGTAAACCTGAATGCATATGGAAATTTAGTATATGACAAAAACAGCATTGCATTATCAGAGGGGAATGCTGGATCATGTAATTAATGATGTTAGGGACACTCAGTAGCTATTTGGGGGGAAATTGACATCCCTACTTTATCTCTTAAAATAAATTCCAAACAGATAAAAAATTGAAAAGATTAAAAATAAGAACATCAAAAATAAAAAAAAAAATGAGAGATTCATCTTTTGAATCTCAGAGTAGGGAAAATCTTTCTGGTTTTACCAAGAAGCCTTAACATTTATTATACATTTTATCACTTAAAGGGCTTCTACAGGGCCAAAACTCAATTAACATAAGGTCAAAAGACAAACACAAAACTGGGGGAAACATATAATGTGTATCACAAGGAACTTAATATCACAAGAAATGGGCAAATGACATGAACTACTACATTTCACATAAAACGAAATATAGTTGGCTCTAAAATTTATAAATAAAAGATACTTATCCTACTTCATAATAAGAAAATATAAATTAAAACTATGAGACACTGGGCGCCTGGGTGGCTCAGTTGGTTAAGCGACTGCCTTCGGCTCAGGTCATGATCCTGGAGTCCCTGGATCGAGTCCCGCATCGGGCTCCCTGCTCGGCAGGGAGCCTGCTTCTGCCTCTGACCCTCCTCCCTCTCATGCTCTCTGTCTCTCATTCTCTCTCTCAAATAAATAAATAAAATCTTTAAAAAACAAAACAAAACAAAAAAAAACTATGAGACACTTTTTTATCTACTCGATGAAACAAAAGATGAAACATTTGTTAGCATATTTGTTTCTGGGGATCTGGAGAGTATTGTCATGCATCTGGTGCAATAGTGGACTAGCAAAACTTACTGTAGGGAGCAATTTGTTAATGTCTATCAAAACGTAAAACTGACTTCTCTTGGAATTAATCCTACAATATACTTATAAGATGCAAAAAGACATTCCTATGATGCAATGTATTTGCCCAGCATTATTTGAAATAGGAAGAAAAGATTGTAAGTAGCATAACTGCCCATTAATAAGGGATTGATTAAGTTAAGCACAGTACTGCTATAGAATGGAGTATTATGACACCCTAAAAAAGAGTGAATAGAATAAAGACCAGGAATGGACTCTAGGTATATGGTCAACTGTGACAAAGGTGTAAAGGTAATGCAATGAGGGAAAGATAATCTTTGAAACAAATGTCACTGGAGCAACTGAATATCTATATTCAAAAGAAAACCTGACCTTAGGCTCTTACTTCACATGATACACATATATTAACTTAGAGTAGATCATAGACTTCAATGTAAGAGTTAAAATTATAAAAAATTTTTTTAAAAATGTAGGAGAAAATCTTTGTAACCATGGTTAGTCAATGATACCTTAGTTATGACACAAAATGCACTAACAATACATGAAAAAATTGATAAACTGGACTTTGTCAAAATTAAAAACTTTTGCTGTTCAAAAAAAGGACACTATTAGTAAAATAAAAAGGCAAGCCATAAACTAGGAGAAAAATATTTGCAAAACAGAGCTGATAAAGCAGTTGTCTCCAGAATATATAAAGAACTCTTAACAACTCAAGAATAGGACAATTAAAAGCTGGGCAAAATTTTTGAATAGATACTTAACCACAGAAGATATACAAATGGGAAATAAGCACATGAAAAGATATGTAATATCAATAAATAAAATGCAAATTAATACCATGCATGATGAGATATAACTATACATCCAGTAAAATGTCCCAAACCAAAAAGACTGAAAATACCAAATGTTCTCGAGGATGTGCAGAAACTAGAACTCTAATACATTGCCGGTGGGAATGCGGCAGGGTACTGCCACTCTGGGAAACAGTTTGGCAGTTTCTTAAATGGTTAAACACATACTTACCATGCAACCCAGCAATTCTACTTCTGGGGAACTACCCACTAATAATGAAATCAAATGTCCATATAAAAGACTCAGACACAAATGTTCACAGCATCCTTATTCATAATTGTCCCAAACTGGAAACGATTCAAAGGTCAATCAACTGGTGAGTAGAGAAACAAAAGGTGGTAGATCTGTGCAATGGGGTACCACCCAGGCATGAAAAGGGACTACTGTTCTATGCAATAATGTGGTAAATCTTAAAAACATCTTGCTAAGGAAAAGAAGCCAGACACAATAGTATTTAAGAAGCCAGAGGTATAACAAATATTGAATGATTTCATTTATTTGAAATTTTGAAAACCAAAAAATCTAGAGAGAGGAAAAGTAGCTGGGTGGCTGCCTGGGGTTAGAAGTAGAAGCTGGAAGTGACAGCAAATGAGCATAATGGAACTTTCTGGGAGTAATGAAATAATTCCAAAAGTGGGTTTTGGTGATGATTATACAACTATATAAATTTTCTAAAACACATCATATTGACACTTAGAAATGTATGAATTTTATATTATATAAATTATATCTCAATAAAGCTGTCAAATTTGTGAAAGAAAAAAAGTGAGGAAGTTCTATACGTTGTAATGATGGAGCAACCTCCAACCTGTATGGTTTAAGGGAATAAAAGCAAGATTCTGCCAGTGTACACAATGCTACCACTTTTGTGTAAAAAACAAAACAAACAGAAGTATATTTTTTGGTATGCAGAGAGTATCTCTAAAAGGATACAAGACGCCTGCTAATAGAATTTGCCTTTGGGAACAAAAGAGATGAACATAGGGGAAGGGAAGGAAAAATAAAATAAGAGGAAAACAGAGAGGGAGGCAAACCATAAGAAACCCTTAACTCTAGGAAACAAACTGAGGGTTGCTGGAGGGGAGGAGGGGAGGGGGGTAGGGGGATGTGGTAACTGGGTGATGGACATGAAGGAATGAGCACTGGGTGTTATAGGCAACTGATCAGTCACTGACCTCTGCCTCTGAAACAATACAGTATATCTTAATTAAATTTAAATAAATAAATTTAAATTAAAAAAAGAAAAGAATTTGCCTTTGGGCAGGCGAGTGGGGTGGCTGGGGTAGGGGAAGGGGCATAAAGGAAACATTTTCACTGAATATCCTTTTGTACTCAATCAAAACAGATGAGAGGAGAGAGGGAGAAAGAAAGAGGCGTTTTGAGTCCCACACCAGCTCCATGACTGTGGGCAACTGTCTGAGCCTCTTTTCCTCATCTGTAAAATGAAGGCGTTGGACCACTTGCTCTCTAAGGATGCCTCTGACTTCAAGTTCCGTACTCTGAGAATTTCTTTAAGGATGATCATCTCACATCTGTCCACCTTCCCGTTGTCTTTCCCTTGGCAGCCCGTCACGGACTACCACATAGAAAGCCATAACCCAAGGCTTTGTTCTTTCTCACTCAGGTGCATCTCAGTGTATCAGGTCCCCATTGCCTCGGCAACATGTAAAATATGGTTGTCAACCAGGGTGACAAGGCATCCCAGCAAGCAGATATGTGGGGAAGGAGTGACAAGACAATACAGAGGAGTGCTCACAACTCATTTGTCCTAGGGGCAGCTGGTTGAAATCAAGTCCCAGCCCTCCTGCTTGCCAGCAGTGTGATAATAAACACATGGGTAGTTCTCATTTCTTCATCTGCATGATAGGTATAAAACAGCACCCCTCTTCTTAAGGTTTACTGTGGGGATTACGAGTGATAATGCATGTAATTGCTTAGTACAGTGCCTGCCTCATAGTAATATTCAATAAATGTTAGCCCTTGTAATTATTAATCTGAACTCCACTGCTAATGGGACCCACTTTCCTGGAAGTGGAGGGAAGAGAGGCAGCTAGGTTATCAAGCTGTGTACTCACTAATGTCATGAACTGGGAGTTTGGGGGTGACAGAATGGCTTGTTTTCTTAATCCCAGGACCCAAATGGAGATACTGGAGTCACTTCTGCTGCCCCCAAGCCAATATCACTGAGGGAACTTCTAAGATTTCATCCCTGGAGTTGATTATATCCTGAACATGTGATGAATGCAAGCTGCAAAATCATGAGACTGTGACATCAGGCTGGGGGTCAAGCCTGTAAAGTTAAAGAGCAAGTTTCAATATGCATGATAAAAGTGCCTTACATTTGGATCAAAATATCATCAAATATTAATATCAGGGCCATTGTATAATCTCCTCACCATGGTAGCTACTCAATAAATGTGAGTTGCAGCTTTCCAAGCAAATCAAACCAAACCTCTTCCATCACCACGATGTGAACAGGCTCATGGTCCCCAACTTCAGTCTCAGCGTCGCACAGCAAAGGAGGTATCTAAACCCGGACAACCTGGGGTCCCTGTAACTTCAAGTGTCTCAGCCACAGATAGCAGCCCGACCCTAACAACAACAAATTGATAGCTTTCAAGTGATTTAAATTTCTCGTTTGTAAGGTGATAGGGAACCCCTTTTGCATACACTCCCTGCCTTATACATTATCACGTCACATTCTAGAACTAGGTTCCAGAAGGCATAGTTTACTTTAGTGGGTTGCCCAGCTCACTAAATCTCTCATGTGTTTCTGTTCTGCCTAACTACATCGGAACTATATTTGTTAGGCACTGTGTTTTTAAGCATTTTTGTCCCCTCAAGAACAAGAGCCCTCCAATTCCTGCTGGTCTCACACTAATTCTCTCTGAGATCCTATGGAAAAGCTCTTATTATCCCTACTTTAGCAATGAGAAAACTGAGGCTCAGAGAAGAGAAATAAGTGGCTGAAGTGATACAGCTCTGTGGATCTCTGGGGGTCTGGGGACTCAGTTTAAGGAGGCAAGGAATCTGTATTTCGATATCAAGTGCTTAATAGTTTGCATGCAGACTAAACAATGTTGTGAATGTATATGTACCTCTGCTTTTCAAATCTAATTATATTAGGGTAATTAATAAAAGAGAAGTTAATTTGAAGAGGTTACTGAACTCAAAGAGCATTGGGTTATTTCATATTTTTTCTAACGCAATGGGGATTTGGAAAATGGGTTTATTTTTATAATTTGCAATGGGAGTCCTCATGCTGAGAAGCCTGGGAATCACTGCAGGAGACCAAAACTGGGAGGTACTTGGAATAACCTAGGTCTTTGGTGGCAATGAGTTTTCCATTCTTAAACTGCTACCTAGAATCAGTTTGTATATTTGATAGAAGCCTAGAAAGTGTCTGGAAGTAGGCGTCATTACTATTTAATTTCTTCATCTAACAACTGTCTTCAAAAAAAAAAAAAAAAAAGTCCTGGTTCCTTTCCTTTTTATCTGTGTGACCTTGGACAATTTGTTTAACTTATTCATGTCCTAGTTTCCTCATTGGTAAGATGGGGAAAAGAATAGTACCTACCTCACACAATGCTGGGACAGTCACATGAGTTAACTCATGTGATGTCTTTCACACATTCTTGACACATAGCAAACACTCAGCAAATATTATGGTTGTGTTAGGCACCACTTGCCACTGTTTTTTGACACACAGTCGGGACTTGATAGACATTCTTGGAATGAACAATGAGTAACTGAAAATGTGAAATCGGAAGAGAGGACAGTTCTAGATATGTGATTCATCTACATTTGCTTCATCCCAGGACAGCTGCAGGTGCTCTGTTGAGGAGTTTTTGCTTCAGTGAGCTCAAGCTAGTGAGATGATGATGACTTATCTAGCCTGGTCCCTCAGACTTTACAAGTCTCTCAACTTATGTGCAGACACATCAAGACACGTGTGGAAGGGATCAGGCAGAACGAGCTGGGCTTAGAACCGAAGTACAGGCTATTTTCCTCTTTAAAAACTGTAAGAGGAAACAAGACCAGTAGACCTTCTAGATAGGAGAGAAGCAATGCTTTCTTACCACAAACCAAAATGCTGAGGACCACAGTTATAAGAGGGTCAAAGGAAGTTAGAATGAACTTTCATAGCAGGCTCAATGTTTATCTAGCTTAAAATTTCACTTCCAGATTATCCCATGGATAGTTATTTGGCTTTATTACATAAATAATCTTTGAGCCTAACAGAAAGAGGGTTTTATTTTTGCAAAGTGAAGTGCTGAAGGTAGGGGTAAAGCACCTGTTGCTAGATTTTAAAAGATGGGCTGCCCTGAGTTTCAGTGCTGGCTGACATAGATTTCTTTTCTTTTCTTTTTTTTTTTTTTTTAGAGGGGGTGGGGAGAGGCAGAGGGAGAGAGAGAATCTTAGGCAGGCTCCAGGCCCAGCATGGAGTCCAAAGCAGGGCTCAATCTCACAACCCTGAGATCACAACCTGAGCCGAAATCAAGAGTTGGACGCTTAACTGACTGAGCCACCCAGGCGTCCCTGACATAGTGTTTTTTAACGTAAGTCTCAGGCAGATGGGCCACTGAAGAGACTACCAGCTTCTCATACTGGTTGCTTTTTTTTTTTTAAGACCAGCCAGTAATAATCCTAGCAGCTACCACTCTGTTGCTGTCCATGTCGGTGAGGATCCGGGCTGATGCCATGGACGCTAAAGTGAATAAAATCCAGTTGGAGCCTTTCAGAAGTTGCCAGCAAATTAACGGTTGCACTAAATGGAGATGAATGCTTCCCTGCCACCTCCATCCATTGGCCCTGTTTCTGCCCACTGGGACCTCACAAAATAATCCAGTCTTTCAAGTATCAGCTCTTTGAAGTATGTAAACCTAGGTTATCAAGCCCCAGGCCTCCAACACACCTTCTTCATAACCCCGTAAGTCCCTTCAGCCACCTCAATAAGGTGTGGCTCTAGGACTCCCCAGCAGCAGGTGGTACATCTCTGCAAACTCTAGCTTGTCTCCATCACTCGTGTTTGACCCAGAATGTCCCCTTTCCCCATTCCAGTGGTCTGGTCAATGACCAATAGATTGGGCTCCTGGAGGCCCATTTTTAGGGCCAAAGCAACTGCTGGGATTCTCTCTCAGAAGGTCCATGAAGGAGCCTGGAGTAAAAATCAAGGAACTTGAAATGAGAATTATTTATTTGCCTAATTATTTTTCAAGCTCCCAGCCCTCATCTTGTCTTAGGTCTTCTTCCTTCCTCTTTACAGCTATGAGAATATCTTCTTACCAGCATTGTTAGGAAGCCCAAATACTAGTAAAGGGTAGCTACTATTTATTGAGTGCCTTTTTTAGTATCAAGTGGTTTATATTTCTTATTTTGTGAAATTTCCTAATAACCCTGTGAAGTGGGTTAATTATTTTTTTTAATCGCCATTTTCCAACTGAGGAAACGGGGACTCAGCGATTAAGTACCTTGTCACAGATGATAAGCAGAAGACCTAGAATTCAAGCCCTGGGCTTCCTGACTTCCAAGTTTATGCTCCTTGTCATATATAGCTCAGCCTCTCTGTGATAGAACACACCTGAACATTCTTAGTACTTTACCTGGTCATATTGGGTGCTCAGTAAGTGTGTTTCCCTTTCTTCTATCATCTTTTGTCTTCCTTGGGGAAATATGTAGACAGCAAGTGCCATCTCAGGGAGAGGAAGGGCGTCTCAGGGTGGACTTCCCTCTCACTCCTTCTACCCTCACTGGGGTCCCTTATGCACCTTTGAGTGCTTGGTTCTGTCACCTTCAGCAACTACCATTACTCAAGTTCAGTAGTTCTCAGCTGGAGGCAGTCAGGTCCCCACACTGAGACATTTGAAAACAGGGAGGATACCTTTTGGTTATCAGAATGAGTAGGGGGCACCTTTGGCATCTAGTGGTTGGGAAGGGCCGGGATGGTAAAGTTCTGCAATGAACCCATGCAAAATAGCAATGATGTCTATTCCCTTTGAGAAAGTCAGGGCCATGACTGTCTTCTTGCTACCATCCCTCCATGCTTGGCACAGTACCTGTCCCTCCGTAGATGCTTAATACAAATCTTTGTTCTCCTTTGCCACCCTTCCCATTTTCTGTATCTCTCTTCTCCCACTGGAGGTTCTGAAAGAGAGTTGTCCAGCTTGCCTCTAATTCTAATTTCTGGAGGCCTTATATAGCTCTGTCTCATCTATTTCCAATCCTCTTTCCTTCCCCTCTTTTCAAAATGTTCAACAATTTGGAGGCCCACAGCCCTTATGAATGCCTTCTAACTTGATCAGGGATGATTTACTCTTTTAGTAAAGCTCAAAGACATGGCTTTCTAGAGTAATTTTAGGTAGAAACTTTTTTCTTTTAAAGTGGATTTAAATACCCTAAAAAGGTATTAGGTCGATGGCCTCAGTGAATGGATTGTGACGTGATTAACTCTAAGTTCTGGTTTTGGCCCAGGCAGCAGCAGTGGCCCTGGCTGGCTTTCCCTCTCAGACCCATGAAGCTACAGTCTGGATCGGGTGGAGGAAGGGAGAGGCCCCTTAAGAAACCAAGGAGGAAAACGCTAAAAGCTTGAGGTCTGACCAGTTTCATCATTCTCGCTGACATGTCAGGAAAGCTGGTACTGTGTAAATCAAGGACTCTACTTCACTACAGGACAGATAACCTAGTAAAGAGGAGTCAAAACTGGAATCCCAGGAGATGTCTGTGCCCTGATTCCAGCTCCAGAATCGTAGCATGAAGCGGCAGGGTGGCGGATATCTGTGGTTGGATGTTTTCAGAGTTCATTGCTTTTATTTTCTCACTGATTTCTTTGATAAGACCCCTAGCTCCTTTCTCTTTTATAAATTTCAGATAGGAGGTTCTCTTCCCATCCTGGGAATTCCCCACTCTAATCCACTCAGGCTCTCTCACTTTTGAGAGCATATTAGGGAATTAAGAAGTCTTAAAGTTCATTTTCATTCTTTCTTAATTAAAAATCACTCTCTACAGAGTAGCACAGCTTAGACTGATCAGGAAGGGCTGAGAAGGATCACAAAGCAGAGAAATTTGGTGAAGGTCAAAAGAGCTAGCATTTACTTAGCACCAGCTATGTGCCAAGCAGACTACCTATCATGTATCATATTCTAATCTTTCTCCAGATCCATGAAGGAGTATATTAGTCAGGGTATACTAGCCTATGCTTTAATAACAAACAACGTTCAAATTTCCATTGCTTAAAAAAAAAGAAAAAGGAAAAAAGAAAGAAAACAAGGATTTATATCTTACTTCCATTACATGGTTCAACTGTAGCTTTGTTCCAGGTCATCTTAACTTTAGACCTGAGGCTGACAGAATAGCTATTACTGGAAATGTTTCAGGTTGCTATGGCAGGGGGATAGAAAATTATGCAAAATCATGAACTACTTCTCAAAGATTCCACAAGGAAATGACACGTGTCACATATGCTCACATTTTGTTGGCCAAAGCAAGTCTCAAGGCCATGCCTACATATAAAGGGAAGAGAGAAATGCAATCCAACTATATGTGCAGAAGGAGAGCTAGAAACATTTGGTTGATAAAGTGTTATTATAGCTGAGAAAATGGATGCTTAGGAAAGTCAGTAGGTGGTAGAGTTGGAACTCCAAGCTGAGTTTTGTGACTTGGTCTCCTGGGCTCTCTACTCTCCTACAGCAGGTACGTTCTATAAGCACATTGTCACATACGTGGTGCTGTACCTTCTCTCCAAATAAAGTGTCCCTGGGGCTTAAGAAGGAAGTGTGCACATGCACCTGGGTATGAACAGGTTAGAGTCAAATCAAAGGTAATGTGACTCAGCCTTTACTTTATTGTACCAATTTCTACTCTCTGTAAAGGTCTTTACCACACTTGGCATGAAATCATTATGTAATAGAAGTTTCATCTTTGAACACATGCCAGATTTTTGTTTTTAATCATAGTTTCAAGTAAAACAGGTTTCTTTGCTTATTGCTTTTATTTGCTATATAATGAGAAAAGGGCCACTCTGCCCTTAGTATGGTAAGGCTGCTGCCTGGTGGATGTTCAAAGTCCAGGGGAAAGGATGTCCCAGTTTCCCTCTATTAAAGACAATCTCTAGAAAAAAAAAAAATCTTCCTCAAAGAAACAAAATAACAAGATTGATTCTACCAGCCCTTAGAAAATCAATCCCAATATTTCATCTCCTGGAGCCCAGACGAAAGGCTATGCTATGTTAGTTCTTCTCAGACTTTTCTAATCCAAGTACCCCTAATGGGAGAGAAAAAAAATCCCAAGTGGTCTACCACAGGTGCAATTTCAGACTTTAACCAGTCCTGGGTGCGTGCGTGTAGGTTTGCATTCTGCTCCAAATCACTCACCACTACATAAAATCGATAGGCCAGAAAAATATACTTATTCTTGATTTTCACCACTCCCTAGGAACCTGACCTCAAGCCTTCCCCATCCATGAATAACAATATGCTTATCACCTGAAAATGGACCCCAGAGGGGCAGGGATAAGGATTACTTTTAGGTTGGGGATATGGGAGGTTTCCCTTGGCAGCTAGAGTACCCCTAGAAACCAGGAGAGGATAAAGGCGAGAAAAGGAGGAAGAGGAGGGGGGGACCTGGGTGGCTCAGTTGTTAAGCGTCTGCCTTCGGCTCAGGTCATGATCCCCGGGTCCTGGGAAAGAGCCCGCATCTGTGATGCTTCACAGGGAGCCTGCCTCTCCCTCTCCCTCCCCTCTGCTCTCCCCCCTGCTCCTACACTCTCTCTCTCAAATAAATAAATAAATAAAGTATTTTTTAAAAAAGGAGGAAGAGGGGCGCCTGGGTGGCTCAGTTGGTTAAGCGACTGCCTTCGGCTCAGGTCATGATCCTGGAGTCCCGGGATCGAGTCCCACATCAGGCTCCCTGCTCAGCAGGGAGTCTCCTCCCTCTGACCCTCCTCCCTCTCATGTTCTCTGTCTCTCATTCTCTCTCTCGCAAATAAATAAAATCTTAAAAAAATAAAATAAAAAAGGAGGAAGAGGAGGGATGGGGAGAAGGGAGAAGAGGACCATGAAATGGTAGCTGGAGGCAAAGAGAAGCCAGGACAGTAAGGCAGCAAGTTACAAACATGGCTTTAAAAAGCACACGGAAAGAACTGAAAACTAATTTATTAAGTCAGTTGCTAAAGAATAACATTTTTATTGGTTATATTTCCTTATCCATTAAAAAAGCAAAGTGCTTTGCCTGAAGCACAGCTAGCTAGAATCTAAGCAAATTATTTAACCTTGCTGGTTTCTGAGCCATAGAGCATGAATTCAAGTGCTGCTCAGCCTAATGAGTATATAGTTTGCAAAACTCTTTGAAGACAGAGAGTGCAACTGAAGTATTATGTATTATTAAATAAAATGGCTATTTAGGAAGGGAACTCCCAATTAGCATTATATGTGCCTTAACTAGTAGTCAACACCTGGTAGAGCTAGAAGTCAAAAATTTTTTGACATAAGGGACCCAGGCACTGATCACTTAAAATAGAAAATAAGAGAACAAAGAAACACGCCCGGGCAGTGACAAATGGCAGGCAGCATTAAGGCATTGGCTTGGTTCAGAGAGAGATTCCTGAGCTAAAGAAGGCCTCATTTACTGGAATGGAAAAATGTAGGGCCAGGAAATTGCTCAGAGGTCTTCTGTCTCTTCCTGTGCACATGGAGGTGCACTGTGCTACTGTTTTGGATCAGAATCTCAGTTTTGGAAATAGCCTGAGTTGTGTCCTTGGAAAGTGAGAGGGTTATGTGGTGTATTTATGTGCGATGAAGGAGGGGGAGGAGGAGAGGATGTTGGGAGGAGACATTTAGATGCTCTCTGGAACCAAACCATTTCCTTGGGCCTCATAGACAGTTACCAGAATGACACTGGGAAACTGGACAGATGATCCAGGCTTAGGGAACCTCTAAGATTCCTGAACCAGCTCCAAGGTAGAGCCAAGTCAGCCTGCTGACAACAAAGGCCACTTCTGAACATTCAGACTAGATGGCTGATTTCAAGCCTGCCTATTTCTCAGCATGGGCTGAGTCTTGGTTTTTCATTCAACAAATGTCTATTAACCGATTCCAGCAGATACTGTTTTAGGCACTGGGGATATATCAGGAAACAAAAGACAAACATCTCTGTGCTTATGGAGCCTGCATTCTAGTGGACGGAAACAGACACTAAATAAAATAAATAAGTTACATATTAAAAGGTATGGAGCATTACAAAGCAGGAAAAGAGAGTGAATAGGGAGTACGAGTGCTGAGGGGGGCAGGGTTAGGGTGGCCTCAATGAAAAGGTTGTACTGCACAAAAACTTGAAGGAAGCAAAAGAGAGAACCATGTAGATATCTGGGGAAGAGCTCTCCAGGTAGAAAGAGAAGCAAGTGCCAAGATCTGCAAGTGGGAGACTGCTTTCTGTGTGTGGGAGACTGCTTTCTGTGTGTGGGAAACAACCAAAGGCCAGTGGGGTTGGGGTGGAGTAAGCAATGGAGGGTGTGGTAGGGTATGCTCTCGGGTGGGGGGGGCGGTAAGTGTATCATGGATAGCCTTGGATGCCACTGGGTGGACTTTGGCTTTTCTTTTTTCTTTTTTTTTTTTTTTTTTAAGATTTATTTATTTATTTGAGAGAGAGAGAGAGCACCCAGAGGGAGAGAGAGAGGGAGAGGGAGAAGCAGGCTCCCTGCTGAGCAGGGAGCCTAATGCAGGGTTCCATCCCAGGACCCTGGGATCATGACCTGACCTGCAGGCAGATGCTTAACCGACTGAGCCACCCATGCATCCCTACTTTGGCTTTTATTCTAAAATAAAAGATGGCGGGAAAATTTTAGGCAGGGGAGTGACAAGATCTGACTTACATTTTAATAGAATCAATTTGACTATTGTGTTGAGAGTAAGCTAAAGGGATCCAAAGTTTGGAAATGAGGAGAAGAGCTAGGATGCTATTAGGAAGTGATTTTCCACTGATTTTAGAGTAAAAGCCAAAGTTTCTGGGGGCGCCTGGGTGGCTCAGTAGGTTAAGAGTCTGACTCATGATTTCTGCTTAGGTCATGATCTCAGGGTCATGAGATCCAGCCCCACGTCAGGTTCTGGGCTTAATGGGGAGTCTGCTTGGGATTCTTTCTCTCTCCTTCTGCCCCTTCCCCTGCCCTCTCTCTCTAAAAATAAATAAATAAATCTTTACCAAAAAAATAAGCCAAAGTTCCTAGAAGAAGCCTGTTGTGGTATGGGCCAGGGTAGGGGCAGTGCAGGTGGTGAGAAATAGCTGGAATCTGCATGGACAATGAAAACAGAACCCAGAGAATTTGGTAATCCATATACTCTGGCACTTAGGAGGTCTGTCCAGGACTATGTCAGTGAGCTGTGAAGGAATGGTTATGAAGGATGTATCCTCTTCCCTTCCAGTAAGGGAAGAAGAGGCAGGATTCTTGTTGGTTCAACCACCTTGCCTTTTGTCCTTTTTCCTTCATGTAAATTGAGGGCCTATTTTGTGCCAAGCACTGTGCTGGGATATAGCAGTGAATGTAAATAGGATCATTGCCCTTACAGAGCAAACAGTTTACAAAGGGAGTCAGATGTTAAGTGAATAATCACACACATAAATGTAAAATGACTACTCTGATATACGCTGAGTGTCAAAATTGGTTTATCTGCCCTGGTCGGGAGGTGCTGAGGAAAGAACACTCGAGCTGCGATCTGAATAAGACACATGCCAACCATGGACAAAGATGGCAGAGGGAGGAGAAGAGTGTCCTAGGCAATGGGAATGGCATGTACAGAGGTTCTGGAGGGAGGGGGAGCACAGCATGGATGAGGAACTGAGAGAACGCCAATGTGAGTAAAATGCAGAGAGTTTGGGGAACGTGAGCAAAATGCAGCTGGAGAAATGGACAGGGTCATACTGTTGGGCTTGTGGGCCATGTTCAGATTTTGAACCTCATCCTGGAATCAATGGGAAACAGCTGGAGGCCTTAAAGCAGGGGAATGATGGTCCTACGTGCTTGCTGAGTGGAGTAAGTGTGATGCGGAAGGCCAAGTACGAGACAAAGGCAGAAGCTCAGGTGAGTTGGTGCTTGGTGCTCCTGTGGACCCTGGAGAGAGCTGGGAGGTCATGATGAGAAGAAAGATCAAGATCCAAGAGCTATTTAGAAAGTAGACCTGGGTTTGGATGGCCCAGTGGTGTGTTCCCAGTTCTTTGTTTCAAATACTTGTACCAGTGGATGTAAGACTCTCCTATTTGTAGAACTCACCTACTTGTATTCGACCAAGCCACAGGGTAAGTTGGAAAATCTATTTTTCTATAAATATTTCAAAAAGATAAGATTTACTGTAGGATGGTTTAGTGTCTGGGCTTACCAGAAAGAGAGGGTGAGAGAGATGACTGTCCCTAGCCCTCTCCTGGCTTGGTTGTATAATGAATTAATGTAGTCCCTGCATAGACAACACAATCTCTAAACCAGCATTGTCCCCTAGAAACATAATATAATGCAAGTCACAAATGTAATTTTATATTTGCAAGTAGCTATATTTAAAAAAGAATAAAAAACCCAGATGAAATTAATTTGAATAACCTATTTTATTTAACCCAATAAATCAAAATATTGAGACATGTAACCAACAGAATAATTATTAGTAAGGTACTTTACTTTTTTTTTAACTAAATTTTTAAAATCCAGTGTGCTTCTACACGTACAGCATGTCTGCATTTGGATTAGCCATATTTCATGTGCTCAAAAGCCACATCATGCACGGCTAGTGAGTACTGAACTAGATCACATAGCTCTAAGACATTAAAGCAGCCACACAGATCCTAAACCCACGTACAAAACGCTGAAAATATAGGTCCTTCTATAGTAATTTAAAAAGGCAAGTAATACTTTAAATAGAACTTCTTCAATTTCAAAAGCAATTAATTTGTGATTAACTATATGAATTCAAGGAAGTTGGTTTTCTTTTCCATGCCTCAGTGCCCAGAAAAGAACCACAGTGGGGCTGGATAGTATGTATCAATGTTTTCAATCTTAACAATCACTGGCTCCCCAAGAAGGAAGTCCAAATAGTTTTTCCTCCTCTTTAATTATCATTTCCCAAAGAAATCTTTCCTTCCAAACTTCTAAATTCTATGATAGCTGAAGGTGGGAAATTAGCTAGTTCAATAGTAAGCAGACAAAATTCCAATAATGGTTTTCATTCTGAGGCAAAAAAGTTGGATTTTCTTAGGAAATTTGAATACTAACTGGATATTTAATGATTAAGGAAACTAATGATGTTTTAGATATTACATATAGCACTGTGGCTGTGTTTTAAGAAAAAATCCTATGTTTAAGGGATACATCCTAAAATATATTTATAGATGAAGTAATATGATGTCGTGGATCTACTTAAAAATCATCCTACTTAGGAGGTAGGGGAGAAGGTGGGGTTTAGATGAAATAAGATTTGTTGTAATTAAAACTTGGTGTGAGATTCACATGGGGATTCACTGTATTAGTCTCTCTACTTTTATAGTTTGAATATTTATGTAATAAACTTTTTCTTTTCCTGAAGGTAGATTTCCAGACTTTCTTAGGTCCTACTAGAGGTAGGATTTTCAAACATTCCCCTTAAATACTGTGTATGCTTCATGGTACAGATGCAAAAGCCTACCTAAGCATCAAGTACAAACAATTCTTATTTAATACCTCAGTGGAATAAAGCCATATGTTTAAGGGCCCCAAATTCCCACTGTAGTTTAAATCTCTGGTGTTTTTGGTGTAACAAGACTTTACCCTTTCATCCTACCCTTTGGTACAGATTTAGGATCAATATTTATAAGCAAAGCCTGTGTCTTCTGTGTCAAGGAGAGCCGCAGATTCTGCCTGAGCCACACAAGGTATCAGGGAGCATAGTGATAAATCATATAGACAAAGTATATTGCAAACCCACAATGGTGCAGATGCGTGGCCCACGGGCATTAAGACTGTTACCTCTTCTTTGCATCATGGAGGCTACATGTGACAGGGATAGGTAGAAACAGAGGAGGGAACTCAGAGGGGATGGAGCCTCAAAGGCCAGAAGACATAACACCTAAGACCCACAAAGGGGGATGTATGAATGTAGGTCACTTGTCACCTTAGGTTGCCTGGGCATTTTGTAAAGTTCTGGTGTTACACTCTCTCTAAATTCCATGAGAGATTTCTGGCTGCCTCCTGTCTACTCAGCCCTCTCGAACACTGTGATGGGAAATGAGGAGGCTGGAGCCCAAGACATCGTGAGGAGCTGGATAATCAACAGAGAACATAGGACTACCTTGCAGATATGCTGCCTTCAGGCACCCTTGCCTGCCAACACCGGGTCTTCCTGCCTCCAAGCCTTTGGGTGCTTGACCTCTCACCAAGAATTACAGAGCAGGTGCTCATTTTCACGCCCAAAGGAATTCACTGCTAGTGTCTACATAAAAGGATATACAAAGAAAGAGAACAGGACTTAGTCTGAGAATGTTTTCCTTTTGCATTTTCATCAGCCAAAGGAGTATTGAGCTTAGGGTACCAACATATGGCACAAATGTTAATTTTAAGGAAAATTTGGCGCACATAATACGCTAAGCCATGCTACTCTCTACACATGTGGTACTTGGCTTCAGTGGTGGCAATACAGTGCCAGATTTTCTTAAATGTCAAGCATTTTAAGAAATGGTTTCTTTGAATTAAAATTACACACCCCCAAAATGGAACTACTACTGAGATGTTTCTAAATAAAATGAGGCAACAGCTGACCAGAGGCCACGGTGGACCGCTGGAGAGCCAAACATCAGCAGAATGGTGTTTTAACTTCTAAGCAATATATTATAATCCTGCAGTGCATTAACCAGATGATAATCTGCAAAGAGTGTCCAAGTCTTTGGGGTAGAAGAAGACTTGGCAGTTTTCACTGAAGATTCGTCCTGTCCGTTGACAGAATTCACCTGTGCTACCTAAGTCACATGAGCAGGTGAGACTTATCCATGGAAGTGATTCCCCTTGTGTCAGCATACTCTGGCATTCAGCAGTCTTCATGGTCAGAACAGTCTGGTGGTGAAATATGTCGAGCCTGGAGCCTTAGACTTGTTCTTACTAGGTTTCCCTTGACCACTTTGGTTTATCAAGTTCACTCCAAGTTCAGACCTGATTACCTCAACTCCACCGGCTCATTTTCATCCATATGCTTCTTTTCTAAGTCATCATACACATCACAGATAAAATGCTTGTTTCCAAATTGCTCTGTCTCTGCTTAGGAATCTGTGTCTAGATTTCCAGTTATTCGCAAATCCCTAAATATAGGGAAAGACTGAGTGGTATACTTCCAATGGACTGATAAAAAAGTACAGGAGGGGAGGAAGTTGGAAGGCTTACAGGAGCCAGTATAGAGTCAAGGTCATCCAGTAGGAAGTAATATATGAACTGAGATTATAGCCACTTGGGCTCTAGAACTTTAAGACTCATATTCTCCCTTTGCCTCTGTCACATGGAAACATTCATACAATCTAAACAAGATGATGCCTGAAATCCTCTCCCATGCTTGAAACATTCTACAATGAATTCTCTTCATCTCATGGGGTTTTTGTGGGAACTAAATGTAATAATGAGTATGAAAGCTTGTTTTTTTTTTTTTTTTTTACAACTTGAGAATTATCTCCATGTAAGTTACCACAATATCACAAAGTAATTCTCTCAATAAACCTGGAATTATTTTTCATTTCTATTACAAAAATGTTGGGTCAAGTTTAGGAGTTTACTTAATTTCAGGTGGAAAATGAAAGGATCCACAGCAGGTAAAAAGATGCATTGAAGGAAATGAGTAGTTTATGCATAAATTTGAGTGACCTTTCTGGAAATCAATTTAGCAATATGTACTAAGACCTGAAAATTCATATCCTTTGACTCAGTAATTCTTTTTCTAGAGACTCTAATCTAAGGAAATTATAGTCAACCAAGATTTATGTATAAAGTTGTCTACTGCAGTGTTATCTGCATATTGTATAGAGATGTACAGTAAATAGTCAGTGTTGGAAAAGAAAACATTCATTCATGTAAAAGACTTGAAAGAGGGGCGCCTGGGTGGCTCAGTTGGTTAAGCGACTGCCTTCGGCTCAGGTCATGATCCTGGAGTCCCGGGATCGAGTCCCGCATCGGGCTCCCTGCTCGGCGAGGAGCCTGCTTCTCCCTCTAACCCTCCCCCCTCTCATGTACTCTCTCTCTCTCATTCTCGCTCTCTCAAATAAATAAATCTTTAAAAAAAAAAAAAAAAGATGTCCTAAAAATGTAAAAAAAAAAAAAAAAAAAGACTTGAAAGAAACAAACCAAAATATTAACAGTTACTCTTGGTGGTGGTATTATTATTTTCATTTTCTTCTTTAAGCATTTCAGTATTAAATTTTATGATGGTAATGAATTCATATTACTTAAAGGTCATTAAAAATAAATTGTGTGGAGTTGCTCACCTTCACCTAATTGTGTTGTTAACTCATTTTGTCTTTTAGTTCATCTTGATCAATAGCCAGCTTATCTGAACTGTGTCCATGACTTATCTTGTTCTTCTGCTAACAACAACATTCTCTGGGCTTTATATTATGCCTGTTGTTTGCCAGCAGCCTAGATAGCACCCAGAGAGCGGATTCACCTGTCAGTTTTAGAGTGTCCACATGTGGTGCTCATTCTTTCCTTGAATATCCCATATAGTCTTCTTATGAAGTTCACAAGATGTGAATTGGCCTAGGACTCATTTCTTTTAGAATAAGATCTACCAGGGGCGCCTGGGTGGCTCAGTCGTTAAGCGTCTGCCTTCGGCTCAGGTCATGATCCCAGCGTCCTGGGATCGAGCCCCACATCGGGCTCTCTGCTCCGCGGGAAGCCTGCTTCTCCCTCTCCCATTCCCCCTGCTTGTGTTCCCTCTCTCGCTGTGTCTCTCTCTGTCAAATAAATAAATAAAATCTTAAAAAAAAAAAAAAAATAAGATCTACCAAGCGACACTCTTAAAGTGTGGCTTGCTTGATTCTCCCTAAAAAGTCCCCAGGCAGAGGGGCACCTCTGTGGCTCAGTTGGTTGAGCATGTGGCTCTTGATTTCAGCTCAGGTCATGATCTCATGGACCCCCATGTCGGGCTCTGTGCTGGACATGGACCTTTTCTCTCTCTCTCTCTCCCTCCCTCTCTTTAAAAAAAAAAAAAAAAAAAGTTCTCAGGCAGAGGCATTATCCCCTCATGTTGAATTTCCCATCAATCCCCTACACGATAGCCTACACAATAGCCTTTTATTCTGAAAAACCAAAGGTTTCAGAAATTATAGACAATTCTCTAAACTCTAGATCAAATTTGCTCATACTGTGTTTTTAAATGGAATTCACATGAGTTACCTCTTACCAGATAGTAAGTAGAAAGGTGTTTTGTTATTTACTCACTACATTATTCAATCAAATAGTTCCATGTTAAGTTAGCTCCAGCATTTCTTCAATCAGCACAAATGAAGATGAAAACTTGAAGGGGTTATTTCCCAAATACTCCATTAAATGATGCTATCTATCAAATGTACCCTTTTTATTAGAAAGCCAGAGAAGGTTAATAATCTAACAGAATCAGCCTGTTGCTAGTAATGGAGAGTGGGGGAGAAGGGGAGAGGGGGAGAAAGACAGAGACAGACTGATCAACTAAAACCAAGTTATTCCCAAACGCTCAAAGTCAAAAAGCTCCCCAAAACAGACAATAACCTATGGCGAAGCCCGTCAAAGAATTCTTTCTTTGGCTAACCCTTCCAAGGAAATAGTCTTTAGCCAGAATCTTCCAGATTCAGTCTTGTAGCATTCAGATTCTCAGAGTAAGCCTGTCAGTATCTTAACTAGCTTTTCCTCACCACCTCATCAATTTGTCGCACAATTCTCACTCAATTTAGATCCAGCTATTTCTTCACACTTTTACATTGATTTGGAAAATATCCTTCACACTTTGGTTGTAGTCTCTCCTCATGAAATGCCATTTGCATTAGGACGATTTAGTTTCATGAATGGATTTTCTTCCTGTGTGATTGTAGCCTTAGATGAGCCTAGGGCCTTGTATACTTCATTCCAGATATCGTAGCAAAACAAGAGTTTGTGAGGCTGCTTCTATCTTCCTCCCTAAATATATACGTATTTCTTTCTCCCTTTGTACAAATTCTCAGATTTGAAATCTTGGTTGTATTTGTATATGGTGTTTTCATAAATTTTAAATCTGAAACTCAGTCCAATCCTTGTTTCTGGTACCATTCTCTTCCATCATCTAAACTGTCTCAGGCAGGTGTGGGCTTATACAGAGATTACACACACCCGTGGGCACACACACAACTTACGAATGGCAGATATGATCCTGTATGTTTTGTCAAAACAATTCCATTACTGGCGAGTCCATGAGAATTGGATGTCTGGTGTTACTTGAAACTAGCCAAAAAAAAAAACAAACCAATTTTTTTTTTTTTTAGATTTGTCTTTAGAACTGTTCATTTGCATTCCCTTTTGATGGCTTTTGCCCAATTTTCCACTTTAAGTAGTCACATTTGTGATCTGTGGAAGCTCTTAGATATCAAATTATACTGTTTCTCTGTCATATGTTGTAATTATTTTTCCAGTCTGCCATTTCATTTTTAATTTTTTAAATAAGATTTTATTTATTTATTTGAGTGAGAATATGAGTGGCGGGGTGAGGAGAGGGAGAAGCAGGCTCCCTGCTGAGCAAGCAGCCTGATGTGGGGCTTGATCCCAGGATTCTGGGATCATGACATGAACCGAAGGCAGACTGAGTCACCCAGATGCCCCAATTTTATGTGATTTTTGACATACAGGACTTTCTTTCCTTATATAATCAAATTATTCAAACTTTTCTAGTTCTTTTTTTTAGCCAAGGGCTTTAAAAGGTTACAGGTTTAAGGCAAAGACACATCAAAGCCCTCTTCCCAATGAATTGGAACTTCAGGCTTTGAATGAAGCTGGTTCAATTTTTCCCTACCATGTTGTTGAAACAACTGGGCAGAAGATCAGTCTAGAAGATATGGCTGGATTTACCCTCATCCTGAGGAGAAAAAAGCCACTGTGAAACTAGAGGAATAGAAGTAGGGTGAATGCAGTGTGAGGAGGAACAGCAATGACACTAACGTGTGTGCTTAAGAGTCACTTATGTGACCAGAAAGTAGATGACTATTCTGTAACCTTTTCCTAGTTCCTGAGCTTTGGGTTGATTTCAGGGGATTTTGGGGGGCCAATTCCTTCCCAGACTTGGGCAATCTGAATGATTCAGTGGCCAGGGTCCCCTGGGTGCAGGGGAATACTTTCAGTGGCCAGCAATGCGGTGAGGGGGTGAAGGGGCCTGCCTCACCACAGCTATGACCAGTTCCCTGACAGATGGCACTGCTGCACATCCATAGTGTGTTTCACGCTTTGCAAGTATCCTTTAGATGCTCTACCTTGTTTGATTATGACAGTGACTATGAGAAGCAAGGAGGGTACACCAAGGTTTCCTATTCTCTTTTCTACAGACCAGAAGTAAATAGAATATCAAATGTAACTGACTTTCCAAACTTAAGTGAGTTTGTGATTGAGTTATGAAGCAAGGTGAGAGGTGTGCGGTGCACTACAAAGGGGCAGCGTGGCCTAACAGGTGTACAGGCAAGGAAAGTGGGCACATCTGGGATGAAATGCCAACTCAGCCAGTTATTTGCTCTTTGGCCTCAAGAAAGTGACTTCCCTCTGAGCTTCTATTTCTCATCTATAAAATGGAATAATGGCCTTGCAGGATTGATGTGAGGATTAAGTTATATAATGCTCCATCTCCTTCAGGTCTTTCATCGGGTTGGTGCTGTATGTTTTTGAGTGCCACTGTGAAGCTTGCATGGAAGGAGTAGTATATAAAGACCCTCTCAGGAAGGGCAGAGCATGAAGAGCCCCTGCACAGTGCCTGGCACAGAGTGGGTGTTGCAAGAACCTAACTTCTCTTCTACCATGCCAGCTTCCAAACTCCTGAGAGCTAAGATGCACTTGGAGGCTTTCCTCTGAAGAGTCCTTGTGTGGTTTATAACCCTGCTCATCTAAAAGCTCTTTTCTATCATAACATTTAGAGTGCTGCTGGCATTGAGGATTATGATTCGTCGAAAACCTCAATTATTTGACCAGTAGGCCATTGTGTAAGTAGGCTTGATTAGCGTTTGCAATAGCCCATATGTAAATGTAAAAGATCTTGAAAGAGGGTTATTAAAACAAGAGTCCAGCCACAGGCCTCAAGAGAGAGCTCAGTGTCATGGCTAAGAGCAGGAGTTGGCAAACTATGGCCCCCAGGCCAAATCCAGCCCACCACCTGTTTTTGTATATAAAGTTTTATTGGAACACAGCCACTCCCATTTGTTGACACCGCTACTATGGCTGCTTTAGTTACAACAACAGGGTTGAATAGTTGCAACAGAGACTGTAGGTCTCACAAAGCCAACAATATTTGCTCTTTGACCCTTTAAGTAAAAGTTTACCAATACCTGGCTAAGAGCTGCTACTTTCAGGCTATGTGACCTTAGACAAATAATTTATACTTATTGTGTCTCAAATTCCTTTTCTGTAAAGTAGGGATAGTAATAGTAGTGATTGAATGAGATAATCCAAAGCCTTGCATATGCTGAGTCCTTGGTTAATGATAGCTATTATTTTACTCATACTCTCATTGATTTATAGCAAATTCCATTGTGTAAAACTCACCCTGACCCAGGGACAAAAAAACCTGTTTGTTCAACCCCAATTTCAAAGCCCCCGGGCCCACTGCAGATATCAACAGCACCTAAAATAGTCACCTTTTCCTGCCACAATGGCTTTCTTAAGAGCAGCCATTTCAATGCCATTAGCTCAGCTTCCGGGATATTAAATACATACTCTACCTTTCCTCCACACTTAATATAGACATTTGGATTAGTGTCATTGAATATTTTCCAATAGTCTGCGTATCCTATCTGGGAGAGGGGGAATTGGATGAGGCATTTGATGGAATTAAATGTCAATAGTATCAGCTGTTTCTTTCTAAAAATACGAGCAAGATATTCTAAAAGGTGTGAACCATCAACCAATGTACAAGGGAAGATTTTGCATTTAGTCACTTATTGTTTGAAAATGAAAAGTTTTTTTTTCAAGGACAATCAAGCTTGACAAACGGCATTAAAAGCCACTAAGGAAGCTGAAAAAACAGCAGCTCCACACTGCTTCCCAAATATAATGGGAAATGCTTTCTCAATGTAAAGAAGAAGTCTTATCCTACAGTCCAATCAGCATATAGAGGTGATTTCCAAGAGAGAAGTGAGAAAAAAAAAAAATCCCACAGCTCAACCTTTCACAAGTATCAGTCATGCAGGGAGAAAACTTTCTTGTACTCTCTTCCGCATTGTCAAGCTTTGCAGGTTAGAAGAGCCGAGAAGAGCCAACCCTATGAGGTACCAAATCTGCAGCCTAGCTTCTTAGCAGGTGGCTTGGCAGGGCCTTGGGGTAGGCTGGGGCTTGGGAGGAGATAAAGGGGTGGGGAAGCTTCTCTAGTCTGAGACTCATATGCATTCAAATGATGCACTGGTGGTACCCCACCACCACCAGGTACAGCATGACCTGCCCAGGATGTTTCCATTTGTGGATTACCTGAACCCTAAAATGGCCATTGCACGAGTTGTGCCTCATCAACTCAGCCTTGTCATAGAGAAGAATCTTATCACCCCTATACCTCATCCCTAGTAGCCTGATTGTGTGGAAGAAAGGGAAGGATGACTGCATGTCACAGGGCTTCTTCCATCAGAATCCTTCCTCTACCACCCTAGGCCCAATCACCTTTCCCTTATTGTAGAGGTTCTGCCATTGATAGACAACAGAGTTTTATCACACGCCTCCCTGAAGTAGTTCTTAATCTTGGATGGCTGTGAGAATCACCTACAGAGCTCTTAAAATACACCAATGCTTGGTCCCCACACCCAGAGATCCTGATATAATTTAGATCTGGGGAGGGGTCTAGGCATGGCATTGTGTTTAGTCATGGTGGTGGGTGGATACTGTACATTTAAAGGTTCCCAAGTGATTCCCATGTGCTAACCTGCTATGCACAGGGTACTCCTCTCGGTGGGTACAACTGTGAATAGAACAGGCAAGGACCTGGTCTCATGGAGCTTGTGGTCTAGTGGAGTAAGACAGAGAACAAATAAATGAACGGCAAAGATTTTTTCCGACTGCCACTGGAAAATAAAGCGTGGGGCTGTGAAAGAGCTGGAGGATGTGAGATTATGTAACTTTAGAATAGTCAGGGCATCATTACTGTAGGGTCCTACTCTGCTTCTTTGCTTATGGTAAGTTCTGTTAGTACTCAGGGCTAGTGGCAGGGCTGTGATTAGATGCCTGCTTCTTGTTCAGGACAATTAGTGTCACTGTGTCCCCTGAGCCCAGTTTCCATAGACTGATGAACCATGGGAGACCCTCACTGGACAGCCCAGATCAATCACTGTAACCAGAAGCGGACTCACAGGACATGCCTTATCCTCAGTATGCCAGCATGCCCCCTCCCTATTTCCCTTTCACCCACTATTAATTGAGTGCCCCACTCTAAAGCAATATCCTATCATCAGCATCATTACTGAACATAATTTGCTGACTTATAATAATGATAATACTAAAAACAGATTGAACTACACTTACTATGTGCAGGCACTCTACAAGATACATTATCTCATTCAATTCACTACTAAGGTAGGGAGTATCAACTCTGTTTCATAAATGTGGAAAACAAGACCCTGAATGGTTAAGAGACTTATAATGCGGCTTACATTTTAGACCTTTTAGGTCCCCTCCAATTCAGACAGTCTGTGATCCTACAATCTCTAGGTCATTTCCTTAACTAGGTGGCAAGCTCCCTGAGGAAAGGCACTGTGTCATATACATCTTTGCAGGAGAATCCCTTCTCTCCGCACCCCATGTTCCTTGCCTGAGGTGAGCAATAAATGTATCAGCGCTCAGTTTGTGGAGGCAGCCTGGCAATCACTCCTGAGCCCTTGAGGCCCCAAGGAATCCTTTGAGTCCTTCAAGCCTCAGTGTTGTTGCTCATAAGCTTGGACTCTGTCCTTTCCCATCAAAACTGCCAGGAGGAGTTTTTACCAAGCAACACTGAGACTCCTCAGAGTGCCCCAAAGCAACTCACAGACACTTATAAATGGGTCCTATGGGCATTTGCCCCAAGGTCTGTCCCCAAAGAAATGATATTTCATGTTCCCCATCAGTTTTGTTTTGCTAATTAAATTTTTTTTAAAAAAGAGATTAATATACCAAATAACAAAGTCATTGCAATTTCTTAGACTAGGGATTGTTACTCCATAAGACACACTTCTGCTGATGTTTTAAGGTATTAGGAGGACATATCTTGGAAGAGACTTCCTCATTTTTTTCCAGCTGTTCTGAGGTATAATTGGCAAATAAAATTGTAAGATATTTAAACAACGTGATGACTTTCTAGACATACATTGTGAAAAGATCCCCTCCAGCTAGTTAATTAACACATCCATCACCCCACATATTTACCACTTTTTTTTTTTTTTTGGTGAGAACATTTAAGTTCTACTCTTTTAGCAAATTTCAAATATATAGTACAGTGTTATCAACTATAGTCACCATGTTTTACATGAGATCCTCAGATTTTTCATCGTATAACTGAAATTGTATACCCTTTTACCAGCCTCCGTTTCCCCCACACCCAAACCTCTGGCAACTACTTCTCTACACTGTTTCTATGAGTTCAACTTTTTTTTTTTTTTTTTAGATTCCATACATAAGTGATGCCATGCAGTATTTATCCTTCCGTGTCTGGTTTATTTCAATTATCAGAATGCCCTCAAAGTCCATTCTTGTTGTCACAGATGCCAGGATTCCTTCTTTTTTTAAGGCTGAATAATATTCCATTACATACATTTTCTTGATTTATTCATCCATTGACAGACACTTGGGTTGTTTCCACCTCTTGACTATTGTGAATAATACTGCAGTAAACATGGGAATGCAGGTATCTCTTCAATAATAGTTGCATTTCCTTTGGATATATACCCAGAAGTGATATTGCTGATCATATGTAGTTCTATTTTTAATTTCTTGAGGAACCTCCATACTGTGTTCCATAATGCCTACATTTCTTAATGTAATAGATACAGAGAATATAACACATTAGATAAGAGATAGCTTTACATGGCTTGTCGGTGTATGCACATATATGTGTGTATGTTTGAGACAAAGGGGACGAAAGCAAGGATATTAATGTGGTGATATCTCCTTGAAGAAAAATATAGAAAATTGAGAAATTAGGGGTGACTGGGTGGCACAGTCAGTTAAAAGACCGACTCCTGATTTCTTGAACGTCCAACTCTTGGTTTCAGCTTGGGTTGTCATCTCAGGGTTGCAGGACTGAGCCCCACATGGAGCCCAGCATGGAGCCCCACATGGCGCTCAACATAGAGTCTTCTTGGGACTCTCTCTCCCTCTCCCTCTGCCCCTCCCCACCCCCATGCTCTCTCTCTAAAATAAATAAAATCTTTAAGAAAAAAAAAAAAAGAAAATTGGGAAATTACAGTAACCTTCATTTCTGAAGTTGGAACCCCCTCCTTGTGCTGATGTCCTTTTCATTTTTCACAGTTGAAGTGTCTAAGGAAGAACACAAAACTGTCCACCATATAAGTCCAGTGATTATTGCCATTTCATAGGAGAGTAACTAAACCCCCAGAGGTTTAATCAAAGGTGGTATTTTCCCCTCTTCTCCCTCCTTTCTTTCTTTGCATTCAGCAGAACATGAGGAATGCCACTCTCTGTGGAGAGTATTGGGCTGGTTTGGCCCACTGTGTCAGCCTAGCCCCAGCTCAGCACAGGAACCTGACAGCACATCTGTGGCCTTGCACCCAAGCTGAGTCTTTTAACTGGCCTTTGTAGTGCTTCTGAGACAGGGAGAAATGGGCTCCAAAGAGTCCTAATCTCACATTCTCTTGATGCTGAAAACCCAGATTAAGGGCCTAGGGGTTGATCTCCAATGTTAGCAAATGCTCTATCAACAATGTGTGACTTCAACATAATTCTCATAGGAACTAATAATCCACAATGATGATGTTTGCTGCTGCAAATATCTCCAACTGGCAAATGATACTGAATCTGAACTGGCAATCTATAGTAACATTAACTTACTAGATGGAAATACAACCTAAATTCACATGTCCTCTGAAAGCCACAAACAAATGTGCTTTAAAAAGCAGGTACAGCAGCGCACAGTAAAAGAATCTTAACCAGGCAACAGCTCTGTATTGAGTAACTTCATGGCAATTAGTACCATGCAAGGCACAATGGGAGACAGAAGGGTATGAATCCCAGGCTGAAAGGAGCTTATGGGAAAACAAAACCTAAACATGAAAGAACCAGAGTGCAGTAAAGACAAAAAAAAAAAAAAAAAAAAAAAAACCATTTTGAAAAAAAAAAAAAAAAAAAAAAAAAAAAAAAATCTCTATATTTAACCCAGGGCTCAGTGGGGTGATACAATAGGATTTGAAAGAAGGGAGGGGCACCTGGGTGGCTCAGATGGTTAAGTGTCTGACTCTTATTTTTGGCTCAGGTCATGATCTCAGGGTCCTGAGATAGAGTCCTGAGTGGGGCTCAGTGCTCAGTGGGGAGTCTGCTTGAGATTCTCTCTCTCCTTCTCCCTTTGCCCCTCCCCCCCCTCCACTACAGGCACTCTCTCTCTCTTAAATAAATACATCTTAAAAAAAAAGAGAGAGAAAGAAAAAGGAGAAAGATAACTGGGCATAAGGGTAGGGTGGAAAAGTTTCCAGGAGGAAGCCTGGAACAATGGGATGGATCAATGGAAAGAATATTCCTGGATGGCTGACCAGTCTAAACAAAAGCCAGGAGGTAGAAATCAGTTTGTTCCACAGAGAGAGAATAGTGAAAGCCTGGTCTCATTGGGGTTGAGAGGATTTTAGTGTGAAGGGGAACTGAGTTGGATCTGTTTTATTAAAGGACCTAAAAGTCAGGGAGAGGAGTTCACATTTGCTTTGAAAGTCGGGGAGTGAAGTTTACATTGCCCTGTGTATCAGGTAGGGATTCTGTTTAGTTGTAAGCCATAGAACTCTGAATACATTTTCTTAACAAAGTAAAGGATTTGTTTTGTCAAATAACATGAAGACCAGCACCAAGAGGGTAACCGAAGTTTCATACTGACAACTGCCCTCTTCCCCTCTACTATACTTTGTGGGAAGCATTGTCATTAACCTTGTTTCATGGATGCAATATGACTGCTCCACCTCCAACCTCATATCCCACATTCCAGGCAGAAAGAATTAAAAAAGGAAAAGATAAAGCAGGTGGTTTCTGTGTTGGGAATGCAAGAGCTTTCTCAGAAATCCCTAGCCCTAGCTGCTTACATCTCACTGGCCAGAACTGTGGTACTAGACAACCCTTAACTGAAGGGATGTCTGAAAAGGTTAGAACTTTGGCTGGGCACATTGCCACCATAAGCAAAATCAGGGTTCTGTTTCTAATGGCAGAAGGAAGAATGGATATGGGAGCAGCAATTAGCAAGCTCTACACTCTATGCATAGCAATATCTATACACTATTGTTGTCAGTTCCTCAAGAGAGAGCTGTCTTAGAAAAAGTGACGACTTTTTAGAAGATGAATTTGACGCTGGTATTCAGGAAGGAGGAAAAAGTTCTGGAAGAGTGGGTGGAAACTGTTGAAAGTAACGTAGGAGTGAGTGGGCACCCAGACTACAGTCCTAGCTCTGGGAATGGAAACAAAGAGAGAAGCTAATAGCCATTTCTAAGAAACAGTGAACAAGATTTTCTAGCACCCACCCAACAATGCATGGTCAATGTGGAAGGTATTGGCAAGTTGACTTCTTGGTTCCCTCCCTCCCTCCTTCCACTCCTTCCTTATTTTTTTACATAAAGTTAGTATTGAGGGTTTACGGGAGAGAACATATTAAAGGGAGAAACTGACAAAGAAAAATGCCAGAACGAGACATGTTGAGGCAATTACAAATCTTGGAGTATTATTACGTGTTAATGTAATAAACACTTGAGATATGGAAAAGAGACGAGTTAGATTTGAAGTTATGGATTCTAATATGAATGTGCTCCTTCTTGGGAATGTGAGCATTGCACTCTCTAAACACAACACTTAGCAGATCATTAGAACAGATTAGAATATAAAATACATTTGCGACTAATAAGATGAACCACATCTGAAAATAAATTATGTTCCTTTTGATGACTAATCCTAAACAACAACAAAAAAGCGTTGTTTATTGGTTAGAAGGGAAGTAGAAAGAAAAGGGTATAAGGAAAGAACTCCACAGACTTTTTTGGTACTTTTATCCACTAGTTAGTGCTAATGAACAGAATAAGCTCATTTTACGGCTAGAAAACTATTGCAATTTGAAAATGTCTCACTTAAAACTGTTAGTAAGTACCAGTCACTGCACAAGGCCGTGAAGACTCGGAGAAGTTTAGGAATTAGTCTGGACCTCAAGGGAATCACAGTGACGTGGGGATGCAAGTTGTTGCAGCGTTCCGAGAGGAATCAGCGTGATGGGTGTGGGCACAGACTGTGGGAGCCCAGATGGAGGAGGGACTAATTCTGTCTGAGGGCTGGAGCATGCTTGTCCTTTGACATTTTATGATTGTGCAGTGGCATAAACAGGATTGGACTTTTACCCTGGAAGAAGTTTTAAGCAACTTAATTACCTGGGGGAGGACCTGATAATCCAAGGGCCTCATCCTTAGCGTCCCAAAGTTCCTTCTCACCATGGGGGAAGGAGCCAAGGAAAAACTCAGGGATGGGTAGGGTGGAGAAACTGGATTAGTCATATTTGCAGTGTGTGATTCTGTAATTACTGTGAATCTTCACATCAGACTCATTTAATCTGGACTTCCAAGGTTGAATGTATTTTTGTCTTTAGATATACCTGGTTTTCTTAATGCAGTTCATCAAAGGTCAGCCCACTTTTCAAATCACCAAAGTCTTCCTCTGTTCTGTAGGATACATGGCTAGTGTAGACTGGGGCACTGGTTGGGGAAAAAGGTAGTTTTCCTCACTTCTCTCACATCCACGGATATTCCTTCATCTGTTTCTTGTTATTCTAATGGAAGTTTTAATGATAAAAAAAGGAAATTAAGGAATATCTTGAAAGAAAATATCTTATGTCAAAGAAATGTCATTCTGCTTCTTGATCTCTCATATCCAGCAAATCAACCTGCCAGTTCAAGAATCCTCTACTGTAGCTCCTAGAATACTTTTCTCCACATCTGTTTGTCACAGTTTCTTCTCCCAGACGGCGAGTTCCTTGAAGTTAGCACTTGGTTAATTAGACATTGTCCTCTGGCTCCCACACAGTGCAGGCACAGAGAAAGCACTTGAAGGTGTTTCCTGAGTGAATGCCTTTGAGGAGGTTTCTTCAAGGCTGAGTCTTTGTGGTTGCTTATACTTACTTCCCTGGGTCGTAAAGCTGCATGCCCAAAGTCTAAACCAGGATTAACTTTGCCAGGGGCATCAAAAGACCTTGGGCAGAAAACTTGAGGAGTCCAAAGGAATGCTTCCAGAGAATTCTTCAGCACTCAAAAGGAAGGGGATCCCAAGTCTAATTCTGTCTGAACGTTTGCTGTTTGAAAGCCAATATGAATTTTACTTTTTCAGTGCAAATATTTGAGCAGCTAAGTCAGTCACAGTGTGCTAAAGTATAAGTTGAAACGGTATACAATTAAAAGTTTCCTCTCCACCCAGGGAACTCCACACCCAAAGGGTACCTTCCCACATCTATAGACTAAGATGGCAACGGTCCATCCTGAATGGGTAACTCAACTGCTGGACTCCCAAGCCTTCCTCCACCAGCCATACAGTCTGCCTCCTCAGAGGCAACCAGTCTTATCAGATTCTTGTATTTCCTTCCACAAACAGGCTAGGGGTACAAGAACATGAGGAAATAAATACATGTAAGTATATGTATTTTCCAAGACTGCTTTTAGTGAGCAGAATCAGTAGAAAAATCAACATGAAACAGAAAATCTTAAACTTAAAAAGTGTGAGGGGGAAAACTGGTATCCAGGATGAAAAGTCATCACTCATCAGAAGACAAAAATACAGCAGGAATTTTCTCTACATAAAAATAAAAACAAAGGGTAAGGTCACAGATCCCTTTCCATTAGGGTGGGCAATTCCACAAAACTAATGGACATTTGCCCAGCAGATCATGGGGGAACTTGCAGTTATGGAGTGACTGAGAGAAACTGTGGTGGCCTGCCTTCCTGGGATATTGTTTGCTAGAACGTGGGCATGTTCTACTCTAGGGTGACACACTCCCTCAGAGGCTCGGTGGCATCTGATCACTGGGCATTTCCAGAGCCCTCCCACATTCACTCATATTATTTCAGTGTAACAGGACTGAATTCCACCTTTCAGGTCAAAGGAATACGGCGCACACTGGCTAAGGATCCTGTACCCACATGAAGCAAAGGGGGCCATGCTTTCTGAAAAGCAAAACCCTAGGCATTGCTACACCTTAGCTAAACCACCTTCCTCACCAGAGTTGTTCTTGGCAGTTTAGTGATGTGAGGTTGGTCTGGGATGGACTGGGCCAGGGCATGTCAACCAGTTATTCCTTCTTTCAGGTAGGAACAGGGATCAGGGAGCAAGAGCAACCTAAAACATGGGACTTGTTAAATCAATTTCCACACAATTATTGGATCCCAACAATAGGTAATGCACCAGACAAGTTTCTGACTTTCTAACCAGATTGTTAGAAATATAAGATACCTACCCACAGAGAAAGGTGACTAGCAACACAGGAACTTGTCAATGAGTCAAACAGACAAATGTGATAAACATCAGAGAAGTGAGGAATTTTCTTCCAGCTCTGATAGAAAGGAAAGTTTCACCTGTATGTCTCCATAAAGCCTCCAGTAGGCAAGAGTCTCTCTACCTCCTGCCCTGTACAATCTTGGGACAGTCTGGCTCACATACCCAGTGAAAGGTATCAAAGAAAGAAGGCAACTGACTGCTCAGGTAGACTTCATGGGATAGCAGCGCCTGGTGGGGCTGCCATTATTTAGTCTGTGGGTTTGGACATTCTAGTGTTCCATTTCATAAAAGCACTCAGTTAATCACTCTTAGAGGAAATGATTCATTCACAAGAGTTATCTGTGGACCTGCATGTCAATACCAATCTACTGATTTACAAGGGGGAAAAATATCTTTCCTAATGACCAGAATGATCCTGTCCACCGATGGTAGACATATATTTCAAAAATGTTGGAGAAGTAACAGAAGATTATTTACTGAATATGCAATCATGGCCAAAAATTAGACCTTGAAGTGTAATTTAAAGCACTATCCCTGCCCCCATAACATTCATGCTGAACAGAAAACATATAAAACTAAAAACAAACAAAAAAAGCTAGTATATCTGCCATATTTAAAGTCTCCCCTTCGGAAAGAGCAATAATTAGGATCATCAAATACTTATAACTGAGTTCCCCTCTTCATATACCATATGCATATTATTGTATTCATTCCAAAGAGAGGGTGGAGTCTGCTTGCCTTGACTGATATTTCCCAAATATCCCCAGTTACTCTTTTTATAATAATGTGGAGAGTACGATTTTGGGGTATGTTTCTTTTTATTTTTAAACTTATTTTTAATTTACATACTGTAAAATTCATTTGAGTTCTAGGAGTTTTGACAAAAAGAGTTGTGTAACCACCACCACAATTAAGATACAAAACAGTTCTTCACACCCCTCTCCCAAAAATACAGCCTTGAGTTATACTTTTAAGATAGGTTCCTTCCACAGACGGCTATCCTTGTTTATTATGTGTTAATTCTTACCATTGTTGCTTGCCAGAGGGTCATATTTTCTGGCATCAGCTACCCATTCTAAGGCTTACCTAACAGAATATGCTGTCATTCCCAGAGATAGACAAAATAAAGCTTTATCATATGCATGTGTATATTTGCTTAGCTAGGAGGAGGTATATCAGGTGTACTTCATCTATGAACAGAAAGCCAAAAAACAAACAAAAACCTGACATATATTCTAAGGACATTTCCCCCAAAAGAAAGTAGGAAAAAATTTTAATTCCAGTTACAGCTCCATCCACAAGAGATATATTAGCTCTGAGGGTTGGGAAAGCAAACTGCTCAGTCACATCTCCAATTCATTTCCTTCCTTTAAATGGGTCACGAGGGGAGAGATAACCCCAACACCCTAGCAGCTGTTCCGGGGCTCAAGTAATTATACTCACTCCTGCTTTCCAGAAACTTGACATAGGCATCAAGCACTTTCCTAAATGAAACCCACATCTCTTTATTTATTTTTTCCCACATCTATTTAATTTATGCAAGTTAGTAGCTGTTGCTGTTTTAATAAGACCTATTTAGTGTATATGTCAATATGAGGTAAATACGCATACTCAGCATGGACAATCTAAACAATGAAAAACTAAACTTGACTTTAACTATGTCATGTCTTGGTGATACTTAGGAACTTAAAAAAATAAATCATGTGAGTTCAATGAACTATTTTACATGTAAATAGGTCTCATCACCAATTAATATTTTCTGACCACCATGCTGTGGGCTGACAGGTTACTTTTTATAACAAAATGGGAGGAATTTGGGTTTATAAATTAAATAAGGGCCCCAGGGCCATCCAGAAGGGCCCTACCTGGGGTCTTGCTACCAGGTATCTGGTTACCTCTTCTGAGGTAGAGCACCAATTCAGGGAGTGAGAAGGCAGACCATTCCTTTCTTTAGAACATACTGCCTTATCTACCAGCTGCATACAGAAACCCTTCTATGCCTGCCGACTACAGGAAGACAAGACCGAATCAGTATTTGCCAAACATATTATACATATGAAGAACTCAGCAATACAACTACATATATATTAAGACAATTATGTTCCATCATTACAATGTTTAATTCTAAGATTCCAAGTCTCCTTTTGTAATCAAAAATTCAGAGAGCCAGGTGATCCAATAAAATCCCACTCTGGAGGAATGTTACAACAAAATCTTCTTGTATGAACAGAGAGAGGTTAGAAATCAGTCCATGTATCTCCCATCCTGCCTTCCTGGCACCTTACCCCCAACTCCCTACCCTTTGCTTCTCTTAGCACTGTTGCTTTTTCTTAAACGTCTCCTCAATGCCCACCTCCTCCCTGCTTCCCTCTTTGTTGAGAGCAGAGCTCCAGGCGCACCACATAAAAAAGTGCCACTCTCTCAAATTAAAAGGGAAGCCACTGTCTCCAGTACCAAGATGCAACAACCTCCAGTGAAATGTGGAAATCTTCAAGGAATAAAGAATGTGAGAGAATATTCTTCCAGGAATTTCAGGATGAACAAAAATCAGTGTTATGGAGTCAAGATAAGTAGATCTGCCTCTGGCTTGCTGACTCACCATGACTCTTCTGATACCATTTACTGGAATGACCTTCGATTCAAGTGAGAACCACAAAATACCAGTAATTTTATCTGGGGAATATTTATATTTTAGTGCAGTAGGTGAATTCCTGATTAAAGGGCATTATTAGAAGAATTTTTTTTCCCCAAACTAAATGTGGTTTCATCTTAGGCCTTGCACTTCTAATTGGTCCTTATGATTCAAAAGGAGGTTTTATTCTTGTTTTTAAAATCCTTTCATTCCCCATTTCCTCATCACTAACTCTTGTGGATAATACCCATGAAAGAAGACATCTTAAGTCCCAGATTCTTCTAACACAGATCAACCCAATATTTTCCTCTTCAAATTATTTGCTTCCTGACTTACAGCCTGTTTGCTTTGGTGATTGAGTATACAAGGAAGAAAGTCAGGGACATTCTCAGAGAGTAGCAATGAAAATCTATGATTATTCTAAACCTCCACCCTTACCTCACAGTACAAAAGGTGGACTGCTACTACCTTTCCAAACATCTCCTTTGGGTGGAAGAGTGCAGGGTGACTACTTAGTCTTGGTTTATGTTTCACATTCTTGATCCAGCACCCCCCTCCCCGCCTTTTTAAAAGTAGGCTCCATGCAGGGCTTGAACTCACGACCCTGAGATCAAGGCCTGAGCTGAGATTAAGAGGCCGATGCTTGACCAACTGGGCCACCCAGGCGCCCCCAAGGGTCTGTCTTTTTACTCACTATTGCCTGTTGGCCTTTTCAGGCATCTGTTGTCTGACTGGGTTGCAGAACCTTATGGCACTTTGAGGATGGTTCCCTGGAATTAGTTTCCATATACTTTGCATCCTGGAAATAGCCAGGATGTAGGCCTTACCCTGATTTGAGGATCAGTTCACAGACTGTAGCCCTTGGAAACTGAGGGTAAGCAATAACACACACAAGGTGTATATTTCAAGTTCTTCCCACAGTAACTACCTGAGAGTTTATGAGTGTGCTCATGCTCTGATTAGGGATGTCTCAAAAAGTCATCTGCAGTCTAAATAAAGTAAGATAAAATTATACAGTTAAAAGTTCCATGTGGAGACTTTAAAAACAAGAGTTTTTCATTCCTTCTCTCATCCCACAGCAGTTTATTGAGCACCTACTTGGTGTCAAGCACCGTGCTGGGCACTGGAAATGCAGTGGTGAACAAAACAGACCCAGTCCCTGCCCTCACAGTCTAGCAGGAATTGCAAGAGTCAGTTTGTCACTGTTGGCTCAGCACTGTCCTAAGTATCTGAGACTTGGGGTTTGACAAACAGGTCCTCCTATCTCTGGGAAGGTGACCTCTGATATTAGGCTGGGGGCAATCCTTCAGCTTCCCACAGACTGGCTGAAATAGCTTACAAGACCACCCGATCCCTTTGGTCCCCACTCACGAAAGCCATCTGTTACTGATGTAGGCCCAGAGCCACCTCCGTAATAGGAAAGACAGCCAAGGAGAAGGGATGGGGGAGTATTCTCAAACCAGAATGTTGCTCTTCACACTGAATGAATACACATGTCCTGTCCTCATCCACTGACCTCTTTTAGTGTGGTTCATATCCACTGCTGCGACAAGACCGACTCAGGGTAAATGAGTCAAGTCTATGTTTTAACCTGCAAAGCAGAGGCTGACCAAGAGCTTCCGCTTGGAAAAGAGAGATGCTGTCAGTCAGCATCCATCTACTGATCACAACAGCAATCCTCCCCTCTTGTCCACTCAAGAGCACCACGCTGTCCAGTGCTTAACACACTTTCACATACACCCTCTATTTTAAGTTTCCAGCAACCCAGTGGGGATATCCCAACCTCCATGGCCAAGGACACCAAGCCCCAAAATTAACTTGATCAGTTTCTCACAGCTGCTAACACAAAGAATTCAAATCCAGATCCTCAGCCTCCAAAGCAAGTCTCCAAACTACCCCATAGGTGGCTACCTTACAATTCCAGTTCTTCTTTTTTGCATATTGCCTTGCTCATCCTGGTGGGGTACGGTCTTACGACATGCTAGTTTTCTGGGAGAAGCCACGGGTTACTGGCCAGGGAAGGGCCTGCAGTTCCCTGATCCTCTGCCCTTGGCCAAGAAGATTATTGTGGCTCTCAGATCTCTTCTTGCCGCCTAAATGGGAATCCCTATCCGCCATGGATGCCTGTGGACCTATTTTTAGAAATAGAGGGGAGCCTGTGGGTGGCACACATTGAGGTTTTCTAGGGGTTAATATTTTTGTAGAGGCCACTCAGAGTTTTAAGTTGACTGATTTCAAGATAAATTACCTCCTGGGGAAAACATCCTTTCCCTGTTCTTCCCTTTAGCATTCCCCATCCCAAAATGAATTTGCTTTTTATTTTTTTCTTTTACCCTTTAGGGCTTCTCCTTAGCACCCTCTGCTCAGAAGACAGGGATATTAATAACCAGCAGCAGCTACAGCTGATTTCGCTCTCAAGAGGGCTGAGAGGAAGCAGATCCAGTTCTCCTTGACCTCTGTAGGGACTGGTAGTGTCCCTTAAGATCTTTATGCAGAGGGGACTGCTGTTTTAAAGTTCTGGAAAAATGTCCGTGGATGGATCTCAATGCCTTTTTAATGCTCCTGAATTAATGATTTTATTCTAGAATAGGCACACTACTATTTTAGGGGTGGGGTGTGTATACACACAAGTCAGAAACTGGGGAAAATTTTAATCATATTAAAATGGGGAGGAAATTAAAATGTACATATGGAAAATCTCTGTACTTGGGGGACATAATTCTGCTGTTGATGTTTAAAAACACATCATCTCTGTTCAACAATGTTTCTTTGCCTTACTAGGTTGATGGTGATAAAATTAAAATGTAAACACTGAAAATAAATATGCTTTTGAAATTAGTATTGTATTAAAAATGTCACTTCTAATACAGTAAAGTGACTCAATTAGTCGACTATGTCACAACTAAAAACAAATATATTAAACAAAGGCAATAATGTGTATATACCAAAACACCTTTTGTTTCAAAATTAGTGATAACATTCATTTCCATGTAAGTAGTTTTCTAGTGTAAGATATAACACATGGTATAAAGACACCAGACATCAATAGCCATGCATTTTCTAATACCTTCTTAACAATAAAATACACAAAAAACTCAATACATTCTGGTCCATGCTCTGATATGTCTCTCTGTATCTTTTTCTCTCCCTCCCAACTTTTTTTTTTTTTTTTTTTACTAATTCTCCAATCAAGCTCTCGAATAGGAAATAGGAATCACTGCCTCTTTAAACCAGATCAGAATAAGACAGACAGAACCAGTGTGTACTTGGATGGGCTCTCCCGTGGTCTGCCATAGTCACATGTAGCCTGGAGTAGTTGTCTCCAGTCTGAGTAGCCTTTTTGCAAATAGAATCTTCTCTCCACCAAGGGTATACAACCAACCATGGCCAAAATGAAATCCAGAGAAAGGAGCTGCCATTTTTCACCTTTATTTCAATAGGACACATTAACCTTGTCTGGAAGCCAATTATTTTTATAGAAGCAACAAACTCTCAGATCAGGGTCCCCCACACCCTCTATAACTGCATGTAAATTCAGGGAGCAGGAGCTGCTGAAGTGCAAGGCGAGACCTAGTAAACATGGAAAACCATCCAAGAGCCTCTTCCCTCTCCATCCTTGCTCTGGTGTCGTCAACAGTAGAGCAGGATTCCCCGACCTCATAAACCTAGATATTCATTCTCCTGCTGCTCTCTTCATCTCCTACAGGTGCCTGGTCCTTGAGTCTGCAGTGGTAGGAGACCTAGCATTTGGTAACAATTTTAGGAAGCAGCAGAAGAAAGATGGGACCCAGGGCTGAGGTTTCCTTCTGCTAAACAAGCAAGCTCTTGCTCTTAATTACTAAGCCCCAAACCCATGGAAAGAAGACAAACCAAGACTGTCTTCCCACCACATAAATACAAAGCAAAGATTAACAGACATTTTTTCATTTTCTGATGATTTTATGTAACAGTTTTAAGTAACGCCCAAATATTCATATAATAAAGGACATATTTTTTCTCTCAGTTGGATCCTCTGTGTATGGAATTGGTAATCCAATATAAAAAAGCCCATTTTGTTTTAACTGTGCTGCAGTTTTCAAACCTCTCATGAAGACACATGTGCAGTTTTGGGAATATCCAGGTCCTTGCAAATCCACATTTTCTTCATCAAGGACTGAAGAAAATCACTAGAAGCTGTTGGCCCTCTCACCCCTGGGACCTTCACCCTACATTGCTCAGCATGTAGCCAATCTCACAGGGTCAGGGCCCTAAGTATCCCATCCAAGCTCAGAGGATTTGGGTACAAAGGGCCCTCACTGGAAACGTGGAGTCAGCCACTTGGTTCTTTCTACCACTATCCACATGAGGAGTGTAGAAAAATGGCAAGGAGACATGGGAAAGGAAGCAGAGTCCTTGGTTTAGACTCCAGCCCACAGGCTCTCCCACACATACCTGATGTAGTCACCAGGATGCAGTAATGGCTCAGCAAGGAAATGTCATGCACCTCAGGAGTCACTGAAAGCCAAGCTTTACCCCGACACCTGTGTGAAGGAGGAGACGCAAGCGCAGTTTTAGAGATTCCCAGTCTTGGAAATTTTCACCTGATGTTGCTCCAGGTGGAAGATGAAAATGCTAAGTTGTCAAGATGACTTTGTGACATTGGCTCAGGCTTTTCTTAATCACATTGACCTCATCCACTTGATATATCCCAGCAGCACACCTTGCTCAGAGTGGGTAACTCAGAAAATCTGAGATCCCAGTTAACCAGTTAAATCTCTTCACCTGTGTGGACTTGCGTACTCTCATCCTCCAGCAGCAAAGGTCCCCAAGACAGGGAGGGGCACGGGAAATTGGTTCCTTCAGAACAGAAACAACCCCAAAGACAAATGTAACTCACCATTAGCAGATGACAATTCCATCTCAGGCTGAAAACCCACATCAGAATGCATCCCCTTTCTGACTCCTGCACTGAGCATGTCACTTCATCTGTCTGGGCCTTCCTCCCCTCTTTTTTTTTTTTTTTTTTTGTAGCCTCATCTTAAGTGGGCACAATGGCTAGTTGAGTTCTCAGGTTTCTTCCCAGTCCAGTGCACTCCCAAGCGCCCCCCACCAACCCCCAGCTACGATTCTGTGGCTGTGGATTTACACTGGACCTCTAGGGTCCCACTCCAGGAGGCCAGGGCTTTCCACTTTAGTAACGGGTTTGTAAGGGGAAAAAATGTGATACCTCAAACAGCCCTAGGATAAGTGAGGGTCAATATTAAACAAGCATCACTCTTCATAAATTAGTACTGATATCTAGCCAGAACCCTTCAGGGAAAAAAAAGGGACTCTTTTTTAAACAGTAAGTTTCTTTCTCTTTAAAGGAAAATTGCCAAGGATGCAGAAGGAAATGAAGATGATCAAAGATGAGGATGTGCATTTCAATTTGGGTGTGAAGAGAGCCCCCTCCTTTCCCCACTGCCTGCAGCCAGTGGTTTCCCGAGGGAAAGCTCCCCAAAGACACCCCTTCCCAGAAGCTCTCCGGGGGCCTTTTTCCCAATTTCGGTATGAACCTCCTCCGGGACACCTAGATGGATTCCCGGGGGTCTTTGAAGGAGGAGGGTCTCGGAAACGGAAGAGCATGCCCACCAAGATGCCCTACAACCACCCTGCAGAAGAAGCCCCTCTCGTCCTCCATGAGGAGAGCAAAAACCACGGCCCTCCGAACCTCTCTCTGCTCTTCCCGCAGCCCCCGCGCCCCAAGTATGACTCGCAAATGATCGACCTGTGCAATGTGGGCTTCCAGTTCTACCGCACCCTGGAACACTTAGGGGGCAGGCCCGTCAAGCAGGAGCCCGTGAAGCCCAGCGCCGTATGGCCCCAGCCAACCTCCGCTCCGTTCCTGCCCACGCCCTACCCCTATTACCCCAAGGTGCCCCCTGGCCTCATGTTCCCCTTCTTCATGCCCTCGGCCTCCCCCTTCCCCTTCAGCCGGCACACCTTCCTGCCCAAGCAGCCCCCGGAAGCGCTGCTGCCGCGCAAAGCCGAGCCTCAGGAGAGCGAGGAGACCAAGCAGAAGGTGGAGAGGGTGGACGTGAACGTGCGCATCGACGACAGTTACTACGTGGACGTGGGCGGGGCGCAGAAGCGCTGGCAGTGCCCCACCTGCGAGAAGTCCTACACCTCCAAGTACAACCTGGTCACCCACATCCTGGGCCACAGCGGGATCAAGCCGCACGCGTGCACCCGCTGCGGGAAGCTCTTCAAGCAGCTCAGCCACCTGCACACCCACATGCTGACCCACCAGGGCACGCGGCCCCACAAGTGCCAGGTGTGCCACAAGGCCTTCACGCAGACCAGCCACCTGAAGCGCCACATGATGCAGCACAGCGAAGTGAAGCCGCACAACTGCCGCGTCTGCGGCCGCGGCTTCGCCTACCCCAGCGAGCTCAAGGCCCACGAGGCCAAGCACGCCAGCGGGCGCGAGAACATCTGTGTGGAGTGCGGCCTCGACTTCCCCACTTTGGCCCAGCTGAAGAGGCACCTCACCACGCACCGGGGGCCCATCCAGTACAGCTGCTCCGAGTGCGACAAGACCTTCCAGTACCCGAGCCAGCTGCAGAACCACATGATGAAGCACAAGGACATCCGGCCCTACATCTGCTCCGAGTGCGGCATGGAGTTCGTGCAGCCCCACCACCTCAAGCAGCACTCCCTCACGCACAAGGTACGGCGGCGGGGGCCGGCCGGTGGGTGGGGGTGGGGGCGGTGCTTGGGGAGCAGGCGCAGAGCCCTGGAGGGGAGGGGCCAGGAGCCCTTCGCCGCCCCCCGCCTGGGACAGGAGGGGCTGTGCAACCCTGCGCAAGGGGCTGCTTCCCTGAGTCCTCACCTCCCTCCTCGCCTTGACATGGCAGACGCTGAGGAGACCAGCAAGCACGTCCTTTGCCCTCCAGCCTTCTAGAGTCTAAGATGGGCCTCGAAATAAATAATGTGGCCAGTTCGGAAAAGAGGGTGAGGAAGGCCGAAGGAAACAGCAGGTCCTTGTGCTGTTGCTTCTTAGCCTCCTACAACCGCTAAAATTCGGTTTCTGGAAACGTCATCCAGGGCACTAGCATGAGTGTGGCCTTAGGCCTCATTTACCCAAGACCAGCTCTGTGCCTGGGATATACTAATCAGAGCCTTCTTCTAGAGACTTCTCTTGGTCCTTTGCTACCGAAGCCGTGGCTCCGTTTTGGGTCGTTTTCTCGCTCAGCTGTGAGAACTGCTTCATATGCACATGGCTCTGGGTCCAGCAAGGCCTGCGCTTCCGGTAGTAGAGCCCCCACCTAGTTGGGTGCAGTGCCCTGTGGTTTGTTTTGGGAGGAGTGAGAGGGTATCCTTCTGTTTGCTTTGGTTTTATCTTCCCTGGGAATTACAGGCCCAAGGGTCTAATTTCAGCCTAGCTTGCAACCAGAGCACTGAAGTCCTGCAGGATGAACTAAGGCAAGGCCCCAGTCATGTCCCTGAAATCTTACCCAGCTAAGCTGACTTGGGTCTGCTCTGAGCTTCTGGGAGGGGAGCTCTGCCCCACTGACCTCTCCCCTCACACTTTTGACCTCAAGTGGTTTTCTTGGCGGGAGAGACTTCTAGTAAGTCAGAGTTTCTAAAACCCACTCTTTAATTCAGAAACGTCAGTGGAGGACTTTGCCCAGCCAAGAAAACATCTCTACTCTGCTATAATGGGTTTCATTTGATAGGTTAGGACACAACAGGGGCATTTTTTGGCTCTGCAGCAGAGACGAAATGTGTGGCTGCCCTGTCGGCAGTGCACCTGTAGATTCTACAGCTCCTGCCCTGCAAAAGGCACTGTAGATTCCATCCAGAGAGGGGGCACCTGCCAAATGCAGGAACCATCAACAAAGAATCTGTACTGAGATTCAGCCACAAAGGGGACCATATGCTGATTTCAAGGACTCCTACATGTGTGGAAAAGGAGCCAAAGATGCATTTTAGAACATATAAAAATTCTGTAAGATAGTAGAAAATGAAGTCAAAAATGGACAAAACAACCTGGTATCTGAAATGTCTCATTTGAATTAGGAAACAAAACCCATTTTAATCCACAGTGTCAGCAAATAGTGAGAGGTAGTATTTACTGAACACTTGCTGTGTACCAGGTGCTTTACTTCTCATTTAATCCTCTTCAACAACTCTAAGAGCTACCTGCAGGTATCTCTACTCCAGATTTGCAGATGAAGGCACTGAGGCATGGGGCAGTCACCCAGAATCTGGGACTCCAGCTCTTGAACGCGACTGTCAGGTGTTCCCCTTCTCCACCCCCTTCCCTCCCTCACTCCTAGCAACCCCCACGGGCTCCCTCTCTGTGCTTTCGCTGATCCTATTAGTGACACAGTCACTTCCTTTGTTCCCCAAGTTGTGTCCAGCCTTCTGTTCACTTGAGTTCTAGGCCAGCCTACGTGTGAATTTTACTCTTTAGAGAATTCCGAAAACAGTGATAAGTAGATTCTTCTCCTTGGTCGCAAGACAACAGAATCATAGGCAAGTGGAGAGGCAATCTTGAGAAGATGCTGAAGTAATGTTTGAAACCCATCAAGAACGTAATTTTTATTTATAAAAATTAATTATAGAAGATTAATTTATTAATTTCAAAATTTTAAACTCATGGCTTGAATATGCAACATACTGTTAAAATTCATCTTCTTAGGAGGGCATTAAAATTTAGGTCTCTTTGTTAGCCTAAATTCATACTCACCTACAATCATCTAGACTCAAGAGTATTCCAGCTGGAAAGAGTACCTGATTCTCATATCCACCACCACATCTTGAGATGAGGGAGCCATCCCCAGGAGAGGCCATGAGACTTGTCTAAAGTTACACAGCCAATAAATGGCTGGGCAGAGACGTGGACTCGCCCTTGGGTGCCATGGGCTCACCAAAACTGAAGAGGGATATTTTATCATGTCCCACATTAAAGAAATGGACATATAGGCAGAGAGACTCAGACCTATACTTGGAACTCCTCTCTCCCTAAGTCACTATGGATACCAGATAATATGTGTTTTATAAGGTACAATTGTTAGCTAAGCAACTTGTTATAATCCCTAACAACCTTAGTTTTAATGCCATGGTTCTCTAAGTTTTCCTTCTGAAAAGTCATTCTGTGTTAAGATGGCTTGTAGAGGCCTTTTCAGGAAAGCACTGGTGAGTCAGGAATAGCTAATACTCTACTTACACTATGAGTCCCTGGGAGTGCTTTCAATTGAAGGCATTGATGCTTAAGAATTCAAACACTTCTCCATAAACAGCAAGGAAAGTAGAAAGTCTCCTTCTGTCCTGTTTCCTAATTCAGAAAGCTGTCCTCTGCCAAATTTCTCTATAGGGCAGAAGCTAGCCGAGCAGAGGCTCCATAGCCAAATCACAGAGGTCACCATGACCTGTGGGAGCCCAAGAGACTATTTCAGGCATTGTAATTTATTCAAGTGTGCATAAGGATTGTTCTTCTGGGATTTTCAAGTCCATTAATGAGAACGCCAGAAAACAGTGGTTTTCATATGAGAAATGATAGTATCACTTGAGAAGGTTTTATTTTTTCATTATCAGGAAAGGTGGATTATAGACTCATTTCACATATCATTCCACAGTGCTCTTACCAAAATCCTATTAATCCCCAGAACTGTTACTGTAGAATTAACCCCTGTAGCAGCAGGAACAAGAGCAGTAGCTTTCTTTTCCTCTAAAGGTCTGGCTTAGTTCATGGTTTTCAGAAAACAAAAAAGATTATGTAATCAACACTTTTCAAGAAAACTGCAATTAACAAGGCTAATGCCACACCATTTGGGACTCAGCGTCTGTCACCAAGCTCTTCATGGACTTGTGTGGCAAAGAGAAAAATGAAGATTATAATTCTGATGAAAGCATGTTACCTGCTAACCACAGCGTTTTTTGGAATCTTGCTTCCCTCCAGGGCGTGAAGGAGCACAAATGTGGGATTTGTGGGCGGGAGTTCACTCTGTTGGCCAACATGAAGAGACACGTGCTGATCCATACCAACATTCGCGCCTACCAGTGTCACCTCTGCTACAAGAGTTTTGTGCAGAAACAGACCCTCAAGGCACACATGATCGTCCACTCTGACGTGAAGCCTTTCAAATGCAAGGTGGGCAGTGGGCCCCAGGAGGGATGCGGGTGGGGAGGACTCGAGGGTTGTTCTAATGCCCTGTGGGGGAGAATCTCCAGGAAACTTTCTACTGTGTCATCAGGTGGGGTCACCGAGGCTCAGAGTAGGTCTGTGGCCAACCCCAGGCCCATCTGCTGCTCTGTTCCTCTTTGCACCACCTATGCTCACACCAGCCCTTAGCCGGTCCCTGAGAATCCTGCCCTGTTTGTCTCACTGTGAAATCAGAGTGTAGAGGGGAGGAGGGAGCCAGTAGGGGAGGTCTGAGGATGGAAGGCCCATTTGGGGAATGAGGTTGTTAAAGGACGAAGGTGATGTGGAGAGTTCCCATTCCAGAAAGGAGCAATCGGGTATAGTCCTCTTCTCCTTACAAGCCAATAAGTAGAATAGAGAAAGGAGTCACAGAGGCTTCTAGCACTACCCCTCCTGTCTCATACCACCCCCCTTGCCCTCCTGACACTTGGACTGAGCCGTGTAATTTGAGGGCAGGTCTCCCAGGCAAGATGAATGAGATTCTGAGGTTAGCCCCTCCGATGACCTCAGAAATGCTTGTTTGGGTCAGGGAATAACTGTGAGCACAGTCATCTAAAGTGTTTCTCGTTTGTTCCTAAGTACCATGGAGTGCAAGGATTGAGCATCTTCATTAAAATGTCTGTATCAGGTTAACCTGGTTGGATTTTTATTTTATCAGCGGAGATAACGTGGGAGCTGGAGATTTGTAAAACTCAAGGCAATGACTGTTATTAGTTAGAAATGCTTGGGCTTTCCAGACTGTTCCCCTCTCCTCCCATCCCCTCCCCACATTGCTTCCCTTCTCCACCTCCAGAGTGAGAAGGAATCTTGCCGAGGATTGGGTAGTTTAATTCAAGGAATGTACGGGCACGTGTCATCCCCATTGTGAAGAGAGGGCTGAGGGGGAAGGAGAGGGGAACCCCACCTTCAGTTAGAGCCTCTCTGTTTGAAATGGAAGTCTTCCTTCTCGGTTACTGCATGTCTGATAGGGTCCCGATGATATGCTCTGTCCATCCGAGGGGCTGTTCCTGCTTTAATCCCTCTACAGCATGTCCCCTGTCCCCCTTCCCCACTTGAAGGAACCCCCTGTGAAGCTAACTGCTTTCCTGTGTTGGCCACTCCTGGACGGGGTGAGAGGGGTCAGGAACCAGAGCTTCCCTAGACCTCTATGAGCATTCTCTGGAGGTGGGGGAGGGAGGTTTCTCCCTCCAGCCCTTTCCTGCCACCCACTTGTGTTTCCCCTCCTTTCCTTCAAGTTCCCAGTGGTTTGAAAGTCAATTTATGTCCATCTGGAGTCATCTGAGCCGAAGGGGGAGGAAGCTGCATGCAGATGGAGCTACAGAATTCATAGTGTCTGGTGCAAAATGAAAATGTGAGGCCGCTTGTTCAAACATTATTAAGAATTTCAAGGTGTTAAACTCAGGACCCTTCTGAGTTGGGGCCTGTGTGACTGCATTGGTCCCATGTCCATGAGCCAGCCCTGGCTGCACGAGCCTGTGGATTCCATATCCCACCTCTTTGCTCTCTCGTTAGGCACCCTTGATTTCCTTCCCACTTCCCACTTGAGCCCAGGGGTTTGCTCTTTCCTACAGTGGGGGTGCAAACAGGCGCTGTCGGTCACTCTTCATGTGTTACGCTGAGTGTACTCTTGGGTTTTGAGCACAAACTGTGTTTTTTATCTTATCAACTGGTGGCCGAACATGCACCTTGTTAAAACACGAAGGGAGCCATGCTTGCCATCCCTTCCACACCTGTCCAGTCCAGCCAACTCCCACTTCCACCTCATCAATTCAGGTCCAGCAGTACGGGTTAAACCAGGCAGAAAATATCTCTGAAACAAGGGCTATGTCAGGGAGCAGAGCCGATACAGAAAAAGGACTTGCAGGCTGGGTTTGATCTGGGGACATAGGGGCAGTTCTGTGTGCCTACCTCAAGGGCCTTGGAACGGCCTGGAGAATTTCTTGAGCCAGGTGGTATCTGAGGGTTTAGAAGGTTCTCTCTGGTACCAGTGCACAGAAGACTGCATATTATAGTGCAACCTGGGCCCAATGATCAGTGAGCCAGCTTTGCCCATGCTTTATGGGCATTGGGCATCCACCATCCACCCCAATGATAGTGTACCATACAGGGCTCAACGGGTGCCTGAGGTTCCACTCTGTGGTTCAGAAACTCAATTTGACCTCTCCTTGAGGGTGCATTAGGCTCTGTATGTGTGCTCACACCACCTGATTGCAGGATGAAATGCCAGCTCTGAGATGATGCACAGTTTATATTCTTCAGTAGCAGATGGGCCTGTTGCAGGAATTGGACGAGTCATCTGCAAAGGCCACCTTTCCCTGGTGGAGGGGTTTTCCCAGGAGACCACACTATGGGTCAGAAGGCTGCCTAGGAGAGTGTATCTATCATTAGAAAAAAACAAGTGGCTGTTGAAAGGTACTTTGGTCAAGCAGGTGGCCCTTCTCCATTCTTAGACATTTCTGAAACAAGGACAGGGGTCAGTCACCTCACTGAAGAGCCATCTACCTCCAGGGAGGTGCCAGAAGCATCTCCTTGTCCCCATCTCCCTGCTAAGTGCTCCCCTGCTTGGTGTCCTCTTTGTGTCATCACCCTTCTTCATTTCAAAGGAATTTCAGTGCATGTCTGAGTTTACAGAGTATGCGACAGGGCTCTATGTGTTTGTAAACTAGCTCCAGATCCCACTGTAGGATATTGTGTCCTGTGGACTTCACTCCCCATCAGTGTCGTTGTGGATTCTTGGAAATCTGGCCCTGAATGGAGGTTGATGGGACTTTGGGAGTTGGGTATGGAATGGAGGGCCATTTGCTGATCGCTACAAAATTCACAGTCAGTCAGAGATGAGTTGCTGGCTGACTGCATAGCGATGTTGGAGAAGAGGCCCAGAAAACTCAACCCAAGCTTTATTGTGGGGGTAACAGGGAGGAGATGTTCCCTTTACATGACTGACATGGCTGGAAAAGGAGGCAGACCTTGCTCCAATCATGTTCCAAGAGTTAGCTCTGTCTTTTTGACCCAAAACCTTGTAAAAAGGGGAGATTGTTTAAGTAACAGATTCTACTTTCTTGGGTTTCTCACCACTAAAAATCCTTCCTAACCTAAAGCACTCCCCCCCCCCCCCCAGCCCCGTTGCAACATGGACTGGCTCTCTCTGGCCCCATGCTCAGTGGAAACAGCTGTCCACAGCAAGCAGAAACATTCGCTCACTGTGAGATTAAGCATTAACAATAGGACGGAAAATTAGAGGAGAGGAAAGGTTTCCATTCTATATTTCTTTTTTTTTTTCCTTAAAAAAAAAATTACTGCCCTTCTGGGCTCTTTTGCTATTGGCTCCACTTCTGGACTCCCTGCTTCTTGGAGCCAGCTGGAGGATCTCCAAAGACCTGCGCCTGTAGACTTAAGCCATGTTTCAGAAATATGCTTCCCAGATTCTGCGTAAGCACGCAGGGGTTGATTTGGATGCTATCCTTGTAGCAGCCACACTCCATAATAGCAAAGAACCAGCTGCCGTCTTTGGGAAACCTGTCCAGGAAAAGCAGCCATCCAGAATTTCCGGGACAAATTCTCCTTTGAGATGGGTGAAGCCGGGAGCTGCCTAAGTTATGAATCACCAGGTCATCTGCAGCCTCGTCTGAGGCAGAGGCCCGAAGGCGGAGGGCAGAGCTGATAGAAGAGGATGAGGTCTCCTTGGAAAGGGTCCCACCACCTTTGCCACAATGGCTTTGCTTGGCACTCCAGCTCTTGGATGCCCCATGGGGGACAAACCGGCTGGGGCCTGTGAGGGGCCCAGAACTTTGGGTCAGGGCTCTCAGGCTGGCATGGAGGGGGTTAAGGCAGTGACCAGATAGCAGCCTTTTGGCAGCAAAGCCCTCCTCAGCAGAAGGAAGGATATAGCTGTATGAACTGCCTGCTTAACAATGCCTCACATGTCCCCAGGGGCCCGCCTGCAAATAGATTTCATCTTGCTTTCTCTTGTACTTTTCAAAGCTTCCTGTTTTCTCACGGTCCTTTTGGACAGTTTACAGTCTCTCTCTCTCCCTCCCTCCCTCTCTCTCCCTTTGAGGAAAGGAACACCCTTCTTATTAAAAGAGAGAGAGAGAGAGAGAGAAGAATGTAAGGGAAGGGCAGTTTAGCAGAGGCCATTCTCCTCGGCTGCAGGCTTCAGCTCTTTGACCTTTTCTCCTAGAATAGGAAAACACAGGTTTCCTGGTGCATCTCAGTCCTCAGGCTCAGATGAGGCTGGTTGGCACGAAGCGGCATGCCTCTTCTTGGCTCTGTGGGCCTCTGGCCAGGGCTGCCTGCTGCCATCACCCAGTCTCTGCACGAAGCCGGCTTCTCGGTGTGGCTGGCTGGCTGCATTGTCACTGCAGCTCACGTGAAGTGGCCTGAGGTGCCTCCAGGCCCTGGACAGCGAGGGACGGGGCAGGAGGAGGCCAGAATTCAGAGGAGTGAACAGGGCTTCGGCCAGCTATTTAAAGGGCTGAGGATTGCGGAGCCGCATAAAGGGCTTTCCCAAAGGCTGCAATTCAGGATGACTCTTCTCTTTCCAACCACGTTTCTCAGTGCTGGGTCAGGCACAACTCCTTCCATTTCTGTACGTCTCAAGTGACCTGGCAAGTATTTGCTCAAAGGATTCCTTACTTCGTCCTCCCTCTAATATTTCCTCCAAATAATTTGGTTTAAAAAGCACTCTTACCTGTAAAGATCTTTCTATTTCCAGAATATAAAGGAGTCTACTAGGTACATGGTAATGATAATAATAAGAGCTAATATTTATTGAGCTCTTACTATTTGGCAAGACCTTTGCATGAATTATCTCATTTGATCCTTGCAACAGCCTTCATAAGGAACTATTATTATCATTGACATTTTACAGAAGAGAAAATGGAGCAAGTTCTCTATCCTTTTGAGCTCTCACCATCACCTCTCTGCTCTGCTATCTCCAAACCTAATGATTTGTACAACCCACTTTTATAGGACAGTTCAAAACATTTGTTCCAATTTTCTATTAAATGTTGAGGTCCCCCTCCATTTAAAAAGTAGGCATAAAAGTGTGTCTTTGATGGAGAAGCTGAGATTTAATGTCAGAGGCACACGAATACCCCTCATTAGAGCAACTGAGAATTCAGGAGGGGCAGACTGGTTGAGATGACCACCTGCACCATGACATCTGAGACGTCACCATTCCAGTAGCTTCCTGTATCGACAGCCACCTTAATTTAATCCCCACAGACCTTGGCAGGAGATGATTCAGCAAGTCTTGACTTGGGTAAGCTCTTAGCCTCACACCTCATGATTACAGGGGCCTTGACATAGACTGACTGCTTTCCCCAGGAAAAGAAACTAGCATTTTGGTGATCCCTCCCAACTCTTCTTCTTCCTTCCAGTCTACTTCCCTTTCTCTCCAAAATGATTCTTCTTGGAGCTCACATCTCAAACCCCACCCAAGGGTGCCATATTTAATTCGCCCAGTTCTCTTTTTCTGGCCTCTCTTCAGTAACAGTGACTGAGAGGTCTCTCTCTGAATTTCACAGACATAAAATATCTTCTACTATGTGGATAGCCCTGTGCTTGATATTGAGGTTGGCCACAAAGAAAAGGAAGGTAGCCCTTGCATTTCAGAAGATAACCTAGGGTTCCTTTTAGTGCCCCAAACATCTTTCAGAGTTGACACACCTTCATTCAACCCTGCAAAAGCTTTCCATCGGTTGGTCCAGTAGGCTACCATAAACCATGAAGGATAACTCTGATATATAAAAAATAAATTTTACCATCAGCACAAAATAAGTGTCCTCTACCAGTCACCTTCTGATAATATAGCTGACCAGTCATGCCCTACAGTGGACCTTCCCTCAAGCCATATGCTTTGACTTCAGGGAACAATATCATTTTAATGTCCTGATATACTCATGTACCACTAAAAATGTTTCATGATTTTCAGGAGTGAATGAATTGAGTTAGAAAAACATTATATTAGACAAATACACACTGGGCTATGTTAAAGGATCATAAAATGTGGCTTGTCCAAAGCTAAAAAAGAATCTGGAAATTACTTATCAGTAGCCATTCTGATGTGTGCACACATCTCTGTGTGTTGGGGTGGGAGTGGGATGGGGAAGGGGAAAGGGAAGTGGGACCTTGGGGCAGGTGACCTGCACGATCCCTCTGACCTCTAAGTTACAGCAGCTGTGGCAACAGCGAATAGTTGGTCATTATCACAGCTGTGATCACTGTGTTGCCTATCGTTTAAGGTTGAATAGAGTGCCTGAAACTACTTAATGAAGTAGAAACAAAAACAAATGGCACCCTATACATTCTTCAAGGTTTGGCTAAAATTCCATCTCCTTTATAAAAACCGTTTCAGACAAGTCCAGATTCTAATACCTTAGCAAGTAGAGGTAATACCTAAAAGTAGAATCTCTCCTTTATAGGAGCCAAGTACAGAAGGCACCCAACTCTTCAATTCTGTCTGGTTTAAACTACCATGAGACCCATCCAAGCTTGAACTAGTGCAGTAGTCTGATCTTGCAGCCTCCAGCTCCACGTGTCTTGTGCTTAACCACCCAGGGCTTCTGCTGTTTTCAGATCTTTTGCTGCAACCTCACTCCAAATAATCAGGAACCATCCCACAAACCAAATGAGATATACTTTTTCTAAAATGAATCATGAGTGGAAATACCTAATGTAGAATCTCTAGATTCAAAGCTTTCTTTCCCCCTTAGTCAGGATGGAGAACTGGATAAACTAAGCTAAGCTAATAAGTAATACTGTACCAGAACTTCCACACATGTGCAAAGCTGAGTCACAGATTGATTCATCTTACTAAATTGTCTCTATTGAGAATAAAAGAAAGCAAGTATCCATCCCACACGTAGGGCTTCTCCCCAGGACGTTAAAATTAGGCCAACACTCTCAGTCTTTTCCCTCTTGGGTCACCTTTTCCACATGAATGTGGTGTGCAGATGCTCTGAATACTGAGTATGGGACACCAGTATGCCAAATTCATTCTTGCCAGTAAGGAAGTAAAAAGGGAAAAAAGTACTTAAAAACCCCAAATATGAATCATTTAAAAATACAGAACCAATTATTCATTATCCATGCGTGGATTATCTGTGACAAAGTTTTCATCCCAGCTGGCTGCCTCTTACCACCCAGCATTCTTTTCGGCTGGCCTCCCAAGGTCATTGTTTGTTAGGTCTACGCATTCTTCCAGGGCCAGTTAAGTCTCATCTCCAAGGCCACCTAACAGAAACGGTGCCTTCTTTAATAAACATTCAATCCAGGATCCCCAACACTATCCCTGAAAATCTCTCTCTGTGAGAAAGGAAAACTGGTGTCAGCCTCAGGGGACACTTACCTTGAGTCCTCTCTCCAAGCCATCTCTCCCCCCATCTCGCTGCCCTCCCGACATGGGCCTCTGAGTTTGGGGAGGGAAGGAAGATGTTCCTTCTTAACACTCTGGCCTTAGCACAGACAGAAAACCCTTCTTTCTATTCTTCCCAGCACAGCTGAGGGAGGGCTGGATCCTCTAAACCCTGCTCTGCTAGGGCTTGGGGACAAGAAAAGGAAGGAAGAGACCCAGAGCAGCAGATTCTGTTTTCCACCTTCTGCATCTGCATAAATTGCCTTCGAAAAGGCAGTCCAGTTCTTTCAAAAGAAGTTGGAGAACCACTGTTCTGATCCATCATGCATCTGCACTTTGTTGGAAGAAGAAATGACAAAACAACAAAAAGAAAGAAATGAATAAAACATGTTTACTTTTTGTATAGCTGAGATAATATTTTTCAGTACTTCAAATCTCTGCCCATAGAGAAGACATATTCCTTCCTTTAGCTCTCTGTTCTTTCTAATTTTGACATCCATCCCCAAAATAAGCAAATTAAAAAATTAGAAACACATTGCACGATACAGTCTAACAGAAGAGTTATGCTGAGGGGACACAGGATGGTGTGGTGGTTTACCATGTGGCCTCTGGTGTCTAGTGGCCTTAGTTCATTATCCCAGCTCCAGTACCCATTAGCTGTGTACCTTGGCTGAGTGCCTTAATCCCTCATTTTGTCCCTCTGTAAAATGGGGGTGATAACAGCACCCATCTCATGGGATTGACATGAGAATTAGATGTGATACTCCATGGCAGACTTAGGACAGTATCTTCCATGTTATAATGCTCCATAAATATTAAACAAGTAATCATACACTTACGATTAAAGTGAAGCACACTTTGAGCCATTGTTTTTCACATCAGCATTTCTCCTTTTCTACAACCTGCATTCAAATGAAGCTGAAACAGGTCTGCAAGTTTTGCCTTGTGTTTAAAAATCACTGTGTAATAGGAATACAATCTCATGAGTCCATTCCTACTGGCTCCACTCTGAGCCGGGCACAATCCAGGCCCTCCCTGACGTCACTGGGGACATTTCACTTGGAGGCCGCTTAAAATGCCAAGATCCAAACAAAGGAGTAGCACATCCATCCTCATGTGGGCCTGGGTGTGGGTTCATCTGGGGAGGGCCCACCACCATGAGTAACCTGTCTTATCCTCATCATTGTTTCTGACAGCTGTGTGGGAAGGAATTCAACCGGATGCACAACCTAATGGGTCACATGCACCTGCACTCTGACAGCAAACCCTTCAAGTGTCTCTACTGTCCAAGCAAATTCACCCTAAAGGGGAACCTGACACGCCACATGAAAGTCAAGCACGGGGTCATGGAGCGGGGCCTCCATTCTCAAGGTAATCACTCTTCCAGGAAGCACCCAAGGCTGCTGAGGCCAGTGGATAACAAAAGGGAGCTGAACTTGTTTTTAGGGGGCTTTACTTTGGGGGGCTATTCCTGTAGTTGAAAAGGGATCAGAATTTTCAAGACCGCAGCAGAGGAAAAAGAAGAGTCTTACAATGTTACTATAACAAATAGAATGCTAATATCTGAAGGTAGTGCATAAAAGTGAATCATAGAGGAGAAATTGGAATATCCGAACGACACCCGTCAGTACCGTTACTAGTTTTTGCTCCAGACACCACATCAGGTGTCCTGTCTCCTTTAATCTTTAAACAACTCAAGGCGAGAGGAACTTCTATTACCTCCATTTTACAGATGGGGTAACTGAAGCTTCAAGATACTGATTTTCCCAAAGCTGCTCAACTCAAAAGTGGCAGTCAAGATTTGAACACAGACCTTCCTGACCCTAAAGCCTTTAGTGGATCTTTTTCATCGCACTGCTGTTAAAGGACATGTGATTTTTCTTTCCTTTATAAAAAACAGGTCTGTAAGCTCTGCATTTGCAGAAGTGTACCTGTAGCAGGCTAGGTCTCCTCGTGTTCACAACCAGATGCACCCAGGGACAGTTTTCCTGCTTGGTGGGGCTAATTGGCCCATATGCAGAGCACAGGCTGCTGCCTCCCCTCACTGAGTCCTCACTGAACCAGTAAAAAGTTCTTGACTCTTCCATTTTCTCAGTCCCAGGGCCCTTAGCTGTGAAGAGTTTAGGTTCCCAATCCACTAAATTCAGCAGGTTGCTCTTTAGTCACTTAAACAAGCGGTCCTTCAACAAGCAGGCAAGAAATGCACCTCTATCCCAAACAGCACGCTACGTGCTGCCAGAAAGACCAGGGAAGTGAGACCATCTTTGCTCCCTGGAAAGTCCGTGTTGGGGGAGAGCAGGCACACACTGAGGTAACTTACAAAACGCTGTGAACTGCTGTTTTCTGATACTGGTGTGATTAAAGCGCAGTGCCATGCACTTTAGAAATACTATTGTTTGTGCCCACAATTTCACAAAGTAGCCTGTGTTATTCCCATTTTATGTAAGAGGAGACCAAGACCAAGAGGCGTTATAAACTGTTCAATGTCATACACCAAATCTGAAGGCAGAACTGGGACTCCAACTCCAGAATTTCTGAATGAAGCTGGCGCCCACTACACTAGGTGAACACATGGGGTGATCTGTTCTTGTTGGCTGCTTCTCCTACCCTTCTCAGAGAGCTGGTCAAATAGGCACACGTGTTCATAAATACAACACACACGTATACCCACAGCATGAAACAGAATGATTATAGTTTTCCTATTTTTCACGGCACCCACTGAGCTTACACTGCTCCTGAGTGACAGGGAGCTGTGGTCATCACAAAACAAAGCCTAGAGTTTATGCAAAAGCTCTGAAAAAATTCTGGTTAAAAAATAAAAGCCGTTTTCTTTCCCCAAGATTGGTTTTCTCCTGAATTATTCTTTGCATCTCTAGTTGCCTGAGCCAATTTCAAACATAGGCCTGGATTTTTCCAGAATAGGTGAAGTTTGTTCAATCGCTGGGCCTGGGGACAGAAGGCAATGAGGAGACAGTCCTCCACTTGAAAGCCTACCCTGGTCATCGTGTCTTACCCCACATGGGGGCTCAAATCCTAAAAGGCACCTAACGACTCTGTCATTCTTCTGGAAAAATAAAGAGCATCACTATATATCAGAGAGATGCTTTGAAAGTTAACAGACTTTCAACAATTTTAATGTTTTCATCTACAGAAGGTGTTAGCACTTTTTCACTCTAGTGTTTGAAATGGCTCAAAAATCATGACTCAGATTAAAAAGATCCTCCCCGTGCCCCTTACATGATTAAAGGTATAGACAGCTTCATTGCCTGACAATATCGTAAGGCAGGCTGACTTGGACCTTTGCCCTTATGTGCTCCCACCCTGGAAGCCTGATTGTTCCCACCTCCTCCTCAGGGCCTGATTGCTGGCTCGCCAGGACCAGAGACCTTCAAGATCAAATCGGGCAGAATGTTACCATGTGTTTATTGGCTCCTGAAAAGTCCCTCCCTGCAGGGCCCTCAAACTGAAACTGAAAGTGAGCCCCTTGCGCATGGCTGTGGCCAACAGCAGAGATACTTGTGGTTGGACACAGGGGCTTTGGATCTCTTTGTGCCCTCTCTATCTGTGCTTAGGGGCCTAGTTATGGCGTGGCCTTCTTGGCCCAAAATGGTAAATATAATTTTTTCAAGATGAAAATACCTTTGTTATGGTTTTGTTTTTTCTTATGGTAAAATATATGCTCACTGAAAATAATAAGAAATATATTAGAAATGAAAAGAAAAATGTTAGAATCACCTAATGTTTGAGATTTGATGTAAATTCTTCCAGATATTTTTTGATAGATAGATAAAATTGGGACTGCACTATAAATATATATATGATAAATATGTTTTTTACTTAAAATATATAGAATACCTTTTTATGACTATTAGTAGGTCTCTACATCTTCTACATGTGGTTCATTGTATTATTTATCTAAGTAAACCTCTATCATTTCAGTTTCACTGTAAAAAAAAATGTGATGAGCATCCTTATACATTTTGTGCACCTGTATGACTATTTTCATAGTTTAAATTCTCAATTGTATAATTGCTCAGTCAGAGCTATGCTTATTTTAAGCTTTTGGTACATGTTGCCAGATTTACCTTAAAGAAGTTCTACTGATGTAAACTACATCTGTGACAAGGCCCATCTCTCCATAGCCTTACTGGGAATTTATTTTTATTTTTTATTTTAATTTAATTATTTTTTTAAGTAGGCTTCACACCCAGCGTGGAGCCCAACACAGGGCTTGAACTCACGACCGTGAGATCAAGACCTGAGCTGAGATCAAGAGTCAGACGCTTAACCAACTGAGCCCCCCAGGCGCGCCTAGGAATTTGTTTTTAAAATGTAAAATGAAACTATACTAAATGGCCCTGGGTACCACGCAATGACCCATTTTCACAGCTATTCCTGGGGCCTGAATATTGCTTTTGCTCTCACAGGTTTTGGAAGGGGGAGAATTGCCCTGGCCCCGACGGCAGGAGTGCTCAGGAGTCTGGAACAAGAGGAGCCCTTTGACCTTTCCCAGAAGCGTGGGGCAAAGGGGCCACTGTTCCAGTCAGATGGGGAGAGCGCCCGGGGCAGCCCCTGCCATGAGGAAGAGGAGGAGGACACCAGCTATGAGGTGGAGCGAGACAGCCCGGGCCTGGCCCCACAGAGCAGGCAGCCCTGCACACCCCACGATCTACCCACCCAGCCCGAGCCAGCTCCCAGGGCACTCGAGGACCCCTGTGAGGAGGAAGAGGAGGACGACGACGAGGACAAGCCCAAAGGAGAGCACCAGGAGAGGAGCAAGGACAGCCTTGGGGCAGAGGGCAGCCCGGAGAGAGAATTCGCCCTCAGAGAAGAGTGTCTCCACCTCAGGGCTCTGCAGAGTGCCCGGAGGGGCCCCTCCTTTTCTGATTACTTGTACTTCAAGCACAGAGATGAGAGTTTAAAAGAATTACTGGAGAGGAAAATGGAAAAACAAGCAGTGCTTTTAGGTATCTAAGTGGACAGTTTTCAAATTGCGTTTGGAAAATGAGAACTAGGCAGTTCAAATATAGCTTTCTGCATGAGTTGTCATTTGCTGGAGACTGGCAAATGGTGCAAATCTTTATAAATGGCTCAGACTACATGAGCAGGGATTTGTCCTCAGTAATGTAAAAGCTTCTCAGGTCTTTCCTTGGCCCCTTGATTTCTAACACACATGCAGGGTCCTCTTCAGTGCTATTTTATGCATCTCCACTATAATAGACTGTACATATTCTAGAGACCTAATTGTAAGCTGATGCCGAGGTGCTTTTAGAAATTCTATTTTCCTTTGACTAATATGCAATACATGGGAAATTTTTTTTAGTTGCAAAAATATGGTAACTTGCACACATCCAACTAAATCATCATTGATAAGGTAATGTGTCAAGCACCATATTTTTGCAGATAGATGAAAACATTCCTAGTTGTATATATGAAAATCACCTTTATTAAATAAGCCAACATACCAGAAATGACAAGAAGAGTGAGGTATTGAAGAGGATATTCTCAAGTGGTTGCTGCAGATGTAAGAGAGAAGTTTAAGAAAATATGAATAATTTCAACTAATGAAAGACCAGCAGTTCTGAGCTTCCTGCCTGGGTCTGCCTTGTTCTGCTCCAGCTGCCTTCATCAGATGTGGCATTTGGAGCGTATTGTCAGATGGCCCCAAAGTGGTCAGCGTCTGCAGGCTCACCCCTTGTGTCCTGAGCAGAGCTCCTTCCTGGAGACCTTGTTCTGAGGCCCCGTGCCCCATAAAGTAGCTGCAGGAAGAGCTGTCACCTTGAGCAGTGGCTTTCTCCTGGGGGCGTGGTCGGGAAGTCTTGCAATCTGAGTGCTGCTTCTTTAGAATATTAGAATCACCATCAGCTAATTACTGCTAAGGGAGATTCTGGACTGTGTTCTCAATGCTGCCTGCGCAGTAGAATCATCTCGGGGAACTTTAAAAAAAAAATACCAATGCTGAGGCCTCAAGCTCTGAGATTCTGATTTAATTTGGTCTAGAGTGGAGCCCCAACTTTGGTGTTTTTTAAAAGGTTCCCCCTGACGATTCTTCTGTGCAGGAGGATCGAGAAAGACTGACTGGGCTAATAGGGTGGCTCTCTTGGACTCCATGAATATGTGTTTCTGGCTTCAGACTCATTAAAATATGGAGCAGGAGACCTTGAAATCATACTGCTGACCTAGGGCTTCTTACCTGTTCCATAAGACCCTCACAAGGACACAAACACACGCATGCATGTGCATGTGTGCACACACACACACACACTCACACACACTGTATAAACACACACTCTTTGTATTAGAAGATGATGCCTGTGATGTTTATGGTCACCTAATATGTTTAAAAATATATAGCCAGCCTACAGTGACTCATTATTTCTTCCTAGATGCTTGAATCATGATTCTAGTGAGTGGCCATGACTGTCATGGGTGGGTTGAACCCAGCCAGTAGGCTTTCCTTAGGCACCAGTGCCAAGTAAAGCAGTGCTCACGGGATGTTGCAGATCTGTGACTGACCATAAGCAGTAACCCTCTGGTACTGTGTCTGTGTTTATGTAAAAACTGCCTCTTGGTTGGTAGTTTCAACTCTTATTTGTAGAGCGAGGTACTGTTTATTGTGTTGCTTTCTCTCCTCCTGAAGTTCCAGTACATTTCTTGAGAAGACCTGGCCCGTGTCTGACTGCTGGATGTCAGCTTTTTCTCTTGGCCAAGGTGCTTCCCCCTGACACTCACTGACTTCTAATCATCCCCCCATGGGCTTTGTCAATCCCTGACGCATTTCTCCTGCCCCCCTCGCCTAAAGCTCTTTCCTTCAGCCTCACCACCACTGCAAATGCCAAAGCTGTTTGGGTTTCCTACCGCCACCTGTGTCCTGAGGTCAGGCTCCTGCAAAGGGGATGCTGAAGGAAATAGTTTGGGTTTCTGTGGGTACAAGCCCAACTCTGTGCCGGGAAAGTGTCCCAAGTCCTCGGAGGGGTGACTTGCCTTCCAGTCATTACTGATATAGTTCATTAGTGCCTCTGATCAAATCATGCAGGAGGCTGGCTGCATGGTCTATGAGGCCTCCAGCTGTCAGGGTCCCATTACAAGTTCATTCTTTCAGTAGCCTATAGTAGTTGAAGACATACTTCCAGTGTGTTCTGGGCATGGCTCGCCAGAACCAGGAAATCTAGAATAGCAAGCTCTAGTCTTTTCCAACCAAATGAATCACATGGGAATGTTTGAGGATCAAGTTCATGTTGAGATGGAGAGAGTATGGTCTAGAATGATGGTTTCCAAATTGTGGATCAAGGGGCCAGAAGTCCCTCTTAGGTCCCTCCAAAGCTGCTAGAGGAGAAGGAGAAACTCTCAGCCCTCACACCCTCTTCACTCAAAGTGGCTCACATTTCATCTGTTTTTCATGTTAGCCTTTCAAGTAAAATTTCATTTTGAGGGGAAAAAATGCCTAAGAAAAGTAATTTAAAAAGTGTTAGGAAGTGTATTATAAAGCCTGTTTTTAGTTCTTGACTCTGGGTATGAGAGACTTAATTAGATCTAGCCTGATGATAAATATAAAATATACACTGACCTTGTGAGAATTAAGGCTAAAATCTTGGTTTTGTATGTTGTTGAGTGACCACCATCCTGATTTGCCTGGCCCAACCCTGGTTTATACCTCTGCCCCAAGATAATTGCTAAGAGTATTACCTCAACTCTCAGAAGTATCCCAGTTTGGGTGAGAAATTACATGGATACCTCATGTGTAAGTGCAGAGCTAAGGGAAGGTTGGCCAACCTTGCCTACTGGGCTAATTAATGAGAATGCAAACCTGAAGGACAGCACGTGGGGGTCACCCTGAGAGAACTGAGGGGCAAAACCGTCCAAGGTTATCAGCACTCTAAGGGCTAGGGCAGCATAACATTCACCCTCTTGTGACACTCTGAAAATAGGTCACTACCGAAAGCTTTCCAGACTTTTGACCGCTGTCACTCTGAAACAGCCAACTGACCAGCCAAGTGGCGTATTTCTCTTTTATCCTTTTTATTCAGGCCTATGATCACCTCCCTCTTTTTGCCTTCTAATTCCTCTCTCATTCTTTCTTTTTTAAAAAATTTGACTCCCCATTGGCCATGAGACTGAGGCTGACCTTTCATAACCCCACAAGGGTAACTGGTATATTTGTATACAAGTAGCGGCATGAGAAAGTCCAATGTGCATACTGTATTTATTAAGCCCTAAAGACATTTAATAAAATATTAACATCGCATTTTGAATCATGATCTTTGTCTGCTTTGCTGGAACAAAATGTAACAGAGCTAACATTTAAAAGCCTTCACATATTTGGACAACATTACACCAAATGTTGATTTTGTACAGAATTCTGGCTTGCTATTTAAATATGAAAACTCCAAGTATGTAGTAACCCAAGTTGTGAATATCGCTTTCTGCTTCAGTGGAAAAGCAGTTTACCTGAAAATAGCATGTAACCTATATTTTGTTAATTTAAGCAAATAAAGACATGTTGAAAAGGCTGAGTTAATTATTTGCAAATACCTGAAATTTTGCTAGGAAACTACCATTGTCAGTGTCTCGCTCCTGCCCTCATCCCTTCTGCCAGAGTAGTTCCCTTTGGGGCTTCAACCCCAGGGAGATAGATGTTGGATTCTCCCTGCCTCAAGGTTTCAGAAAGGATTCATGAAGCTCAGACCATCTGGAGGGGGGTGACACTTTCCTCATCCTCTTTATCTTGCCCATTCAGAAAAACTAGTTCTGGAAGGGTGTCATGAGGAAGTGGGAAGTGAGCAGCAAGATTGCCTTAGTCTGCGTCAAGTTCTTTGTAGGATACAGTTGAACCAAGAGGCCATGTACTATACTGGGCATGAGCATAGGTTCTGGTATCAGGTTCCTGGGTTCAAAGCCCAACTCTCCTACTTGCAATCTTTGAGACCTGTGACCGGTTTGTGAACCTCTCCGTGCCTCCATTTCCTCACCTGTGATAATGGGATTCGGAACCTTCCTCACCAAGTTGTTTGTAGGTTAAATGAGTTAATATATGCAAGACGCTTGAAAAGTGCCTGGCTCATGGTGCATGCTATGTGAGAATTTGCCATTATTGTCACCAACAAAGTGGCCAGAAGACAGAACACTCAGCTCTCCCTTCTCAGCTTACAACGCTGTGTCGGCATGGAAAGTCGCCATTTCTGAGAAGGCTTCCCTTTTAAACATCATACACCACTCTACACCACGCATGGTGCTAGGTGATCACACACTTGATTTTATTCAAACCTCACACAACCCTGAGAGGCAAATTTTATTTCCATTTTACTGATGAAGAAATGGAGGCTTGGCAGAGTGAAATAAGTTGCTCCAAATGACCTAGTTAGCAAGTTCCTCATTTGCCGCCAAAGCATGTACAAGGTTGGGTTCTTTGGGAGTAGATGATGAGACAAATCTGGGTGCAAGATGTTTTCCAGGGATTAGAGCCAGTGAAAAGAAAAGGGAGGAAAGAAGGCTGAGTAAAGAGAGAGGACGAACTGTGTGTGATACAAGCCTGCTAAGCCTCACTCAACATAGCAGGTAGCTCATCGCAAGGATTGCCCATCAGAGTTGTGCCATGTTGAGCAGAGATGCCCAGGCCTTTGCACACACCCCCTTGCTCAGTCACCAGGTATGGGCTGTCCTGGAAAGGGCAGGACCTCAGGACGGTGTGACTCTGTAGCAGGGACAGACCTTGAAGGAACCAGTGGCCAGAGGTTGTCTACTGACTGACGGCTTGATACAAGTCCTTCCTTGAAGAGACACTGCTTGACTCATCCCTTGTCTACCACAGTCCACCCCTTGTGTGACTCCAGTCCACTTGTTCATGTACGTTCATGGAACATCTCCTCCAGCATACCAGTGGGCCTCTCTTTCTGAAGGAAAACTTAGAAGAGGAAGATGAGTGGGAAAAACTTTAGCCCCCACTACTGTAATTAGCCTAGGAGACACAGCCAAAACTCATCTTCTCCTTCCTCCACTACCTGTCAGGATCCCTGTCACCATCAGATACCACCTCTGCCAGTCTCAGAACCTGCCAACACCTTGATCTTGAAATTCCCAACCTCCAGAATTGTGAGAAATAAATGTTTATTGCTAAAGCTACCCAGTCTATGGTATTTTGTTATAGCAGCCCAAGTGGACTAAGACACATGCCCTTTTCAGAATGAAGTTTCTATACTTGTTCATTTGTAGTCACAAGTAGGAAAGGAAGTACCAAAAGAAACCCAAATGGGTGATCTGGGTTCCACATATATTCCTCCATGACCCATTTTGTAACCACAGCCTTCTCCCTCCTGATGATTAGGTTGATTACCTCTGCCAAAATGGTGACTCCATTCTTTATCTGCTGGTTCCTGGAGACAAGGAACAAAAAATGCCCAGATAGCAGCTGTAGCTTCTAATTCAATGGTACCCTTGCTGTATCCCAGGTGAAAGTGTATCCCTTTTTGAGGATGAGAATCTCTAACCCTACAGAACCCAGAGTGACAGGGATGAGAAGTATAACAGTGTGTTACTGTGAGTATTGACTAGGGCCGGGGCGGGGGGGGTGGGGCACTCCTGTCTCTACCCTTGGAAGTATAGGTCTGTTCCTATGACAAAGAAAACCCCTGGATCTTCAAGATGAAAAGGACTCAATATAGTCAACTTCTCACTAAGTGACCGGTTGATCTTCCTAAGCAATGGTGCCATATTGGAAGGTCAGCATCAGTCTTTGTTGCTGGTGTGTTGGATATTCAGCAGTGATAAGAGATCATTCTTGGTAAATGTACTTTATGCTGTTGGGCACATGTGTAGCCTCCATATCTATCACTGTGGCTACTTCATATGTTTTTTGTTCTGTTTTGTTTTGTTTAGCACTGGAGTGCCTGTTGATAGGGGGATGAAGTCAACTGGCAAGGTCATTGTCTGCCTGATTTTTTAATTTCTCTTCCATGGTGCATGCAACCTGGTGGATGTTAACATGTGATACCAAGATTTTCATTCTTGTGTTCACTCTCATACATCCATCCACCCTACAAAGAGAATAATAATGAATACCTACTTTAATTAGAGGGATCAGGAATTGTCTCTCTGAAAAAGTGACATTTAATTTGAGAACTTAAGGATATAAGGAGTCAGCCATATGGGGAAAACCAGGGGAAGAGCATTCCAGACAGAGCAGACAGCATGTGCAAAGGGCTGTTGTATAGGGAACATGGCCAGTGAGACACCCAGCAGGGACAAGAGTGATGTAAGGAGAGGCTGACATGGAAAGCCACTGGGCAAGGGGGGTGAAATGATGAGATTTACATGTTCTAAAGCTCATTCTGGCTGTAGTGTGGAAGACGGGTTGGAAGGAAGCCAGGATGATGTTGGGAGACCACTAAGAAGCAGTTTTAATAGTCTGTGAGAGTTAACATTGGCCTTGATTAAGGAGGTAGCAAGGAAGAGTTAGGAGTGGACGGTTCAAAAGCTCTTTTGGGGGTCCAGTTGGTTTGTTCTATTGAAGGCTAATCGTCATAATAACAAAAATGTATATTTTTCTAAGTACAAAATAAAATGCCACTTAATACAAAGTCTATCTCCTCACATAATGATAGAAGGGATGAATTAGAGTCTCAGAGCTATCATAAAACCCATGCTCTTTACTCAGTTGGCAAGAGAGCATATTTACCAAGTAATGTAGGTAGAATTAAGCCCATCTGGTTTCTTGGGTTTTGTTCTGGGTTACAGTTGCTAATGAAATAAATAGTCAGGACCAAAGAAATCAATGAAGCTTCTCAGACAGAGATCCTGACAAGGAATGGCAGAAGTGAGGACAAATGAGCACACAATTAGAAATCCGAAAACCAAGGAAAGACGCTAGAACTCCCAAGACCACAAGCGAGGCTGCAAAAAGTCCTTTTTGTCTCTGTAGGCCCTGAGGACATCTCTGATGCAGCCAGTAAAATAATGCATGTTAATAACAATGAACTTGCCTGTTTATTCACTAGATGCCCTCCAAATAACATTTTCCTTTTAAGCTCTTCAAAGGGTGACAGTACCATCATCCGGAAATTTTTATCCAGTGCACACATTGTTCTGCAACAATGCAGAATAAATGGGATATTGTCATATTTTAAGTCCCCAAATTGAATTGGCCCACGGCACCACAGTCAGCACCCGAAGAAGAAATAAAACACAAAAACGTGTGGAAGGAATTGGCTCCTGTCCTTAAGGAACACACAGTTCCTAGAGAGGCCTATGGAGGCTGGCAGGAACATGGCTAATGGTTTTTCAAACCTCCAAAGCCTTCAAACTGAAAACTGTCTTCCCTGTGAAAACCCAGGTGTGAACACGGCCTGAATCCTGAGATGCTGCGGCATTTCATGGTTTTGTACTGCAGAGCCAAGCCGAAAGTAACTTCCAGTAACTTCCACTACAAACTTGCTGTAGCAAGTGGAGGAAGACATGCTCATTTGAGCTGGGGAGTGACCCTTAGAGGGTCCCGAGGGACCCAGTATCAGTGGCGCTCACTGCTTCCTCTGCCCTGGATGCAACAATATATTAAGAGAGAGAGAAAAAAAAGAGGAGGCTGGTTCTTTTCATGATTTTCCTTTTTAATTTTTGTTGAAAATGAAACTGTGTTCTCTTGATCCTTCAAACAAATGGAGGGGAACTGGAAGCCCAAACGTTTCTCTTCGGCTCCCCAGAGAGGGCGGCTGTGTTTGTAGTGTGATGTGGGAAAAGTGCTTGTGTGTCCGCTGCATTGTCACGTCGTACCAGCGTGATTTGCAGTAGGAAGTGTGCGACAAATATAATCTTTATGTAAGAGAAAGTGATGGAGCCACAGTCTTTGAATCCAAAGATCTCAGTTTGCCCTTCCTCCCTAAGACGTGCTTCTCCTGACCACAGCAGCCCCCCATCCTCATTAGATGATGAAAGAAACACAAGAACACTCTCTGAACTTGACCCAACATTGTCCAGCCAGAAATCTTTGTTATTCACAATGCCCTAGGGCAGGGCAGGGGCGACAGGAGGGAACTTGGAAGGACATGCCAGAGAATACAGAAGCGTTGCGAAGAGGGCTATTAAAGTTTCTGGCATCACACCTGAAGAATCATTTTAAACTGATGTTTGCAATATGCGTTGCGAGTCTTCACTGGGCGGATCTTAATAAACAAACGGTCTTTGGAAGGAAAATGAAGAGATTACGTTAAGAGACATCTAAAAGGATTATAAAGATATTTCTTCCATTTTAGCAATTCATCATTGTAAGCACACTGGCAAATAATTTTGTTTCTTCTTCCAGAAAGTAGTAATAATGAAACTGTTCTCCAACTTCTGTCAGGAGAGGGGAGGGATGAGGTAAAATCTATTCATCATTCTGGACTTGCAGAGATGATAGCTGTGTCATTTGCCATTGTTGAAGGACAGCTTCCCTTCCAACTTGTCACAAGCCTAGCCTTTGCTTAGAGTGGCACGTTCTCCAAATCGGGCTAATATTTAAAATCCTCAGCTGTGGTTTTGAAAGACTGTAGACACAGAGCATTGAGTCAACTGCCTCTTCTCCTGAAAAACCAGCTGAAAAGAAAAGAAAGATGAAATCCCCAGCAATAGCAGTCTTTAAAGGAAGAAAAAGCAAAAACCAAAGCAAGGTTAGGCAGAGCTTTCTAAAGAGATCATTACAATGCCGGCCTCTCAGGGGATATTCAGTAAACATCACTGAGAATAATGATGCATCTCTAGGAAGTAGGCACCACCGACAGGGTCTAATCCCCTCCGAAGTCACTCTAAGCCCCTATCTGAGACACAGATGATTTCGTGGATTTCAAAGGGCTTGTCTTTCCAAAAGCTCCCGTTCCTGGTGGAGGAGGGCTAGTCAAGGCCAACCCCGGCAGCTCCTATTTCCCCTGCCTCTGGGCTCTGTAATCCCTGTTCTGAGGGAGGCGGTAGCAGCTGGTGGTGATGTTTGTACAACACCGCGAATGTAATTCATATATCCACAGGTTTTATAATATATTCTTTTTTATTGTGATAAAATACACATAACGTAAAAATGACCATTTTAACCATTTTCAAGTGTGCACTGCAGTAGCATTAAGTACATTTATAATGCCATATAACTATCACCACTATCCATCTCCAGAACTGTTGCATCATCCCAAACAGCAACTCTGGACTCACTGAACACTAACTCCCCACTCTCCCTCCCCCTGGCCCCTGGTAACCTGTATTTTCCTTTCTGGCCCTATGAATGTGACTACTCTAGATTCCTTCATCTGTTCAGCTGTTATTGCTGAGATCCATATTGTTTCATAAGCTTGTGTTTTTCTCATGAATATAAACAGAAAATAAAGGATGAGCTGGAGTTTTTTCCTTGTAAATAACGTAAGTGGAATTATACAATAGTTGTCCTTTGTGTCTGGCTTAGTTCACTCGACGTTACTGTTGTCAAGGTCCATCCACATTGTAGCATGTGTCAAAACTGCATTCCTTTTTAAGTCTGAATAATATTCCATTGAATGTGTAGACCGCATTTCCACGTATCCATTCACCTGTCCTGGTACAAACAGTTGTGTTATTTCTACCTTTTGGCGATTGTGAACAATGCTGCCGAGAACAGTGGTGGAGAAAGATCTGTTTGAGTCCCTATTTTTAATTCTTTGGGGCATATACCTAAAAGTGGAATTACTGGGTCATATGGTAACTCTCTGTGTAACTTTTTGAGGAACCACCAGGCTGTTTTCCGCAGTAGCTGCACCATTTTACATTCCCACCAGCAATGAACAAAGGTTCTAATTTCTCTGCATCCTCTCCAACACTTGGCAATTTTCCATTTTTTGGATAACAGCCATTCTAATGGGTATGAATTGGTATCTCATTGTGATCGTAATTTTTAGATTAACACATGTAAATTCCTTCGTCTGTTCAGCTGTTAATGCTGAGATCCCTATTTAGTTTTATCATCTCCCTGTGTTTTTCTCATGAATATCAACAGAAAATAAAGGATGGACTGGAGGTTTCTCCTTGTAAATAGAAACTGAATAGTCCAGTGATTTATGTAGCTTTTATTCTTGTTGTCTTGCCATTGTTTTGTACCTCCTATTCTTCAAAGAGCAAGGACTCTGCTTGAATTTTGAAAAGAAGTCTTTATTCCAGTTGTTTTCCTCCATTTTACCAGTCTATTTTCTTTTTAGGCCTCTGTTCCTATTTTCCCTTGACCCTGAATAGTCAGGTGCAACTAACAGCTAGAGCAAGCTGGCTGTACCCTTGGGTGGCCCTTGTAACACTTGTACCAAAAAGATTGAGGGCAGTCTTCCCTGGGACTTGTCTGTAAACAGTCGGGAGAAACGCACCTTCCATGGGAGTGGGGGTGGGAGGACGGAGACGTGCAAGTACCCAGGGGCAGGAGTAGAACACACATCCGCCACAAATCAAGTCCCCAGGAACTGTCTATCTTCTTGTCCAAGGTCGCCAATTTTAAATTGTACAAGCTTCCCAAAACAACCCCCAAATCAAAAAACCTCTATTCGACATTTGTTTGTTTGAAGAGAATGAACCAATGTGGCTAATCTTGTAGTAATATTTATGTTTAGGGATGAAAGCCTCTATTTAGTCTCTAAGACAATGGAATAGAATTCGTTCACCAAAACCTTGACACTTACTCTTAAACTAAAAATGTGTCTGCAGTATTTGCCAACCATTATTTTCCCATTTGAACTAAAAAAGGGGGAAGATATCAACAACTCCACTTATCCAATGAATGTTTATTGAGCACCTGCTATGTGACAGGCAGTGTGCTGAGAGGCTCTGGAGATACCAGAATGAGCATTACAGACCCAGTCACTCTCCTAAATAAACTTGTGAGGGGGGCACCCTGGGTGACTCAGTCAGTTAAGCATCTGCCTTCAGCTCAGGTCATGATCCCAGGGTTCTGGGATTGAGCCCCACATTGGGCTCCTTGATCAGCAGGGAGCCTGCTTCTCCCTTTCCCTCTGCCCCTTCCCCCTCCTTGTGGTCTCAATCTCGTTCGCTCTCTCAAATAAATAAATAAAATCTTTAAAAAAAATAAAATAAACTTGTGAGGCCATTATACATAAAGGCCATTGATATGAGTAACTTAAAACAACAATATATCAGTTATAGAGAAAATGTACAGATTATGAGCAGAATAATTATGTTCCTGTTGAGAGAATGATTCTAGAATTCTTACCTTAATTAACTATAATATTAACATCTATTACAACTATTGCTTAATAGTGGTATTAATTAGCAGGGGTTACCACCTCCCCTCCCTCCAACTTTTAAATATCTTCCCTGACACTGGAAATTCCTTTTCGGGGCTTTACAAAGTAACAGTGGAGAAGGACTTGAGAGCTAAGTATTCTAAGTGCCATGCAGCATGGTTCCTGCCCTCCAGGAATTTGTTTCTATTTATCTAAGCAATGAAGTATTTAACATTTCTCTTGGTCTCTCATAAGATGCATGGTTTAAGAAGGAATTTTAAGAGTCCAATCTTTCTATGGAACTAAAACATTTTCAAAGCCCTCACACATTTAGGTCTGATCCTCAGGGAGCTCACAAATGTCCACGAGCTTGCGGTGTTACTGTTACTTGCCTGAAGATGCAGGATGATTTATCTGAGACATCCCTCTCCTTAACCTCCAGTCCTCACAGGTTTGTGGGGAATCACACCAGAGTCCCTGTTTCTCAGTAGCAGCCCTGGGATTGTTTCACCCTACCCTATTCAAGCTTACATTCCTGGAAGAACCACATTTGTCTTTAAATTATCCCAGGTTGCCGTGGGCTTGGGATACAGCAGTGCTGAGCAGTTCCAGTGAAAGACCAGGTCGCCGTGGGCTTGGGATACAACAGTGCTGAGCAGTTCCAGTGAAAGACCATGGTGTTGGGACAGACTCCACGTGACTCCCGGCTCTGCCACCTCTTAGCTGTGTGACCTTGGACACAACCTTTCTGAGCCAGTTTCCTATCTGCCAAAGAGAGATGATGCAGGGCGGTGGTGACACGCACAAGCTCGGGGCTGGGGCAGATCTGGGCGCTGGGCCTGGCTCCCTCTTATACTGGCAATGTAACCTAGAGGAAATTAGTCTCCCTCCCTAAGCTTCAGTTTTCTCTGCAAAACTGAGAGCCACAGAGCATCCGCCTCAGAGAATTGTGAGATCTAAATGGGATGATGCATATAAATACCTCAAGTAAAATAAGCCCTCAGTACATGTTAACTCCTTACTGCAGTGACCACATGGAAATGTGCCTAGAGAAGGGCCTGACACACAAGGCAACTTACAGACCATGTCGGTCTTTCGCCCCCATCCTCCTGGACTGACTTGAATGCAAATGTGGCATCATTAATACCGCTTTGGGCGGGATGGCATAAGGTTAGGGAGAATTCTCCCATACCTGTACCCCTTTCCTTGTCTTCTCACTGCACTCCATCCCCCTGGTTTTCCCATACAACACATCACTCTTCCCAGTGACAGACACACATGCCACTCGGCCATGTAATCCAATCAGCTACAGGGGGATGGATTCTTGGCCGGAGCTGACTAGCATTTGCATTCTCTTCACGCAAGCTGCATCAAAGGGCATCTGGAGGCAAAGTACCTCCCCAGCTGTGACAGACAATCAAGCAGAATGACAGAGCCAGGTGCACTTACTGATATTCCCAGCGCTGGCACCAAATTACAGCACATTAATGCCAACTTCTGAGAAAGTCTCAGATTTATGTGGCTTCCAGTACATTTAGTGAGGATAACTTTTAAGTTTTAAAGGAAGAACAATTTAGCAAGCAGACAGCACCGGGTTTTAAGGTTTTTATTACACAAGGCAAACACCTGAAATTTACCCCAGGCCTCTGGTGTGGCACAGACAGCCGTGGTTTTCAAACTACAGGTCGTGACCCATTAATCGTTCATGAAATCGAGTGGGTTAAGACCAGCATTTTTACAAAAAGGAATAGACTAGAATAGAAAATATCTATTCTAGAGTACTATGCATATAAGGCTAGGTGCTTTTGGTGATACTTTCTAAAAAGACATATATAGATAGGTGGATAATTGGATAGATTGCAAGGTAAATGGTTTTGTTACTGTTGGCCATAGTCAAAAGAGTTTGAAAGAGTGTCCTCACATCTTCAGTGACCTCAGGGCAGTTCCTCCCCCTGGTAACTGGAGCTGTATCAGTGAGGAAGAAAAACTAGCTGATTGGATTCAGCTCCTCTGGGTCCCAGCTAATGAAGTAGACTTGATTTTCAGTTTCTAAAGAGTAAAGACCAAGTCTTTAACTTCTTTTGACTCTCTTACAGTGTCCTATCACCATAAGGGTTTGAAAACTTTGTGTTAACCTAAAAGTCTGTACAGGACACAGTGGTGGACTTGTTGAGCTAGTTCTCTGTTAATGTCTTGATAGGACGCACCCATAAGGTTTTCAGGAATTTTCTCGGAGTTCACATAAAGTGCCTTTTGTGTGATGAGTGCAGTAGGATCTCCAGGCAGTTCACAGAAGAGAAAGGTTTCAGCACTTAGGTGAGAACCAGGGGTAGGTAGATGAAGCATAAAGGGCCAGGCAGCTCCTATAGATCAGTGCTGAAACATGAGTGAGAAGCCTGAGTATTATCAATTCCAACTCCAGGGGTTAGTTCTATGCTTCTACCTGTGAGTGTGTACAAAGAGGATGTATAAATACGTACTTTTAAGCATGTTTTGAAATAGCAAGACTCTCTAAATGTCCACCAAGAAGAGATTGTCTCAACAAATTATGATACCTACCTCCACACAGTGGAGTACTATGTAGCTGTGGAAAAGAATAAGGAAGCTATTTCTGAATAGATATGGAATGATCTCCAATAGGCAGAAAAAAAATGAAATCACTATAGTTTAAAAAAGAATACGTATCACTGTAAAGGGTCATGCGAGCTTCAGAAACTCTCATAGCGTCGGCTGAGGTGATCACACCTCAACTGCTCCCTCTGCCCAAACCTGGCTCAGTCCCTTCTGGTCCACAGGTTGTTATACTGGTTATTTACTGTAGTGAATCACCCCACAACTTAGCAGCTTAAAACAATAGTAAGCATCATTATCCTGTAGGTTAAGAATTCAGGAGCGGCTGATCTGGTGGTTCTGGCTGATAGTCTCTCATGGGTTTGTGGTCTACATGTCAATTGTGGTCAACATGTCAGGCAGAGTCTGGGGCAGGGTGCATCTGGTTGAGAAGACTGGCCGTGCTTTCCATGCTGAGGCAGGGAGAACAGTGGTGAGGGTTGGGGGCTGCAACTAAGCCTTATCAGAACAAGGGCATCTCTTCTGTTCCAGAGAACTCCTGAGGAGGAAATTCTATTACCCAGATCAATGTCCCCTCTGGCTGCAGTCTATTTTCTTTTATTATGTCTACCCTGGGCATGGAATATGTGCTCATTATTGACTGAGTATCCCTTTTACACTTAATGATTAATGTTTTTGCTCCCTTTTTCTTGATAGGATTAAATAATCTTATTCCTATTATATCTTTTTCCTTCACCTTCTTTTCATTATTTCCCTATTTGCATGGATGAAAATGAAAATACAGCATGGAAATCTGAACTGTATTCCCTTGCATCACTGGTATACATTAAATTGTTGATGTCAGGCAGTATCTTTGTGTGTCCTGTCCTCCACCCCATCACAACCTCCTACAAACATCTTGTCCACAGTTCTCTGTATCTTTCATAATATGCCTTCATCATCAGTGGAGCAAACTAATTTAATTGTGAAAGGAAGTGGTGCCAAGAAGTGGTTTGAGGACTCTGGACTTTCCGTAGCCACCAGCCCCCATCTCCATCAACCTTAGAGCTGCCCCAAAATAAATGCGCAATCTAACTGAATCTAGCTTCTGTTAAGCTTCCTAGCCCCTTCTACCAATAACGTTTTCATCCCCAAAACCAGGAGTGGCTGCTGGTTTTGGTACGCTGTAAGATAAACCATCCCTTTGACTTTTCAGCTTCTACTCACTGAGGGGAGCATTCTAGAAGGAAATCTCTAAAGAATGAAGGATGTGTCTTTAAAACCAATGGCTCTTATTCAGTGTGTCCAGTGCCTTCAACCTAGGCTGCCCTACCCACACCCTGGAGAATCAGTCATATGACAGAGAGAGCTCCAGTCTCCCAGCCCTACTCAGGGCAAAATGGTCTTTCCTTCTTCCTGCTTTTTTCTCCTCTTTTCTTGTGTTGTTCTTGAATCCCTGGACCATGAACTTGGCTTCTCCCGTTTGACTCTTAGCATTCTCTTAGACCGATGTTATTTTACCTCCAGCTTCCCTCACATGTAAGTACCCCAGAAAACTACTTGGCCTAGTAAGTGCCAGAGCTGCAGCACTTTCAGTGGCTGCGTGCCTGGCCATTGTCAGATCTCATAAATTCATTAAAGACAGCTGAAAGAAAAGGAAACTGAGTCATGGGCAAGTTTCAAATTTCAGATTATTATGTCTCTGAAACTAAAAGGGCATCCCAAAGACAGGTTCCAGTGTAAACTTCTTCTTCTCTCTCTCTCTTTTTTTTTTTTTTTGTAGAGAAAGAGCACATGCACACACGAATGGGGGGAGGGGCTGAGGGAGAGGGAGAGAGAATCTTAAGCAGGCTTCACACTCAGTGTGGAGCCTGGCATGGGGCTCAATCTCAAGAACCTGAGATCATGACCTGAGCCAAAATCAAGAGCCGGATGCTTAACTGACTGAGCCACCCAGGTGCCCCCAGTGTAAACTTCTAATGGGGCTCTCAATTCCTCAAGGCAACTGTGCTTTCTCAAGAGTCAGCAACTTTTCTAACAAAGTCCAAGCCTTTCTGGGGTTGGTAACACCTATGTATGACATTTAGGACTAGTCATGGGCCCTGCTTCAATTTCAAATACAGTCCCTAGAAGTCAGAAGTTTTAAAAAATAATCTCCCAGTTCCACTATCCTTCTGATTTGTTAAGCAGGGGAGATCTCCAAGATAATATGAGAAAACTCATTCGCAGAAAAACTTCAGGAATTTTGTTCTTTTCTATTTACCATGTTTCTCCTTTAGTCTCATCTTTCCAGCCACTCTCACTACCTCCGAAGACTTTGTCTTTGAATCAATGATTCTAAGAATTGCTCCTACTCCTCCAACTTCTATATGCTTAATCATTTTCTAGGTGGAAGATGTGTTTTGTGGAGCTTATCCATGGTGAGGAATAAGGAGATGACTGTAGCTAACCTGTCCTGGTCACTTTAGAATTGGGTTGTCTGTTGGGAGGATGTTTGACAAGGAAAGCTTCCCTTCGGTCAACTACCACAGGGGAGCAAATGGTAGAATTTGGAAGAAACGTTCATATCTCTGATTCTAGATAGGAAATTAAAGAACTGGACATCACAATAATTTTTTATCCCTTCTTGTGGAAGATCTGTCTTTAAAAGAAGATGGTCATGAGAAATGATCAGCTGGCTACATGGCTGGCATACGTTCCAGGCAAAAGTTGAGGACAACTTATGGAGGCTTGAAGGAACATATTTAATAGGATAGCGATGAATGGCATTCCTGAAATGATGAGAAGGGAGAAAAAGTCCAAGAAAAACTATAATATCAAAGATTATAAATGGTACTAGGCATGAATAAGAAAGATGAAATGGAGTATCAGGAAGTCCAGAGTCAGCACTTTCACAGAGGGGTTATTAATGTTATTGAGGGGACGGCTCATAATTTTCAGGAAGAAATAATGGGAAAGACTCAGGACAATATTTATGATTCCCAAAGTCTGATAAGCTCAAAACAGATTGTTATAGTAATTCAATATTTTAATAGAAGATAAATGCATTTGTTTGTGAATACTCCTCTCTAAAAGATTTGGGATCACAAGGTAAATAGAATCTTAGAGGTATTGTTAAAATTGGCACAGAGATTACTTGTATTCCTGGGACTTCCACTATTCAGATAACTGTGGGAAGTCTTCTGGTTAAAGCAGAGCATCTCATAAATTCCTAATACCCCTTGCTAACAACACCTTTTTTCAGAAGCAGATGGATCAATAAATCAGATGGATCAAAAATAATGCTGACCAATGCTTAATTCCAAGAAAAAAAAGGTAGAACTTGTTGATAAAGTAGAAGTGAGGTCAACCTTGGGAGACAGTAGCTAGTGGACATTTGTTGTTCTTCAGAGTTCTATTCATCCCACTACAGGTGATTGCACCCAATTCCCTGTGGAGTGATTGTATCCCCACATTGAGGGCAGTCTTACTGGGCATGTTAAGCAGGGTTCCCTGCCTGCCCCTGGCCAAGGGATAGGTGTCAGACAGTTAAGTCAGTCAGATGCACTGTCTCTCCTAGAACTTTTGATCTTAAGTAAATTGACACAAGGAGAGAATAATTCCTGCTGAGTGAACCCTTGGAGCTGCCTTGGTTCTATCTGTTTCACAGCCTGGTTCCAAAACTTCTCATCAGTCTTGAGCTTCAACTCTCCCAACAAATTACATTTCTGTATAACCTAGCCATTGTCTGTTTCTACTGCTACTAACCTAATAACTGTGCTGAATATGACATCTATATACTCCTTATTGAATATGACACACCATATCATCTTTGTGATAACCCAGAGTAAAACAGAGGGAATAGTGAGGTATCTATCTGATATCTTAAAAACTCAAAGAAGAGATAGGTGTGTTGATATAGCTCAGAGCCTATCAAGGGGTAAGTGACTTATGACTCTACAAAAAAAGAAATCTGAAAATATGATTTTAGGGGTGACTGGGTGGCTCAGTCGGCTAAGCATCTGCTTTCAGCTCAGGTCAAGATCTCAGGGTTCTGGGATTGAGCCCCGCATCGGGCTCCCTGCTCAGCCGGGGAATCTGCTTCTCCCTCCCTCTGCCCCTTCCCCCACTTGTGCTCTCTCACTCTCAAATAAATAAATAAAATCTTTAAAAAAAGAAAATATGATTTTTAAAAATGATCTTTGTGTAAAAGAAAAGAGAAAGGAATGTAAGGAAGCAAATGAGTGCATAATGGGCCACTTCAATGAAATCAGATTGTGAAAGATCATACACAGACAGGGTCAGAGAACAGTATAGTGCTAAGGGGCAAAAAAAGGTTGGTATAAAAGAGTTAAAATTATAGCTTGAAGGCTTGAGCTGAGAAAAAAATGAATGGAAAAAAAGTGAGAGGCATCAAAATGGTTTTTTGTTGGATATGACCAGAGCAAAGTGGCCAGAACAATGTACTGAGTCTGATGTTCTAAGGCTAACAGATGAAGGTGGGGGGGGAGGGGGTGGATTGGAGAACTTCCTCACAACTCTTGCTTCCATCTTCTCTATGAAAGTGAAAAATCTTCAAAGCTGAAAGTGTGGAACAAACATGGTTAAGAGGTAATTGAAGTCCAAGATAGGAGCCAAGATAGTAAGGGAACAGGAAGCCTCTGTTAAAGACTTCATTCTTCAGACCTGGCTAAATTCTATCCCAAGGTGCTGAGAGACTCAACCAAAGAAATTATAGAATTGCTGCCAGTAATTTTTGGAAAATCAAAAAGAATGGAAAAGGAGCCTGAAAATTGGAAATGGACAAAGGACTGTATTTCTGAAAGGAGGCAGAGTAGTATAATTTGGGTTTTGGAAACTACAAAATAGTCAACTTAATGTGAAGCCTGGTTACTCCAGAATTACAAGACTGAGATCACACGTGCAGGTGGCATAGTGCTCGTCACAACTTAAATAGGTGAAGCGTCTCATGCAGTCTATCAGAATAACATGGAAAACTGGACTAGGGGTACTAACATGTGGATTTCTAACTGGTTGAAAGCTGCTATCCAATGAGTGTTGAATGATCACTCAGTAGTCTTCTGGAGGGCAGGATCTTGGGCAATGCTGCAGGATCCTGTCCTTGCCCATCTTATACGATATTTTATCAACAAAACACAGAAGCCACTTTTGGCTGGCAGAGCTAGAAGGAATATAAAATATATTGGATTTATAATGAGCCTAAAAATAATCTCTATGGATCATTTATGTACAGAAACGCATGGACATTTTGGAAGGATGTTTATCAAGGTTGTAGAAAGATATGCACCAAGGTATTCATAATGATTAACTTTGGGTGGCTGGCATAATAAAATTTTTAATGTTCTTCTTTCTGTTTATCTATATTTTATGACTTTTTTGGTAATGTAGAAGCATTCCCTTCATAATAAGAAAAAATAATAAAGAGACTTGTTTCAAAAAGAAAAAAATCCATTGGCTGGAACAATATAAAAACACACCAGATGCAAATTAACATAAGTAACCGTTAAGTCTCCGTCAAAGTGAAAACGATTTTATAGAAGCATAAAATGGAGGAAAGATGGGTGTGAGAACGGTTTATTTGAAAAATATTTGGAAGTCTTGTGTCAAAACTCAATGTATGCCAAAAGGGTAAACTGATGCAATCACAGACAGTGTTAACAGGATATAAAAGTCTGGAAGAAAGGAAGTGATGGTTGCAGTGAATTGGGGTCAGAGCCCATAGGGAGCACTGTGTCTAGTTCTGAGCTCCATACACTAAGTGAGTATAGATGGCCTAGAGAGAGGTCGGAAGAGGTTCAGCTGAACAGTGACAGGTTTGAGGACATGCTACCTGCGAACATGTGACCTCCATTAATTGTTCTAAGTCAGAGAAGCCTTTTTTTTTTAAGATTTTATTTATTTATTTGACAGAAAGAGACACAGCAAGAGAGGGAACACAAGCAGGGGGAGTGGGAGAGGGAGAAGCAGGCTTCCCACAGAGAAGGGAGCCTGATGCGGGACTCGATCCCAGGACCCTGGGATCATGACCTGAGCCGAAGGCAGACAATTAATGACTGAACCACCCAGGTGCCCAAGGTCAGAGAAGCTTTAAGGAATGATAGCTCTCAGCCACAGCTCAGTCAGTACTCAGACAGGACAGAGCAGAATCAATAGACAAGATAAACCCATCATGGAGTGGCTGTGTTTGGGGAGATTTCTAGCATCTGGAAGCACAAGAAGAAAGATTGAGAACAGGAACACCTGGCAGATGACAATAGACAGAGATTCAGGAAAACAAGTATTATCAGGGTTATCTCAGAGCACAGAATGGGAGCCTAGTCATACTCTGGAACTTAGAAAGAGCTGTCCAGTTCTTGAGCAGTTGGAGTGCCAGGCAGGCAACAAAAGAGAGAACTCAAAAATGGGGATCAAGAGAGGATTTAATTAGCACCAACTAGTGGTTCTCAAAAGGTGGTTCAGACTACCAGCACCAACATAACCTAGGAACTAGTTAGAAATGCAAATTCTCAGGCTGAGTCCTGAATCAATTAGAAGCATCCAGCAATCTATGTTTGAATAGACCCTCTGTGATTCTGATGCATACTCGAATTTGAGAACCACTGGCTTAGTGATGAAGTATGTGAACTCTAGAGCCAGAATGCCTGGGTTTAAATCCCAGCTCTGCCAGTAACTAGCTATGTGATCTCAATTTTCTCATCTGTAAAATGGGAATAAAAATAGTACCTACCTCATAGGGTAGTTCCCAGTATTAAATGGGACACACGCTCGTGTGTGTGTGTGTGTGTGTGTATCATCCTGATTGACCGCAATGAGGGGCAAGCATTTCCAGATGTGGACACCAGGGAACTCAGAGAATCAGATGGGAGAGTGTGATAACTGGCTTTAAATGTTGACTCTGAGAAACAAACTGAGGGTTTTAGAGGTGAGGGGGGCAGGGGGATGGGTTAGCCCGGTGATGGGTATTAGGGAGGGCACGTATTGCATGGAGCACTGGATGTTATACACAAACAATGAATCATGGAACACTACATCAAAAACTAATGATGTACTGCATGGTGACTAACATAATAAAAAAAATTATAAAAAAAAATAATAATAAATAAATGTTTGAATGCTATGCTGCCCTATCCCATATTGCTCCTAAAAAACAAAACAAAACCTATGGGTAAAGGACAAAATATAGAGTGTTTTTTTAAAAAATTTAATTATTCATTTGACAGAGAGAGAGCACAAGCAGAGGGAGCAGGAGAGGGAGAAGCAGTCTCCTTACTGAGCAGGGAGCCTGATGTGGGACTGGATCCCAGGATCCTGGGATCATGACCTGAGCCAAAGGCAGACGCTTAACCAGCTGAGCCACCCAGACGCCCTAGAACATTTTTGATTTGAGACAACGAAGAACTTTAAAAATTTTTAGAACTGTTCAGGGATGGAAGGAGACATCTCCAAAAGAAGCAGGCTTTTCCCCACCGTACATATGTAGTCTGAGACAGGTCATTATTTGCAAGAGATATCCTGAAACAGATTTCTTAATTGGAAGGGAAGTTAGAGTCTCAATGATTTCTTCTACTCTTCAGAAACTAGGAGTCTAGATCGTTGAGCATTTAGAAATGCAATAGGCCCCTGCTTCCTCCCCTTATGAATGCAGTTGCTATTAGCATACATGCTCCCACCCCCCACCCCCCCACTATTTTCTTTTGGCTCATATTTATTTCAGCTTTGGAATCCAGATGTGACCTAATTTTGAATCTGGAATGAATTAACATGTAACAAGAGAAGTTATTGTTATATTAATTACTGCCTTTTTGTTTGTTTTTTCCTCCTTACTCTAGACTTTTGGAAAGAAACAAAAGGGGATTTTATCCCCTTCTCCCCACAAACAAAGGCTAGGCAGTTAGGCCTTTATTCTTACTTTCAAAGAGGAATTAACATTTGTTTTATATGTCTCAGTGATGCTACACACACACACACACAGAGAAGGAAATCTTCAGATACTAGAAAGACAGCCAAGGCCTGAGGATCATCCAGCATGGAGAAAGCCTTTTGTGTTACAAAGATAAAAGAGGAGAGTATTTCTTATTGGATTCCTTGGTTTCCAGAATACTAGGAGAGAAGTAGGGCTGTGGGTTATCATGGGGCAGAGTTCAACCTACAGGACCTGTGTGATGCCTGCAGAGGCCAGATGCTGGCTTTCACAGCAGACCTGGGACCTTATGTCCAGACCTCTAGTGAGGGTAGAGATCTGCTGAAACCTGTCTAAAGTGGCCTCCCCAGCAAACAGGGGAGCAGTCCACAACAAGAGCGATATGCAGGAAAAGGCACAGTGACGTTGAAGGTAACCAGTGGGAAATGATAACCAGGTGATTTTCTTGTCTCCCCCCTCACCCCACCACACACACACCTTTTGAGACACGTCTATAAGGAGCCACTGTCCAGGTGTAAGCCAAAGGAAATGACAGACATTCGAATCTTCTACATGATACAAAAGGGGGAAGGATTTCTTATTTCTAGGAGAATCAGAACAAGTTTTATACTGACTGGGTTTATTAAAACAAGATCCATCATCTGAAGTCATAGTGAGTGGGTTAAAAGTTACAAGGTGGCTGAATAAATTAAAAACCAATTTCTTTTAACAAAAGTGCAAGTCAATAAAATTTCCTACAAAAATAAACAAACAAGCACCATAATCTCAAAACAAGGTTATATAACCAGAAGCAATAGCAGTTAGCAGCTCAGAAAAGTTTCTTATAAATGAACCAGCCAGGACTGAATTCTATGATGACAAGACACAGAACAAGAGTATATTTGAGGGGCGCCTGGGTGGTTAAGCGTCTGCCTTCGCTTCATGGTCCCAGGGCCCTGGGATCGAGCCCCGCATCGGACTCCCTGCTCAGGGGGAAGCCTGCTTCTCCCTCTCCCACTCTCCCTGCTTGTGTTCCCTCTCTAGCTGTGTGTCTCTCTCTGTCAAATAATAAAAAAAAAATTTAAAAAAGAGTACATTTGACAATTTTTAACAAAACTTTACTCAAAGTTTTATTTTCTCAGATCTTCAAATATCTGATCTGAACATATTCTTTTATCTTCATTTGTATAAAAGCTTTATTCTCAAAACCTTATGCCAATACATCAAAGTTTCTCCTTCCCTCAAGGTTCCTACTATTAAAACTTTGTGACCTTTTGTTTCACTTTAGTTTCTGAATTTAAAAACTTGGGGGGCTTTGAATTTTCAATTCTACAGTGGCCTTGGAGAACATGTTATCCCACTACTGTTTATACTCTTGGAAAATATAGGACATTACGGTTAGGACATTATAATTATCTACCGTATATTAAATATCTTTTAAAAATGGTCGTAGACCTAGCAGTTCTAAGGAAATTATTGGGCAAGAACACAAAGATGTAGGTACAAAGAAGTATTTTTAATAGTTAGAAGAAGAAAACTAATTCAAATATTTAATAAGAGATTGGCTGAGCAAATCTAGGTATATTCAATTAAAGGTAATGTTATGCAGACAATAAAGATGATGTAAATACACATTGACATAAAAAGGTATTCAGATTATATTGTGAAGTTTAAAAAGTAGATTACTAAATAGCTTTCTGAGCGTGGAAAAAAGTCCAGAAGGTTACACACCAAAATGTTCACAGAAGTTGCAGTTCTTCACGGTAGGATACATTCATTCTTCCTGTTTTCTTCTATTTTCTTTTTTTTTTTTAAAGATTTTATTTATTTATTTGAGAGAGAGAGAGAGCACATGAGAGGGGGAGGGCCAGAGGGAGAAGCAGACTCCCTGCTGAGCAGGGAGCCTGATGCGGGACTCGATCCCGGGACTCCAGGATCATGACCTGTGCCGAAGGCAGTCGCTTAACCAACTGAGCCACCCAGGCGCCCCTCTTCTCTCTATTTTCTAATGCGGCTACAGTAAACGTGCCTTCCTTGTGTAATTAAGAATTAAAGGAACACTACGTGAAAGAAAAAAGAATACTTTTACTTCTTATCTTGAAGAAACACTCCTTTAACCCTATATTGCTTTCAGTTTCTGTCCCATCTCCTGTTTCCATTGATAGCCAATCTTTGCCCACCTTTTCTGCATTAGTCCCTCTCTTTTCTCTTGAGTTCCCTCCCTACACTCTAGCAACACCACCACTGTCTGTGTCACCGGTCACCTCCGCACTGCCCCTTCTGCTGGCCTCCTCCTCCTCTCTCCTCAGCTGGGACAGAGCCCATCACAACTGCCTTCTTCCAACTCCTTCTCACTTGGTACCGGCAGACCTCTCCCTCTCCTCTCTCTTTCTCTCTCATCCCCTCCACTGACAGCTCCTCTCCCCTCTCCCCTGCTGAGGCCTCCTCATCTCCCTGACCTCAGATACCCACATTAGTATCTCCCCGAAATCCCTGACCTTTAGAGTCAGCTGCTTCTTCTACTTGAATATCTAAAAGATATCTCAAACGAATACATCTAAAACAAACTCTGGATTTCCTTCCACTGCTTCCATGCTATTCATCCTCTATGCTCATATCGATTAGCACATCTTGAAAGCTCTGCCTTCACAGTATCTCACGGATCTGACCACGTCTCAACCACGTCTACCCCGACTGCCTCAGTCCAAGCCGCACCGTCGGTCTCTGGGTAGAACTTTGGCAAAAGCCTCCTGTGTTCAGCGTGTCCCAGGCTCCCTGATCTCCTCACTGCTTCTTGAATAAGCCACCTTCACTCTGGACTCCTGTCCTTTGGATTTGCTATTTCCTCTGCCTAGAATGTTCTTCCCCCATACATCCCCTGGCTCCTTCTCCCATTTTATTTTGGTTTCTGCTCAAATGTCCTTTATCAGAGAGGCCCTTCCTGGCCACCCTATTTAAAATATCACAGCCCCATCCCACCTCTATCTCCTTGTGTCTTGCCTCATTCTGCCCTGGCTGGCCCACAGTTCTTACTGCCGTCGAACGTCCTCGCCATGTATCTGTTACTATCTGTCTGTCCCCAGCAGATCATACGCCCCATGAGTGCAGGGATTTGTCTGGCTGCCGCACTGCCAGCACCAAGAAGAGCAAAACCCGAGCCAGGATAAGTACTCAATAAGTATTTGTAGAAAGAATGACTTGCCTGAGCTAAGACTTTTTTTTTCCTTTGTAAAAAGGACCTCTTCTTACATTCTCTGAATTCTTCAACATCTTTGGGGTGGAGGGATGAAGTGGTGTTCGAGCGAGGCAGAGCAAGGGAAAGGCGCTGTAGCCCCTTCTTCGGGGAGTCTCAGCCAACTGCAGAGATGCTAGAGTGACAAGAGGAGGAGCACGGAGCAATGGAAACTGCTTAGAGATGTTCCAGAACTTCTAATCTGCGTGGGGACCTCTTGGCCTTGGCCTTGATCCCTGATAGTTCCCATTGAACACTTTGGCTTAAAAATGGAAGGAAGGAAAAAATACTTTTGAGCAGCAGCTAGATCATAAAGGAAGATGAGCTCACAGCCATGAAAACTCCAGACAAGAAGAGCCAAGGGTGTCTTGTTCTCGTTCCTCTCCTCCTCTTTGGGGGCACCTAGGCTTCTGCAACCACTGTGTCCTGATTCTGGTTCCCTTTGTCCAGCCTTGTTTGCCTGAATCCCCTACACAGTACCTGGTTTACATCTAACAGCAGAAAGCACCCTTCTTCCTCCTTCCTTGGTAACTCACTACCTTGTCTGACACGACACCCAGCATCTTGGTGGACTATATCTGTCTCTTTTGGAAAACAAAGGTCTGGAAATTATTTCAAGGGCTCAACAAAGTTGAAAAATGCCTCATAGCCCTTACAGCACCCGTGGGGGCTTTCTGTCATCACTTTAGTAATGTGGGGAAGTAAAATACAAAGCAGAGTCCAGTGATGGGAACTTAAAGGCAGGCTGTGCCTTTGATTTGCCTGAGTCTCTGATACTGTGAGCGGAGGGCCGGGGGCCATGGACAAGGTGCTGTCTCTCCCTCAGTTATCAGTAAATGAATGTGAACAAACGGCTTCCTCTCTTTCCACAGACCCTGGAGGCTTTTATTTACTCAAGGCAGCATTGTCTTTTGGTCTGAGTCTTGGATGTGTTCATATGTTTTATTTGAAAATCCGTTCAGACACAGACCTAGGGAAGAAACTGCCTTACCTGAGGAATAGTAAACTCCAGCGTTTGCAGCATATTCCAGAGCCTGAGAGGAGTCTCCTCCATTTCTGAGAATACTGCCAGGGGCGGTAACTTTATTATGCTATTCTGTGAGAAAATGATTTCCTATCTTTCCCTAACTTACTTTTGAGTTTATGTAATGCTAAGGGTGCTGATGTGGTTAGTTTCAGAGAGAGTACTCACGTACTCTTTCTGTTATCAGTCAACACACACACACACACACACACACACATACACACACACTTATATACAGAACACCTACTACAAGCCTCACACCAGGCTGAATTTGGGGATATAAAGCTGAGAAGAAAAGTCCGTGTGAATGTTGCCATTCAGCGAGATGAACTACTAAACTGGGGGATCAGAAGGCAGAATTGGTGGGATTTCTGGCTGGATTTTTTTAGCTGCATAATGCTGGGATGCACGTTCAAGAATTCAGGAGAGCAAATGTTCAGAAAAATGCCTAGAAGATGGACACTCTTGTGAACAGCAACTCTCATTTTGCATGTAATAAGGTATTTAGCACATTATCCCATTCCATTTCTAGAACAGTTATTGAACACTTGCTGATGTGTATGAGGCACAGTCCACCATGATTGTCACTGAGTGGTAAAGGCAGAGAGGATTTTAAATTTTTCTGTTTGCTTTTCTAGTTTCCAAATTTCTCACAGTGAATATGCACTGCCTTTCAAAAAAGAGGAAAATGTTATTTACTAAATTTAAATTCTCAGGCACCTGGGTGGCTCAGTCAGTTAAGCGTCTGCCTTCGGCTCAGGTCATGTTCCCAGGGTCCTGGGATGGAGCCCCTCATCGGGCTCCTTGCTCCTTGGGGAGTCGGCTTCTCCCTCTCCCTCTGCCTGCTGCTTCCCCTGTTTTTGTGCACTCTCTCACTCAAATAAATGAATAAAATCTTAAAAAACAATTTAACTTCTAAATACAAGCAAAAGTGTTATGAGACAGGCCCTCATTTATTACTATGAGAGTGTACATTGCTAGACACTTTCTGGAAAGCATTTAGCAATGCAGCAGACGCTTACAGCGCCACATACCTGTACCAGCCTCTGTCCATTTGCCCCCAGGTCACTTCTGCCTTTGGCTGGTCTGCTCTGAATTTCAGAGAGCTGCTGCCTGGGGGTCATGTGCTTGATTCCCCAGTCACTTGGCTGAGGGGGATACTAGTGGGAAGCTGGGGAGTGGGAGGAAAGGAGAAGGCAGCTCCCCTCCCTCTTTTTACCTTGGGTGGCACTTCCAAAATCCAGGGCTAGGGATCCACCTCCTGCCCACCAAGCCTATTGTGGTTCTAGATTCCCTCAGGTGCTCACAGGGGTAGTAGTGGCTTCAACCCTAAACTCCAGCTTACCTCACTTGCCCTGAGTGACTCCACAGCTATCACCCATGTGAACAATTTTTTGCATGAACTTCCCCATTGTTATAAAAACTTGAGTGTTTTTTGTTTTCCTGATTGGACTCTGACTGATACTCCATCGGACCCACGACTGACTTCTAGTAATCTCTCATGGGGGAACAATCGGAGACGATGACATCAAAGATTTATATAAAAGAATGTCCATCGTACCATTACCATTTGCAAAAAATTAGAAACAACATAAATGTCCAACAGGAAGTGTTGTGGGTTGGATTGTGTTCCCCAAGAAGATATGTTCAAGTCCCAATCCCTATACCTTTGCATGTGACCATATTTGGAAATAGGGTCTTTACAGGTATAATTAAGAGTAGCCATACTCAATTAAAGTAGGCCCTAATCCGATGAATGGTGTCCTTCTTTTTTTTTTTTTTTAAAGATTTATTTATTTATTTGAGAGAGCGAGAATGAGAGAGAGAGAGAGAGTACATGAGAGGGAGGAGGGTTAGAGGGAGAAGCAGGCTCCTCGCCGAGCAGGGAGCCCGATGCGGGACTCGATCCCGGGACTCCAGGATCATGACCTGAGCCGAAGACAGTCGCTTAACCAACTGAGCCACCCAGGCGCCCGAATGGTGTCCTTCTAAGAAGAGGGAAATAGGGATACAGACACACAGGAGAGAAGCCATGTGATGATGGAGGTGGAGACTGGAGAGACACAGCTACAAGCCAAGGAGCATCAAGGACTGCTGGCCGCCACTGGAAGCTACAGGAGGCAAGAAAGGATTCTTCCCTAGAGCCTTCAGTGGGAGCATGCACCTGCCAACACATGGGTTTTGGACATGGGGCTTCAGAACAGTGAGAGAATACATTTCTGTCATTTTAAGCTACCCAGTTTGTGGTAATTTGTTTAGTAGTCCAAGAATAAATGTTTTAGAAGAACTAAGTGCTATATATATATATATATATATATATATATATATATATATATATATATAATTAAAAAAACATAAAACTTGATGAGGGAATTTATTTAAAATGCATGTTCCTGGGTCCTAGATAGTCTGATGCATTAAGTCTGGCTTAGCAGCCAGTAATATGTTCTAGAAATCTTAGCCAACATCAGCTGGCAGGCTGCTCAGCTACCCCTGGCTAGAGTCAATCACGGTTGGTCCTTAATCTTGTTCTCTGAGATATCATTTAAATTATTTGAGAGAGAGGCCACTTTTCTTGGTTTCCACTCTTAAGTAGTCTCAAACTTCAATGGAGCCTTAATTTCCAGCTAATTAACCTGTCAGTCTTACTTAGAAGAAGTTAGTTTCCTTCAATCAGAATTGGGAAGATGGCATTGATGCCTAGAGAGGTGTTTGCCAGCTTTCTGAAAGTCTTAGATTAGGCCCTTCTGATCCCAAATTATAGAAATCAAACCTAGCTAACCTAAACATAAGGAAGTAAATAACAAATAAATAAGGAAATCCCCGGAAGAGTTGAACAACCTGCCTGAAGGAGGGCTGGATCCAGTCATTAGCATTAGCGACAGTTCCAGACCACCACCCTCATTCAACACCAGGAACTCCTGATATCTGTACTTCTCAGTTTAAACTTCCAAATCCTGCAGAGAGAAATCTTATTGGCTCCATTTAGCTCAGAGGTCCCCTGTATCAATCACCTATGCCTAACAAAGAATAGGGTCATGCAATTCAGACACAGGAGTTGGGAGCCCAACCATGTGGTAGGGGCCAGTTCCCTGAGAAGGGAGACAAGAGAGTGAAAACTGCCCCAAGAAGCTGCCACTCTCCTGACTCCCTTTCCCAGCTCCTACCCTGAGTTCCTCTGTGAGAACAGATCTTAAACCTTCTCCTAGGATAGACCAGTTCTGTCTTCCTTGCCTAGTCACACTCCATTCCAAACCAACTTATTTCTGAAATGTCTCTTGAGTTCTCTTTCTCACAGCTCTCATCCATGTCAAATTTGGATTCTTGTTCATCTTGCACACTTAGGCACTTCTGAGAAATCCCCTCTCTGGAGGGGATTCCTATAGGATCAATGAGATGATACTGCTCTTTAGATAAATGACACCAGGAAATCAGAGCCTGTATGTCTTGGTTTGGGATATTTTTCTAGTGGCGGTGATGGGTTGTGTTGAGTCATCCACACTAGTCTTCCTTGTGACTACTCTCACACACTGGAGAGCAAACCAGCTGACTAATGGCAAAACGGGGCTTTTCCCAGTGGAAAGGCGGGGTGGCAGGGAGTGAAAAGTTAATCTAAGCACAATAGCACCTAAATGAAATGAGTTATCAGTTTTGAAAATGACATGTCTATACCAAGTTAACTCTCTTCTCCCCAGTATTGCTCTCAAGGATGAGCCAACCACACTGTTAAAAAAGCAGCTTCCTTGGGTACTTCATACTTTATTCTTTCTCCGCAGACAATACCCTAGCTACCACATACTGAAACATTAGCTATAACAAAACAGCTCTTAAGAGTCATGTAAAGTTGGGGCACCAGGGTGGCTCAGTCAGTAAAGCCTCTGACTCTTGATTTCCACTCTGGTCATGATCTCGGGGTCATGGGATCGAGCCCTGCATTGGCTTCATGCTCAGCGGGGAGTCTGCTTGGGATTCTCTCTCCCTCTCCCTCTGCTCCTCCCCCTGCTCATGTTCTTGCTCTCTCTAAAATAAATAATTAAAAAAAAGTCACGTCAAGGTGCCACTAAACTCAGATATGTTGTCCTCTGAATTGAATTTTTAGAAAAAACATAATGGAAATGCTTAGCTTACACTAACTGTGTGCCTTTGGGGGCAGTTATATAACTTCTCTATGACTGTTTTCTCATCAGTGAGATGGTATAATAATAGTCCCTCCCTCAGGGGATTGTTGAGATGATTAAATAAGTATAAAAAAAATTAGAGCAGTTCCTGGCATGTGGTAAGTGCTCAATAAATGTTAGTCATTATAACCATTTCCTGACACCCTCAGGTAAAGTTTGATATGCCTAGTCTCTCTGAAAGCAACCTGCACTGTAAATATTAGTTTATGGCTTTTTTCATCCATACATGAGGCATCAGGTGGGAGCCCCTTCATACTTGCATGTCCAGCACCCAAGGAGCCAATGATGTCAGATGCCTGCATGAATGGCTGCTGGAGAACCAGGGTGCATCATCAGGACCGGGATGCAATAAAAAGAATTGTGACACCAAGATTCTTTAGCGTACGAGAAGAGTGAATGTGTTCATTGGACGGTTTGCTCAAAGGTCATAAAGAGAGAGTGGAGAGGACTAGTTGGAGTTTTGTGTGACCTTGGGCAAGTTGTGTAACCATGTTCAGCCTCAGTTTCTGATCCAGACGTATGGAGTGGGGCCCAAGCATTCACATTTCTAACAAGTTCCCAGGGTGATGCTAAAGGTACTGTTCTGGAAACCACACTTTGAGGACCTCTTATTTGTATCTTTCCTCTTCTAAAAGGCTGGTCTTCACTTATGGTCACTTAGAAAAGGATCCATATCTATCAGTGAATTAATTTTGCTATAAGGGAAGAGGCTGGACTTTGGAGGCAGCCCCCACAGACCCTGCCCTTTGATGCTGAACCAGAATCTTCACTTCTCTCAGCCTCCATTCCTCATCTGTAAAATGGAAATCATAATCCCTATCTCATATAACTAAATAATGTGGGTAATAGGCCTAAACCATATTGGATATTCAATGAATATCAATTTCTTTAACTTTAAGGGTGTAAGCGACCTTGCTCCCTTTCCTGATGTGTAATAGGCTGATTACCATTCAAAGTGTTAACCCTTCCAGGAATGCCCCGGATGATAAGAGCAATTACTTACATTTACACAAGTCTTTACATTTATAAAATAAGTCAGTAAACATTATCTTCTTTTTATTTTTGAAGTAAAGTTCATAAACATTATCTTCTGAAGGAAGCCTGAAATCTACATTTTTAACCAACACCCAAGATAATTCTCATATGCACCAAAATTTGACAACAGCTAATATCTCATTTAATCCTCACAGCCTAAAAGACAGCATTGTTAATCCAATTGTATAGATAAGAAATGGGCTCCAAGAGGTTAAGTGACTTGCCACAATAACCCAATGACACTATCCCAAACCTCTGGCTTATAAACCCAGTTCTTTAACACACAGATAAAAATCTTTACTGGTGGTATTTTAGGCATCAGGGACTGGAAAGTGGGGCAGATGTTTTTGCCTAGAAAAAGTATTCTTGGCATCACCTGATGCCTGATGTGTGATTTGCAGGGAGATTTGGGAGGCTGATTGGTCAGTCCACATTCGACATTGTCTGAGTATGTGGCAACTGTACCCTTAAGATAAGGAAGGAAGCACCTGATGCAGGTGTTCTGTGGCCTTTCAACTCTGAATGGCTGACCAAGTGCCAGGTGGTTTTCTGGAATGAAATATTTAGTGACCTTGCTGACAGACAAGCTTCCTCCTTTTCCATTCCTCCTTCGACTGCTCAAGCCTTAATAAGGGAAGGATGCAGTTGCTCCTAAATGTGGAAAAATCTTAAAAACCTGGAAAAATCTTAACCCAGGAAAGAACAAATCTTGGCTTGGAGCTTTGTGAGTGGGTATGGCCATCAGCCAACACACCACCAGTTGGGTTTTTTATACAGCAAAAGGAAATCATTTACTTGTAAGCTACCTTCTTTCAGCTTCTCCTAATCCTAAATGTCCCAGAAACCAAAAGGTGGAGTTGAAATTAATGAAAGAAAATATTTAGTAGACATTTACATAGCTTCACAAAAGTGAAATTCCTTGCACTTACCCCTATTGGAGTCTTACTGTTTAAGTGGCTATTTTTATTGATTTATTTAAGATTTTATTTATTTATTTGACAGAGAGAGAGATAGCGAGAGCAGGAACACAAGCAGGGGGAGTGGGAGAGGGAGAAGCAGGCTTCCCGCGGAGCATGGAGCCCGATGTGGGGCTCGATCCCAGGACCCCGGGATCACGACCCGAGCCAAAGGCAGACGTTTAACGACTGAGCCACCCAGGCGCCCTAAGTGGCCATTTTTAATCGAGACTGACCTGCTTCTCTCTCTGACCTTCCCATCCCAGAACATCACTTGCTTCTGGGAAACTCCTCTTATGCTCCTCTGTATGGAATGTCCCTCAGGCTACTATGGAGATTTTTTGGGTACTTATTTATATTGAGTAAAGGATGCTTGAGAGTGAAACATAACTATGGACAAGGGCACTGAAACTAGCTGTGATAGAAATTAATACTCAAGTTGGTATAGAGTTCGAAACAGTTTCTTATACTTAAGGACAGTCTGACCTCCGTGGTTGTGGCAGCAAAATCAAGTAAGCCAAAAATTTCCCCATGAGCTTTGGGAGGGAAATCCCACTTTCTCATAAAAAAAAAAAAATGCAGTTTATCTCTTTGCTTCTAATTAGAAACAGAACATGATTTTTCTTGATGTTGAGATCCCAAGAATTCACAATAAGACCCACTGGGACTATGACACCTGTAACTCAGCAGTAAGATCTGCTGCTTACGGAAAAGAGCTTGAATAGTGTTATTTATACTAGGCTGTGAAATACTTTAGGGTTCAAATCAACTTTATACCCTCCTTTCACAAGTGAGTATGTACCTAGATTATCGTGGGCAGTAACGACTCCCAGAGGAGCCAGTAACTGTAAAAGAGACCATTTTTGCACGACAGACAAGGCTAATATGTGGTGTTCACAGACTATGATGAAGTCAAATCAGAAACATTAAAACCAATTTCTGCAGTCTAGCGAATGAACCAAAACAAGAGTTTTTATAAGCCTGGTGAGAAAATGAACGTGAAGGGGCCTCCTGGGAATATTCTTAAAATCACAAAAATATAAATCACAAACCATTATTTTCTTTACACACTGTGAATTTCTCTGGTTGGGAATGGAAGTTTTCGAGAGGAGTACCAACCAGTTCAGTCATTTGATATCCAAAGTAAACCTTGTCTCCTGGATGTGGACAAAGCCCTACTGGTCTTGAGCCATCTCCCTGCAGGTGTGCTATTTCTTTGCCAGCTGGAATTCTCAGTCAGGGAATCCAAGAGGTGAGTCAGTGTCCTTCTCTATTGGTTTCAGCACAATTTTATGTAGTACCAGACCTGTCCTGAATTGCACTATGAAATTACTGGGCTTGAACTCCAAACACAAGTGAATCTGACTCATGCCATGATAAGGAAGACAACAGTGGGAAGACTAGGTGCTGGGAGAATACAAACAATTGATGTATAATCCTGAAGTGTGAGCAACAGGTTCATTTATCCACCCATTCATCCAGGGAGTCTTTACTGAGCTCGTGGTCAGAGGGGCATTGTATAACCCCAGGGCATGCCATTCACAAAGGTTTCCATGCTCTGGGTAAAGCTCTAGGGGAACAAGGTACAGTCCCTGCCTTCAAGGAGCTCTCAGTGCAGTGGGAGAAAGACACAGTGGTCAGGGAAGTACAATACAGAGTGGAAAGTCATAAGACAGAACAGTCAGCACAGGTGAACCTGGAAGGTGGGCATTTACCCAGCCTTGGGGGATCAAGGGCAACTGCTTGGAGAAGGCTGCACCTGAGAACACTCCGAAGAAGCAGACAGGATCCAACTAAGCTACGAAGGGAAGGGAGAACCGTCCAGGGTGAAGACACAACACATGCAAAGGTGAAGGGATGAGGGAGAGAAGGTGGGCTATCCAGAAGAAGTCCCTTTGGGTTAGCTGAGTAGACAGAGGAGAGAAGAAAGTTGCCAAGAAAAGAAGAGGAGGGGAAGGAGGGGAAGGAAAAGGAGGAAAAGAAGGGGGAGGGAAAGGATGGGGAGAGCAGGAGAGGAGAGCCAGTGTCCAAAGTTGACTCGGTTCTTACCCTTCCTGTGGCCTGGTGGTCAGCTTCCCTGGATCTCAGCATGTGGATTTTTTTTTTTTATTAACATGTGACCACATTGTGCCTTACAATCAAAGGAATTCTAACCACATCAGGGGCTCTTGATAGTCAGCAGACTTAAATGCAAGTAGGCTTTTCTTTCTCTTTTTCTTACTTCCTTCCTTTCTTTCTTCCCTTCTTTTTTTAAAGCATGTGGGTAATAAGCATGTGATTTGCCAAGGATAGTTCAGTGAAACTGCCATTTTGATACTCTGGGTTTAGACAGCTACTCAGGACTGGAGGCAGAAACAGCTAGTTTTGCTCCTTTATTTATTGCCACTTTCTATTCAACACTCCCTCTGCTACTCACTCGCTAGGGTCTGCCTGCTTGAAGAAATGCTGGCTCTAAAGTCCTCCCTTCTGGTCTTGAGGCTCAACAGTTACACATCCATCTACTCGATAATTAGGGGAAATAGGGTTGCTGACTTTTCAAAGCCAGATTTCAACCTAATGATCAACATATTTTAGTGGGAAAAGTTCTACAAAGGAGGTTTTAAAAAATAAGTAATGAAACAAGCCTTATGTTTTCCTGGACAACAACTCTCTTATCTTCATAACTCCTATACCTAAAAAAACCCCAGCTCAATGAATAGTAAGTGTTTAAGAACAATAATAACAAAAATAGTTTAACACTACTTTGGAGAATTCATTCATTTCTCTCCACTTTACAACTTCCTATTCAATCATTGTCTATTAATTTCTTTTCACACCACACTCAGAAACCGATAACACAAAGTTACCAAGCATAAACATCTCTAGCCTACCTCTTTCTTACAGTTTTGTTCCTCATTTTTCTTCCCACTTCCCCTTAAGAAGGATTTTTCTCTCTTTCCTAAATGGGCTCAAGCCCACAATTAGCCCTCTGAAAGCTTGTGCGGGATCTTATTTTCAAACGTTTTCTCACGCAAAATGACTTTAGGGCTCTAATCTCAACACAATGATCTCCAAAAATACGGTGGCTATTTTTGGGAGAAAAAATAAATTCTAAGAATTCTGGTTACGAATCAGTAGTAGGCTCTGCAAACAGTCATAGCCGTAAACAAAAAACAGAAAGATTTTCACATGTACCCTACTTGGTAAATATCACTCTTTAGTTTCTTAGCCACACTTCCTAATTATAAATCTTCTGTTAAAAATGCCAATGTACCATAGGGGTCGTTAATGTCAGACTCTCTGTTTTCTGCTTAATATTTTCTTATTACTAGGCCTTTTTCGTCCACCCCATCATCCCTTTGCCTCTATGCTAAATGGGTTGTGCCCAAGGCCTTAAAACTGAGCATCTAGCAATCAGATGTCGCCTACTCTGTTCTTCATTTCACTGACAGCCCTGAGGGACCCTGTCATGCTTCTGTCAGAGCCCTCCACATTCCCTTGAGTGAGCCGTTTCCCATGCTGTGTGAACCACACTCTATCTCTACTTCTCCCTGGAAGTTTCAATTCTTAAAACTTGGTAAAACTGAATCTCTTCTTCATTTCCCCAACAAACTGAATTCCTCTCTAGGGGTACACTTTTCTCTCAGAATGTTTTTTTTTAGCCTTGTCTCTTATTCTTTTTGCTTCCCCCTTTGTAGGCTTCGTTCTCACCTCAAGCCCATTTTGTATATGGGCAAGATACAGGCTAATTCTCTTTCCCCGACTTTTTTTCCCCCATATCTTAAAAACATCTTAAGAAAATGTGTTCTGCTTATTCAGGTATTTTCAAAATATGTTTAAGCAATGGTTATCCCTGAGTATGGAACTGAGGTGGTTTGGGGGTAAGAGTTGGGAGGGAAACCGGACACCTTTACATTTTATTTTACTTGTTTTTGCTTAAGGTATTTATAGAATGTACTATTTTTTTTTAAAGATTTTATTTATTTATTTATTTGACACAGAGAGAGAGAGAGCACAAACAGGGGGAACGGCAGAGGGAGAGGGAGAAGCAGGCTCCCCACTGAGCAGGGAGCCTGATACAACACAGGGCTCCATCCCAGGACTGCAGGATCATATCCTGAGCCGAAGGCAGATGCTTAACTGACTGAGCCACCCAGGCGCCCCAGTGATGTACCATTTTTGAAATTTAAAAATATTTATTTTACTCAAAAATACCTTTACATTGTTCAGAAGGAAAAAAAAAAACTCCTCTAAGATTATGGTTATCAAGGGTTTCATAATTAAATCGTTATTCACTGAAAAGAGGAAAACAGAGGTAGTGAGAGACGGTGTATCTCGGGAAGACAGTATTGTTCAAAGTCAGCCTTCCCCTCACTTGTGTTTCAGCTGTGAGCATACAACCAAGTTCTGTGAGTACCACAGTATAAAGGCTGAGCATAGAGACAGTGCAGATAATTATGAAATAAAACTATGTAGGTTATTTGGATGTACCTTTTAGGAACTTCTGATTCAAAAGGAAAAGGTGCCTCTTAATTTTTCCTCTACACAGTTTGATACACTCAGAAATTTTTCAAAATCAGCATATGTTGCTATTGCAGTTAAACACATACATGTGTGCACGCATGCACACCCGCACACTCACTCACACAAAATTTCCATTCTCCCGAGGTTGCTAATTTAATCAGGTTTCTTTCCTAACACGTAACACTGAGGTACAGTATCCAGGGTCCTCACAGGGATCTAGGGGGTAAAGGGCCCTGTGATGCAGTCCAAACAGGGCAGCCTCCTGGGGCAGAGAGCAGAGCAGTGAAGGGTGAAGAAAAGACACAGAAGGAAGAATGAGAAATCTTCAGCACAGGTGTGAGGACTAGATTATTTTAGTAGTTATATTTTTATAGAACATCATATTTAAGTATTGAAGCATATATTTTAAAACTGTGTCACAACCATCATATATGCCACAAATAATTCTGCCTGGTGGGTCTAAGTGGCTGGGTGCTGGCAACCAGGTTTGCAGACCTAGAGAATTAGGGGCAAATTGCCAGTCTCTGGAAATACTCTTTTCAATGATAATCTATTTAATTGTGACATATGTGGGCCATGGTATTCCTTCAAGCCCAGGTGTAGGTCTAGGCCCTTAAAATGATCTGTCTCTCAATTGTCTCCCTGATTCATATAACCCATTTGTAAATCTCCAGGCCTTTCCAAATTTAATTGCTATGACTAACATTGCAATCTCAAAGTTACCCATCCCCAGAGTCACATTCATTCCAAAATATCACCTTTTCCTGAATTTTATACAAAAAAGATTCTACCTATAGAATTAAATTTGGCTTCAGTGTTTTCTATATGGTAACTTTAAAATACTGGCATGTGTCTTAAGGTAGGAATTCTTTATTTCTGCTTTCTTATTTTACTCAAAATTCATTCCCTCTTTAGGGAATTTTTGGGCAACTCTATCTTATCAACCACCTTAAAATCTCTCTGGAAACTCTCCTTCTGGTAAGTACAGTCTTGCTTCTCTGAAAAGCTTTTCCTCATGGTAGAATCATAAACAAGAAATGGTGTCAGAGGTTTGCTACACCAACCCCTTCATTTGGCTGATGAGAAGTCTTCCTGCTTTTTTTTTTTCTTTTTTAATGACAGTGCTTAGATTGCAACTAATCTCTTCCTCTCCCATTTGTTCTCCAGTATCATTTATCTTTCAATTAGAGTCTAAGATCTGCTATACTTCTAATAACCTGAGATAAAAACAACAAAAACTACAGGGTTTCTTTCTCCCAGAGAGCCTTTCCTATATTCCATTCCTCAAGTCAGATTACTGAGGACACTGGGATTCTTGTTCTCAGCGTCTGGTTAGGTTGACAGCAGGAGTGGAGACTTCTGCCATGAATGGTTGCTTCCATCTCTGGCCTTCTGGGACTTGACGCCAGCACACTTTGCACACCTAAGTATGCTTTGCCCCAGAACTTCTCTGGGTCCTCGTGGTTGAGTCTACTGGGGTCCTACTGTGCAGCAGGTACATTCACAAGGCTCCCCCACCCCCAGTACACACCTTGAGCCTCATGCCCCCCTCCATTCCCATTTTATTTTTTTTTTAAGATTTGTATTTATTTATTTGAGAGAGAGAGAGAGCGTGAGAGAGAGCACAAGCAGGGGTAGAGGAAGAGGGAGAAGCAGACTCCCCGCTGAGCAGGGAGCCCGATGTGGGACTCGATCCCGGGACCCCGGGATCATGACCTGAGCCGAAGGCAGCCGCTTAACCGACTGAGCCACCCAGGCCCTATTGTTCCCATTTTAAAGGGGAAGAAACCAACACTCTGAGATCAAGTATCTGGCCTAAGGTGACTTAGCTAGCTGAGGGCAGAGCCAGGATATAAGCCTGAGTTTTCCAATGTTTCCTATTTTCTGTATATGTTACTGGCTGAGCGCTCTGTTCTCCCCCCTCTCTTGACACTCTCCTAACTCACTCAATCTATGTCACCAGAAGAGAGATAAGAGAATGACAGAGAGGAAGACCTCACCAGCCTCTCCCATGGTCCACCTTGAGAGTCAAGGTCCACCCAGAGGCCTCTGCTTTTTCTTTTATAATTGCCGGATAGAATCAGTAGTATTGTTAGCCACTTCTTCCCTCCTGCTTTCCATCCTCTTGTGAATATTAATCTAATGTTAGGTGTACTGCACCATTTGTCTGACCGTAATTTCTGTGCTGTGTTTTAGGTTTGTTCCCACTTCATCTCATGCAAGCTCATTTTTCTCCATTCTCGGTACAATCTTTTAGAGATTGTGACATTCTGAAAACTCTTGCCTATCACTGTTTTCCTTCAGTAGACTGCTTCTGTGCAACTTCAAGGATATAGCAAAGGGGACAGAGGAGAATATATGTTGCCATGAAGGAGTTTATAGTAGAACCAAGAAAAAAGAAAAGAAAAGAAAAGAAAAAAAAGAAAAGAAAAGAAAAGAAAAAGCCAGTCACACCAAAAGATGATCTGTAAAATAAAAATATTGATACATTGGACTTTATCAAAATTAAAAATTTTTTTTCTTCAAAAGACCCCGCTAAAACAAAAAACAAGTCACAGACAAGGAGAAAATAATTGCAAATCATATATCTAATAACTTGTATCTAGAATATATAAAGAACTCTCACAACTCAATAATAAGATAAATAACTTAATAAAATATAAGCAAAAGATTTAAATGGATATTTCACCAAAGAAGATATAGCAATATTTAATAAGCATATGAAAAGGTGTTCATGTCATTACTCATCAGAGAAATGTAAATTAAAACAACAATGACTTACCTTTTCATACTCACCAGAATGGCTAAAATCAAGACAGACAATAACAAGTGTGGGAAGGGACATGGAGAAATAACCTTCATACATTGCTGACGGGCATGTAAAATGATAAGCCACTTTGGAAAATAGTTTGGTAGTTTCTTAAAAAGTTAAACATAACCTTACCATACAATTTAGCAGTCCTACTCTGAAGTATCTAGCCAAGAGAGAGAAAAATCAAACACCTACAGAGACTTGTACAGAATGTTCATCATGGTGTTGTTCATATTAGCCAAACATTAGGCCAAATGAAAGAAGCCAAATGTACAAAAGAGTACATATTGTATTCCATTTATAAGACATCTATGAAGACAGAAATTAGGCTAGTGTCTGAGCCTGAGGCTGGAGTGGAGATTTACTGCAAAATGGCATAAGAGAACTTTCTGGGGCAATAGAAAAGCTCTAAAACTGGGTATGATAATGGTTGCACAACAGCCAATTGGTGAAAAATAACTGAACACTCACAATGGGTAAATTTTGTGGTATGTAAATTAGAGAATTGTTCTTTATTTCCATTTTGCCAAGTTTTTATCCTTAGCTTTATTGACTTTTAAACCTATAAACCCACCCTACTTTGTTATGCATTTATTCATTTCTAGTAAAATTCTAGAATCACATAGGAGAAGGGGTCCAAACATATTACATTGTCCCTTGCTCAGCAACTGAGCAATCTAAACTACAATTAGACTTTAAAGAATGTGTTGATTTCCTTTAGGGGGTATGCCAAATTTTGATAATGTAGTCAACATCTTCAAAATCTAACATTAAACAGACATATTTGAAATGTTGACTCTTAAGCCTGAAAGAATGGTTTCATTTTGCTCAGTCAATTAAAAGATTTACAGACAAGTGGTAAAAAGAGGCCACATTTTTTGCTTTATCAGGGTCAACTTTTCTCATCAAAATCTGGGTCCTCTCTTACCCACCAGATTTGGTTTCCTCCTGCAAAGAGGGCATTAACCTACTCTGGTTTCATGTTGGTAGAAGGTCAGGAATGTTTGCCACGGGTCCTCACCCCATCTAAACGTCATGTGGCCTGCCTGCTTTAGAGCTGTACTATTTTAGTAATGAGAATTATCCTGCTTGGGAAAAGGGCCAGAGTGGCCCATGAAACCAGACAAGAGGTGGCTAATGGATATACTCTCCTTGCTCTGGCTTTCAGTACCTGGAAAGAAAGTACATTTCCTTGTCAGACTATTTACACAATTGTTATTTCCACATCGATTATAACTAGTTTTTGTGTGGAATGCCTGAGGCAGTTTACCTATCATATGCCAAATGCTTTAATATGTTAAAGTAAGAAGTTGTAAGATTCTTTGCTTGGCAAACATTTTCAGCAATAACAAAATAGTCATGAACAATACAGGAAATTAGGTTGTGATTCATTAAACAACTCCAAGTTAAATGCCACGACCTGCATGGATTCCTGGAGGGCTCACAAACTTGAGTTCTCCCTCTGGTTATGTAGGCCTTTGGTATATTTGAAAATGGAAAAGCAGTTGATAATGCATGTATTCAGAAGTACAGCAAGCTTGAATCACAGACCTGTACCTCTGAAACAAATAATACATTATATGTTAAAAAAAAAAAAAAAAGAAGATAATAGGAAGGGAAAAATGAAGGGGGGGAAATCAGAGGGGGAGTTAAACCATGAGAGACTACGGACTCTGAGAAACAAACTGAGGGTCCTAGAGGGGAGGGGGGTGGGGGGATGGGTTAGCCTGGTGATGGGTATTAAAGAGGGCACGTATTGAATGGAGCACTGGGTGTTATACACAAACAATGAATCATGGAACACTACATCAAAAACTAATGATGTAATGTATGGTGATTAACATAACATAATAAAATAAAATTAAAAAAAAAAAGTACAGCAAGCTAGCTGCCAAGAGACTGGCAATAAAGTATTTACCTTGATAATTTACTAGTACGTGGCTATCAGTCTTAAAACTAGAAATTTTTATCAATCCATTGCTTGACTGATTGATTGATATTTGGCAGACACTGAGAACGGACTCCTCCTATAGGGGCAGACTCACATTACCAAACTCACTGGGACTGATAAACACAACCCAGAATGACAATCCATGAATTTATCATGAATTGTCACATCATCCAGAAGACTCAAAAACTTGTGTTAGCAAGTTGGTAAATCCTGCTCTCACCCTCAGCCACAGGAAGCTCAAGTATAATCAGAATTACCAGTGTGTCCACTGTGTTCATTTTCAATGAGAAATACAACCATAAGGCTGAAATAATCTTAGGTTTCCCCCACTGCACCATCTCTCTCTCCCTCCTCTCCCCAACCCTCCCCCCAACCCCTCTCATTCTCGGTCTCTCTCAACTTGTTACATGGTGAGCTGATTTACCCAAAGGTGATGATGGAATCATAACAATGGTAATTAATTAACCCTAAGGAGCATCTCTCTACTTAGAAAAATGGATGCCCTCTCACCAACCTGAGGGAAAATTTGCTGTGGAAATGGAAACATTTCAGGCTTTGGGCCGAGAGTCCCACCCCTTGTGCTGGACTTGGGCAGGTGCCAACAACATCAGCCTGCTGTCCCACTCTCTTTGTCTTTGTTTCCATGATGAGTCGATCCAGCTCTGATTGGCACACTCAGCCAGGTACAGTAATTTCTAAGAGGCCTGTAGTCATTCCATCTCCTTAAGGATATGTGGGTTATCTTGACTATGAAACATGATGTATTGGTTTCTGAGGCTAATTTATAGTCAATATGTTGAATAAGAACAATTCTTAAGATGGACTCATCAAACAGCTTTCTCTTCTGTCCCTACTTCACTCTTGAAGTTAGTTCTTCTCTAGTCCCTAGAAAAAAATCTAGAACAATCCCATGATGTTTCTGTTCACTCTTTGGGAATATGTAACAAGTTATGGTCTCAGTTAAGTAAGCAAAACACCCAGCTTTATATAATCACTGGAACTCTAAACTCATTTTAAAGTTGTCTTCCCTTCCTCCGCTTATAGGTTACAATCAGATGGAGAAAGGGGCTTGGTTGGCTGCTCACTGTGTTAGTGTGTTCAGGCTACCCCCAACAAAATACTGCAGACTGGATAGTTTCCACAACAGAAATCTATTCCTCACAGTTCTGGAGGCTGGGAAGTCCAAGATCAAAGTGCTGGCCAGTTCAGCTCCTTGTAAGGACTGTCTTCCTGGCTTGCAGACAATTGCCTTCTCGCTGTGTCCTAATGAGGTGCACAGAGATCTCTCTAATGTTTCTTCTGATAAGGGAACTAATCCTATTGGATCAGGGCTCTATCCTTATGACTTCACTTAACCTTCATTACTTCCTTAACAGCCCAGTCTTAAATTCAGCTACTTTGGGGGTTGGGGCTTTGGGCTTCAACATAGGAATTGAGGGTGAGGACACAACTCAGTCCATAGCACTCACTTTCACCACCTTGCAGCTCCTCCTCCTTCCCTTCTTGGACCTAGTTTCTGACCCATGAATGTAGGGAGAGAGGAGATTCAAGGAAGCAGGACCATTTGTACTGGTCTGAGGCTGACCTGAGCCTTCAGCACACTCAGCAGGCCTGGCAGAGTGTAAAACCCGATTCCTTCTGTGAGCGTGAAAGTCTGTCAATTCTTGGGAGTCCTTCTTAATAGGATTGTTCCAGGCTCCTCCTGCCCCATGCTTCTGGCTCTTTTTGCTCAACCCCTAAGAATTCAGAGCCGGTCTCCACCCTCTTCCTGCTGCAGCTCCTTCTCCACTTCAGACAACCCACTTGCACAGACAGGAGTCTCCCTTGAGTGGGGGCCATTATGTCCATTGGAAACCTTAATGCTTCCTTTTACTTCCTTCCCTTCGAATCCCCAACTCTAAGAGAACAAACCAGTCACCACGCTGCAGCTCCAAAATTACCTCGGCTCCTGCAGTCAGAGAACCTCTCATTCTTAGGCTCCCTGGGCAGGGATCAGAATTCACTTCCCCTCCCCTCTCCTAAACTGCAAAGTGCAGAGGACACATTGCTAGCTTTCCGACTAGTGTCCCTGAAGCTCATCTCCCTGGACCTGAAGGGAATGGGAGTCTCCCCCCTGATGCCACTCCCACCCCAGTCCTCCCTTCTATAGCAGATATGGTGGATTGGTCCCCAGCATCAATTCTAATTTCTTGTCTTCTGTGTTTTCCTATACTGCAAAATTGAAAATCATTATTTTTCAGATTCTCCTGCAGTTAGGATTCTGGATACAAATCGGGTTCTGCCAGTTGATGGTACTTGAACAAGATTTAGAAGGCAGAATGGAGCAGGCAAGTGGGGCAAGGGATCTTCTCCCTGCTAACAAGGCCACGGATGTGGAGATAGTACTTTTCGGCATCCATGATCCAGCGTCCACTCATTATCTTCACGGACACTAAGAAGCAGCAGCATCAGTCCATGGCCGACGTTTCCTTCTCTTGGGATCACAGCTCCAGTGGCATGAGCTTGACGTCATGGTTCTAAGTTCTAGTGTTATAGCTTCCTGACCCCTCATCTCTGGAGAGTGACCAGAGTAGCAGCTCGCCCTGGGACACATTCAGTGGATCTGCCCCAAAAGTCAGCTTCTATAGGCCGAGCCTAAAGTCTACTCCTCCAGCCCTTCTAAAACTTTCTAACCACCAAATTCCTCGAGATGAACCTCATTTTGATGAAAATATCTAGAGTAGTTTTCCTTTCCTACAAACAGTCTCTGGCTAATTCACCGCCTCCCCTTAGGGAAGGCCGTAGAGAATGAAATTCGCTGGAACATCAACAACTAGGCTGAAACTTCCATTTTAACATCCTCTTATAAACCCCTGGAGGGCAATCCTTATTTTCAGCCCTTGCAGAGCCCTTCGCCAGAGCTCCTATGTCCTTACCGGGCTTGATCCTATGAAAAGGGCCCAGTGAATTTAAAATAGCACATTTCGCTCACAACGAAGATATTTTCATTTACATATCTTCACATACTCGAGGATCTACCCAATATTTTATTTATTTGACCAATGATAGTGTAATTTCTCCCTATCCTAAATGCATCGACTAAATCCCTGGACTCTCATTTGGCCTGGCCTCGGGAGCAGGCAGAGAGGTAGACAAACATCAGGAGCCTGTGAGGACCAACTTCTCTTCCAGAATACTCACTCCACCAACTAACTTTGCACCCCAAATAGATGGATTCTTGGGGTTAAGTTTTGTTCCCTGACTCATGCGGATAGCCCAGTCTTTGCAGCAGCTGAGCTTATGATCCAGAAGTTCCTTATCCCAGCTCGTCCTCACCAGTCCTCAGGGCAAGTTTTGAAGAGAAGGAAGCAGAGAGAACATGAGGACCATGGCCAGCAATACAAAGGATTAAGTGCATGGCCTGGGCAGGATTTCACTTTCTCCAATCCCCCAAAACGCCTCATATAAAGTAAGAGAAATATTGTTTGAGATGACTAATTAACTTTCTCTTAATATAATGAAGAATGTGGATAAAAACATCTTTTGGAAACTTTGCTATTTGTCTTGTTTTAGAACATTCTTAAATAGCTGCCTCTAAGCTCCCCCACCACTATAGAAATTGGGGAGCTGCCACAGTGACTCAGGGCATCAGAGGGTGAAGGATGCCATCCAAGGTGGGAGAAAGCTGAGGATGAGGAGGTGGGGACTCGGACAGGGTTGGCATCTCCACTGCAATTTTGCCTAGAGGCAACATACATCATTTTCATAGCCTTCATCATTGGTATGCATAAGCCCCAAAATAAGTACGTGAATACCATTCCCCTCCTAAAGCTTGCATCATGCTTTTTTATTCCAATCTGAGTCATGGCAATGTTCTTTGAGTCATCTGCCAGGCCTTAATCAGAATTTCACAATGTCCTTCCTATGTGAATGCTTTCTGGCTTCTCCCTTACATTTTATTTTGGCAACAGAATATCCTTTGAAAAACATGGCTCCAAGGTTCTCCACACAGTTCCTTAGTCCCTCCTGTGATCTCCCTCTTCTCTTCGAGGGCCCTTGGCAAGGTCACCGACTCCCTTTGTCCTTCCTTCTTCCCTTGCCCGTTGTGTCACTTTCCTGCCTCCTTTCCTTGTATTATTTTCTCCACTGAAAGCTTCTTCCCCCTCTCGGTGCCCTTCCAGTCCCCAGGGGACAGTGGCTTCGCTGGCTCAAAAAAGAAGACCCCAGGCTGAGAAGCAGGCAGATGGCTCAGTGCCCTCCAACCTTGGGCAGGTTCCGTAAAGCCTCAGGGCCTGTTTTCTGTACATCAAATGGTTCTCAGTTCATATCCATAGTCGGTTTAAAAGCATTTAGATAAAAATCGTCCCACAGCATAGGTACATTCTACCTTCACATGGAAAGAATCCTACCATTACATAGAAAACTTACCTGAAAGTAACTTTCGAAATGTTTAGCCATCGGAGGCTGGCAAAATAATGATACATTCTTTAAAAAGCATGAGGTGGCTCTTTAAGTACAGTGTCTAGAAAGTAAAAAAGCAGTTTACAGAATAATATGTGTAGTAGAACCCCTGCTTTAAAAAAACCTATGCTGGGCGCCTGGGTGGCTCAGTCATTAAGCGTCTGCCTTCGGCTCGGGTCATGATCCCAGGGTCCTGGGATCGAGCCCCGCATCGGGCTCCCTGCTCCACGGGAAGCCTGCTTCTCCCTCTCCCACTCCCCCTGCTTATGTTCCCTCTCTCGCTGTCTCTCTGTGTGTCAAATAAATATTTGACAGAGAAGGAGAGAGAGAGCACACAAGCAGAGGCAGAAGGAGAGGGAGAAGCAGACGCCCCACCGAGCAGGGAGCCCGATGTGGGACTCGATCCCAGGACCCTGGGATCATGACCCGAGCCGAAGGCAGACGCCTAATGACTGAGCCACCCAGGCGCCCCCAAATAAATAAATTCTTAAAAAATAAATAAATAAAAAGAAAATTAAAAAATCTATGCTATATGCTATGTGTTAGTACTATGTTACCTATTACACATAAATTTGTGTTGCGCTTAGAAACAATCTGAAAGGATATGGACCCCAAGTAACAGTGGTTGCTTTGAGAGGAGGAGGGGCTGTAGGAAGAGAGAAAGGGAATTTTGATTTTTTCCATGCTTCTGAAATTGTTTGAAAATTTTACCAGCATTTCCTCAACAATTAACACCAATTTTGAATAATTTGGGGGGGGGAGCATCTTCTATATCCTGGACTAGAGCTTTATTGATATGTTTAAAATCTTGTGAAATAAATTACCTTACAGTTTATTTATTAATATATAAGTACATATAAACTACAGTTTATATATTACTTTTTTTTTTTTAATTTTATTTATTTATTTGACAGAGAGACAGAGAGCACAAGCAGGGGAAGCGGCAGGCAGAGGCGGAGGGAGAAGCAGGCTCTCCACTGAGCAGGGAGCCGGATGTGGGGCTCGATCCCAGGACCCCAGGATCATGACCTGAGCCGAAGGCAGCCGCTTAACCGACTGAGCCACCCAGGTGTCCCTATATATTACTTATTAATCATCATTTTCCTTTCATTCCCCACTTACAAAACGTCATTTGTTTGTTAGTAAGTAAGTTAACAAACAAACTGACTGCTTTGCCCTGTGGAAAAATGAGAGCTGAGTTGACCACAGATTTTTGTTCTGGCCTCAGGTAGCAGTCCCCCTTCTCCCCACCTCCAACATCTCAACCACCCAAGCAAGCCCCAGCGTGTAGCCTCGAGAGAGGAAATGGGGTTAAAGGCTGAGGTGAGGCAGAATACTGGGTCTCCTTTTCCCTTATGAGGTTCACATCAAAGAATGTTGTTTTACGTGATAAATTCATGACCCAGAGAACAGGCCCAAATTCTGCCTTATAGACTATAGCTTCTGTAGAGGGAGTTTACCAAGTTATTTATTTCAAACCTGTCTTATTTGCTGCCAGCAAATTAGATGCACACGAAGTTTGCTATGGCAGGGGGAGGAACTTATGTCACCAAATGAAGCCATTTCTCTCAAAACCTATTCACTGACAGAATTTCTGTGAGCTTGTTTTGTTTATAGTTCGCTATGGTAATGTATGGGTTATTAAAGTAGTGAGATCCACACGTGCACACAGAATCCATTCACTACAGCCTCCCAGGATTAGCTGACACATCTTTGATGATAGATCCCCCTGAACCCAATGCCCCCAAAAGGAAATTAGTAAGAACAACTTGGGAATGTGATTTCCACCTTTTTCCCTCCTTCTACCGTCCAGCCTATTTTAAGACAACTGTATATAAACAGCCCTGTTGCCTGCATGACTCAGCCTCTGCTAATCACAGAGAACAGGAGTTTGTTTGGTAGAAGAATCAGTCACTGTTTCTAAGCTCCTATGGCTATGGCTGGTGTAGGTATTCTCTTCTGCCCAGGCATGAGAATTCAACAAAAATGACATAAAAATTATGTGTCAATTCTACGAATTTATGGGAAATTGGGCATTATTTTTTCCATAATGTTAGTGCATTTCTTGGGGGCAACATCAATATTAAAATACTGAATTCTTGGGGCACCTGGGTGGCTCACTTGGTTAAGCATCTGCCTTCAGCTGAGGTCACGATCCCGGAGTCCTGGGATCCAGCCCTGCATCAGGCTCCCTGCCAGTGGGAAATCTGCTTCTCCCTCTGCCCTTCAACCAGCTCATGCTCTCTCTCTCTCTCTCTGTCTCTTGCTCTCTCTCTCTCAAATAAATAAATAAAATCTTTTAAAAAATAAAATAAATAGGGATGCCTGGGTGGCTCAGTCGTTAAGTGTCTGGCTTCAGCTCAGGTCATGATCCCAGGGTCCTGGGATCAAGCCCCACATCAGGCTCCTTGCTCAGCCGGGAGCCTGCTTCTCCCTCTGCCTGCCACTTCCCCTTCTCATGTGCTCTCTCTCTCTCTGTCAAATAAGAAATAAATAAAATTAAAAATTAAAAAAATAAATAAAATACTCTATTATTATTTTTAACAAGCATGTATTTAACAATGAGACATATTTATTTGTGCATTTTCAGGGCCTGACTGCCATCAGCCTTACAGAAGCCCCATCATCTCTCACTCACTGATTCAATGCCTCCTAACTGGTCTCGCTGCTTCTGTTCTGGCCCCACGACAACTGGTTCTCTTCATATGATGTAAAGCAATCACTTTAAAATGCAGTGAAATAAGTCAGTCAGAGAAGGACAAATACCATACGATTTTACTCATATGTGGAATTTAAGAAACAAAACAAACAAGCAAATGCGGAAAAACAACTAGAGAAAGAGAGGCAAACCAAGAAATAGACTCTTAACTCTAGAGAACACACTGATGGTTACAGAGGGGAGGTGGGCAGTGGAGGGGGGAAATAGGTGGTGGGGATGAAGGAGTGCCCTTGTCATGATGAGCACTGGGTGATGTACGGAATTGTTGAATAGCTACATTGCACACCTGAAACTCATATTACATTGTATGTTAACTAGCTGGAATTTGAATAAAAACTTTTAAAAATTTAAAAATAAAAACCAAGAATAAAAAAAAAAAGAACGATAGAATCTGCCTGTTAAAATATCTGATCCTGGTGCTTTTATTTGTAATGGACATCTTATAACATCTATTTATATGGGAAAATAAATACATAAATAAAATGAAAATCAGGTCCAATCCCAACCTAGTTCACAAACCCTTCACTAGTTTACCACTGTATGTCAAATGAAACATGGTCTGGGCCTGGCTCCCTCTCCACCTTAGCATTTGGCATTGTGCCCCTTGCACTCCAGGCACACAGGCTCTCCCATGCTTCAGAAACAACACCAGGCTCATCCTGCCTCAGTGCCAAAGTGGTGCCCACACCACTCTCCTCTGCCTGGGGGCTCATCCCTCTGCTTGTTCCCTGGGCCAGCACCTTCTCTTCCTTCTACTCAAAGCCTCCTCAAAATGCTTCCCCTGGGGCGCCTGGGTGGCTCAGTTGGTTAAGCGACTGCCTTCAGCTCAGGTCATGATCCCAGGGTCCTGGGATCGAGTCCCACATCGGGCTCCCTGCTCTGCGGGGAGCCTGCTTCTCCCTCTCCCACTCCCCCTGCTTGTGTTCCCTCTCTCGCTGTGTCTCTCTCTGTCAAATAAATAAATAAAATCTTTAAAAAAAAAAAAATGCTTCCCCTGATGGATTTACCAAAGGGGCCCCTCCTTATTTTCCTTTACAGCTTCCTATTTGTGCCCTTTTAATACTTATTATACACTATAATTACTTATTAACTGTTTCCCTTCCCAGCTGACTGAAAACTCCATGTGGGGATGGGCCATTAGAGCTTACATTGTGAATGCTTCCTTCAGGGACCCACCAGAGCCCCTAGAGGCTAAGGAACTGATGAAGATTCTTTTCTTGACCAAATTTGGGTCAGGTTGCTTAACCTTGTTCTAGACCCATCTGTGCACTTCCTTGCAAAATCCAGTCTTAGCAAGAACCCTGCCAAGTCAGTTTAATTAGAACCTCCCACCCTCAATATCTGATGATCTTCAGCCAAGCCCCAGGCAAAGTCCCATCACCCTGGCCTATCTTCAGTAAGAATGCTGTTGGGTTGTTTTAGCCAAACACCCCTGATCCCTGATGTTTCCTCCAAGTAATCTCCCATGCACTGACTCCCACCCTATTCCTTAGCTATAAATTCCCATGTGCCCATGCTGCATTCAAAGTTGAATCCAATCTCTCTCCCCCACCTCAAAATTCCATCAAAGTGGTCCCCACATCTATCATGATGGTCCTAAATAAAGTCTGCCTTACCATCTTTAACAACTGTCATTGGATTTTTTTTTTTAATGGAAGTTCAGGTTATGAATTCCTACCATATCATCAGTGTGAGTCATCATTAGCAAAAATTGTGTTAAGGTTCTTGTTAACATCGTCAACTTTATTTCATTGGACAATTTGTTAATAGTAGTCTAAATCTATTAACTCTTTTCCTGTTGAATTCTGTAAGTAAAGATTTTAGGTCAACATCAAGGAAGTAGGATAGAGGAAATGGCCAGCTTTGAGACAGAGGTATTGTTTAGGTTCACTTTCCATCAGTTTGAGGGGTGCAATCACCAATTTTTCTAATGGGGTAAAGACCAGGGAGCATTTTGATAGGACAGGATACAGAAGTATGACTCAGCTCTCCCAAACCAAGTCTTTTCACAATGACCTCACTTTATTTGAAACAATGGGAATCCAGGATCATTACCACATCTGTACTCAAAAATAATAAGGGAAATATTTTAACCTTCTCTTAAAAGTTTCTGTATCAACGTCTCCTTCCACTCATGCTTATGATCAGTGTGATTTTTTTTTATGTATTCACACAAATAAAAGTATAAAACAATTTCTTTAGTTTTCAACAATAAAATTATTTGCATATTTGTAAAGATTTAGTCAAAGTCACACATGGAAATCATTGTTATTTTATGAGAACCTAGATTCAAAATATAGAAAATTAAGCATAAATCTATCGCAAGAGATACTTTATATTAGCTACATAATTCCATAACAAAATAGCCATGATTGTTGCTACTGACCAAAGGCTAAATATGATAAGTTTCTATTGTGACTATCATGTAACTAATCAGTTGAATTGACACACATTTATTGAGCTTCTACTATGACCTTAGGAAGAAGAGTCATGGTCCCTTCCTTCAAGAAGCTTAAGTTTAAGGGGGAAAAGGTAGCACATAGGTTATTATATTTTACATTTATTACTTATTGAGTGCCTACTTACATGTATTAAGTGCTCACTACTCCTAAATTTTCTATTCATTTATTTTATTCATGTTCATATTTATAATTATATTCATATTTTATTTAATCCTCACCACAACCTATTAGGTACTTTAACTACATAGCAATTTAACGTTTAAGAAAACTGAGGCTCAGAGCAGTTAATTGGCTTATCTACTTACACACAGGCTGGTAAGTGTCAGGGCTAGGGTTCCTCCCAGATCTTCCTGATTCAAAGGCTCAGAACTTTTCCATCATAAAAAATGTACTTTGGTCAGATACTATTCAGGGTCTTCCCAGGAATGCAAAATAAGACCTGATAATAAGATTAGAATGTGAATTTCATGAAAGATGGACTATGTCCATTCTGTACCCCATTTTAACCCCAAAACTCAGGATAGTGACTGGCACATAATCTGACCTTGATAAATTTTTTAATTAATTAATTAAGCTTTGAAAGCAACAGATTCTAGCTCAGAGCAGGATATACAGAGGGAGATTGAAAAGATGACTCTTGGGTGGCTATAGGAGCCTCCAGATAGCTTACAAAGATCTGATGTAAATGTATTTTTCTGGACAGAGGGAACACAGCCTTCATCAGACTTTCAAGGGACCATGATCTAAAGATATTTATAAACCACTGATATAATCTCTCCCCTTGATTTAAAATATTGGAAGAATAAGGCTCAGAAAGCCAAGTGATTGGCCCAAGGTTATGCAACTACACAAGGACTGGGTCTGAATGTAGAACATAGATACACAGATTATCTGATCTTTGAATTTCCAAAATGTCACCCATGAAAAGACAATGTGGTGTTGTAGGACTCAGCCATGAGCAAATCAGGCTTTCCTCTGAAATGGACACTCAGCTTTCCAACAGACGGTAGAGGGCTATTTAGTCAGTATAGGCTCCTTGATGAAACAAATAATCCCCAAATCTCAGCCACTTAACACAGTGAAAGCTTTATTTATTGCTTCCATCACACCTGATATGGGTGGTGAGGCTTTCCTCCAAGTGACAATTCAGGGACCCTGGTTTGTTTCATTGAATGGCCCCACCATCTTGGAGGCTTTTACTTTCAGGCATGCATATAAGAGGGAAAGAGGGCATGGAGGGTCGTGGAAACTATGACAAGGCCTCACCGCATTCCATGGTTTCAACCAGCTGCAGAAGAGACTGGGAGACCCAATCTTCCTGAGCGCTCAGCAGGGTAAGCCATCACACTTGTTTGCCTGGGACTGTCCCAGTTTTATCACCTGAAGTTCCATTTCCCAGGCCAACTAGGATAGTTGATCAGCCTAGTGCTGCAAGAAGTGGAAGTGGCTTGGGTGAACATCTAACAGCCACAGGATGTTTGATAGGGCCTAATAAATAGCATTATTTATCCAGAAGTAAAATAAGAAAGATAGATGGGGGTCAAAATAGTCACCTTTTCCGGTGGGAAACCTAGATCAGGGAACAAGGCTTTTCTCTATGGGAGAGGCTCCCTCATTCTGAACCCCAGAATGAGGTAGACGTTCCCACCTTGAGTAGTGCTAGACCTTTCACGTGGGAAGCGTGATGGGTGGAGCACAGGAGAAGTCCCATTCTCTGTGAGCAGGTCTACTGCCAAAAAGAAAAAGGAGCTGACCTTGTATACTCATTTTTCCCCAAATTTACCAAGGAGAGAAGCCACCCCATCTTCCTGAGGGATGAGGAGGGGGAGGGTGTGAGTGAAGGGGTGGGGGGAGGAAAAGGAAGTCCAGGCCATTATAATAAATGATCTCCCCTCAGAAAGAAGGAAACATCAGCCAGAGGAAAAAGCATCCCCATGTAGTGAGGAGCAGACCATGGAGTCTAATTGTGTGACTTGGGCACTGAGGGCACCCAGGACTTCAGCCCAGGAGAACTCAAGGTGACAGGACTGGAATGTTACTGTACTTTAGTTGGAGAAAGATACATGAAGAGCATAGACTAGAAAACAGAAAATGGAATCTAGGGGCGCCTGGGTGGCTCAGTTGGTTGGGCGTCTGCCTTCAGCTCAGGTCATGATCTCGGGGTCCTGGGGTCGAGCTCCACCTCGGGCTCTCTGGTTGGTGGGGAGCCTGCTTCTCTCTCTCCCTCTGTGTTCTCTCTCTTGCTCTCTCTCAACTAAATAAATAAATCTAAAAAAGAAAAAGAAAAAGAAAGAAAATGGAATCTAGAACATGAAAAACCAGATGTGGCTACCTTAGCATGCTCTAGTTGTGAGAGAGAGAGAGGAAGCTTTTAGGGCCTCCTAAAAATTGACATTGTGGAGCCAATTTCTCGTTTTGTACTGCTAATAAACGGTTGTTCCTCCTCCTCCTCTAGCACCACTCCTACCACCACCACTGGAATGTTTTTCACTGTAAGTTCAAGAATCAGCATTTTGGTTTGTATGTTTCAATCTCTGTGACTTCAGTTAACACAGAGTCCCAGAGAAGGAGACCCTCCAACAGTATAGGACAAATCAGGTTCTGCGTCTGGAAGGCTGAAGATGAGGCCTTGGGCCCCCATAAATTCCCATGGGATAAATGCCACTTTGAAAGTCCCCTTGAGGTGCCCAGGTGACTCAGTCACCTAAGCATCCAACTCTTGATTCTGGCTCAGGTCATGATCTCTGGGTCATGAGATCGAGCCCCATGTCAAGTTTCGCACTGTGTATGGAGCCTGCTTAGGATTCTCTCTCTCCATCTGCCCCTCTCTCCTTCCCAGTCCTACTTGCGCATGCTCTCTCTCTCTAAAAAAAAAAAAAAAAGAAGAAGAAGGAAAGGAAAAGGAAAAAAGAAAGCCCCTTGACAGCCACCCAGCAGCTCTCTGAGGGGATACCCCACTGGACCACGCAGGGACCAAGCATTTCCTTTGAACTGACATTATCACAGAGTGCATAACCGTAAGAAAATGAATTCCAGTTCTAGACCAAAAAGAGATTATCAACTGCACAAATACCATCTGGAGGTAATGTGTGTGATGGGGGTGGGGAGAGGGAGAAGGCGAGGGGGACTAACTGGGTGCCTGACTTGTTTTGCCAGGTCCTACATACTTATTTTAAACGAAAAGAATAACCAGAGAACAGGTGTGGGGAGGTTAAGTAAATTGACCAGACTCATATAACTAGTAGCTCTGAAAGATGGTGTTCAACCCCAGACCCATCTAGTTTGAAGAGTAATAATAACAACAAAAGGAGATACTCAGTATAAAGGTAGATACAAGTGCCCTTGTAATAAGACTTAGAAATTAGAATGCATAGGTACCTAACAAAAACTCTCTCAAGTTCTTTTTCAAACATTCAGTAGATACACGCTGTTTGGAATCATTTTTCAGTCCTGCATGAAGGCAAAGAGATAACGAGCTCAACGAGAAACTCTGGGATAAAGGGAGTCTATGGAGCATACAGGTTCCTGATCCTGTCTCTGACCAGCCATGCATGGGAACGAGTGCTGGGAGAAGTGATAGAAACTCAGTTTTTACAAAACTTGGTCTTGCCTTTGCTTGCTTTTGGATTTTGAAAACAGATTACATTCCAAATTAAAATGGCCACACTGCTGCTTATTAAATATTCACTTTTTATAAACTGACAACAGGAAAGATTCAATATTTGCATTGCTTTTTGAAAGAGCCCCTCACTGGAGCATGTGACCAGAACCTTCCTCCTGGGCCAGAGGATGAGATGAAATGAGACTTTTTTGGGTGCAGATCTTGAGAATGTTGGCTTAACTGGGCTAGGGAGCCACCTTGGTTAATGCCAAACTCCAGGTTGCACCCACACGTGGACCTCTGACTTTCCTTATTCCTTATCTCTCACCAGTGTTCCACTAAGTATAGGCATCTGGCCATGTAGGGTAGAATCTCCTGGGATGAATTTTCAAAATGCATGAGCATTAAATTTTTTTTTGTAAACCTTAGGGTTGAGAATCACTGTTTTAACCAAGATGGTCTTTGTAGAAAACCTGCCTTAAGCCTCACCTTGACTCAGAGTTTGGACTTTTTCTTGTGAGCACTGGGGAAGCACTAAAGGGATTAAAGCAGAGAAAAGACAAGGTCACATTTTGCACTGTAAAAGATTAGTGCAGGTTCAGTGTGGAGAACGGACTGCTTGGACAAAGAAGACCAGACATGAGGCTGTGGTCCAGGTGAGGGAGAGACCCGATGCAGAGCAGTAGCAGTGGATGGATTTGCAAGGCGTCTAGGGGCAAGAATCAACAGAGCCTGGGGACTCATTGTGAGGAGGGTAGGGAGGTCAACATGGGCTGGAGAGAAGGAAATTCAAGATGAACTTCCTATGTTTGGAGTGGGATGACTAACATGAGCACCACACATTACTGTAGAAGTCAGATTATACCCCACCTACTCTGATACTTAGGGTTTCTCAAATACACTATACTTCTTCCACCTGTATGAGATCAATTAAGTGATGGAGTTTTGTTTCTTCCATTTTACAATTAACAAAGGGGTATTCTTTGAAAAAAATTTGGCTTGGGGGGCTTGGTAATATAAACTCAATTAAAACAATACATTGAGGTTCCTACTGAAATTATTTCTCTATTTAAGTTCTCTGAAAGGTTGAACAAGGAACCAAAGCTTCAACTTTCATGCCATAGGACTGAAAATACTCTCATCTCCTAACTTGAAATTTGGAAGTAAGCACCATCTTTTTAAATCATTGGCAAATCATCTCTTCCTTTTCCTCTCTGTCTCACTCCCTCTATCCTCGATTCTCTTGGGAAGCTTTATTTGGAGATTTTTAGTCCACAGATGGGTGATACCTGCCTGGACCTGGAGGAATTTACAGGAGACGGAGTGTAGCAATAGTCATAAGGAAGAGGTAAAATCTGATCACTTTGTTTTTCAGTTTTATTCTTTATATTTACAGTGGCTTCTTCTTGATTACAAAATAATAAAGAATTATTATCATTATTAGAAATTCAAATGGTACTGGAAAGTATGATACAAAAAGGGGAAAATAACCTGTCATCTCAGCCTCAGAGATAACAATGTTAATGGTTTGGTATATACTCTTCCAGATTCCTGCCTAACATAGGATTAAGGTTAAGAATGAGCCAGGCATTGAGTGGGAGACTAGGGCTGAGAGAGCATATGTTCTTAAGAGAATGCTGGACCTGGTGGAGATGCTGGAGACTCCATATGTGCTAGAAGAAGGCATGTGAGGTGAACATGGCAAGCGGTAAAGGTGGTAACAGGCAGGGACCTTTCAGAGCCCTGTGTGCATGTGCACATGCCCAGGTACAGGTACACACTTGTGCACCTTTTAAAGATATTGGATCATACTATGGATTCTCTTCCCAAACTTGTCTTTTTTACATAGAGATCTTCCTACATCAGTACATTTAGAAATAGTTCATCGCCTTAAAAAAAGCAACATAGCACTCTATTATTTGGATGTACAAAGTTTGTTGAACCCATCCACTATGGATGTGAGTAGTTTCCAATTTTTGCAATGAAAAGCAAATAGACATTGCTAAGTAAATACCCATAGAAGAATTTCTGATGGCTTAATTTCTAGGATTGGTATTGCTAGGTCAAAGGCTATGCATATTTAAAATTTTGCTTTACCTAGTGTGTACAAGATTGACATATTTCCTTATTCCCTTACATTTGTTGCCAATATGATGGGGGAAAAAAACTCATTTAAAATTTTATTTTAATTATTATTGAGGTTGAACACATTTTTATATCTTTCTTGCCTGTAGGTATTTACTCCATGAATTATCAGTTCACACCTTTTGTAACTGAATGCTTTAGGTCAACTGCATCTCCAGGCCAATAAAAATGTTACTGTAGAGTTTGTGCTGTCATTTAAGTAGACATTTGCTGTGTTGGTGAAACAATGAGAGTCAGTGACCTTTAGTATCTTGGAGTCATTTGGGCACCTTTCAGTTTTTATTAAAATTGTAGGGCTTTTAATTTCTTTTATAACTAGCTATATTTGTTTCTGTCCTTTTTCTTTTAACCTGTACCTCCTGATCTGTGGACCTCAAAATTCTTAATTTCTACCAATTTAATCTTCGAAAGAAGAAAATTTAAAAGGCCTTGTGGAATGCTTTGGGCTCCACAATTTCATTTTCTATTTATGGATTTATGATTTTTCTGGGAAGGAGACACATCCTTCCTTTTGAATATGGTCTGTCTTCCTATTTAGACTTCACAGTTCTTCATCAGCAACCAGGAGAATTTGTGCCACTAGAAATCCAAATTAGTTCACATGTCTGTTCCAACTAGCTTTGGACTGAAAAACACCAGATTTCCCCCCAACATTCTTTATACTTAGTCTGTAGCTGGACAAACTGAAATAGTAAGTGTTCCTAAGAATTGTGTCCCAGGCTGCTTTCCAGATCATCAGGGTTAAGAAAGAAAAACAAGGTAAGGAATTTTAAATACAAATGTAAGGAGGGATTAGACTCATAGATTTGAGATGTTTAGAGATCGTAGAATCATGGAATTTAGAGTGAACATGCCCTTTTGATAACGCACAAACCAGCTCCCTAGTTTTATGGGTGAGACCCAGAAGGGTTACGTGTGTTGCCTGAGCTTGTCCAGCGAGGGTGTAGCAGAACTAAACTGCAGGTTTCCTGACTCCTGGTCCAGAGTCTTTCTTCTTCTATGCTGTCTCTCTTATCTAACTGGAGGAAGAACTTTACTTAGAAGATTCATAACATTATTAATTCCAGAAGTCACTTTAGTGATCCTATGTCAGAAGGGAAGAAACTGAGACTCAGAGAGATGAAGTGACTCGCTCAGGGTCACCAATCACATGGCACAGATGACATACTTTCTCTTTGCCAAAGATGGCTCTCTCTTCCAAATCACCCTGGCATCCTGCACCAGGGATGGTCCCAGTCCTCACAGCAGGTGGGAACATTTTTCAGTGTCAGACTGTGGTGGTTTCCCTCAGAAGTGAAGTGATAAGAGACTCCTTGTTGCCAGTGCTCTGAGAAGGTGTTAGTCTCTGTCCGTTAAGGTAGTCCAACCCTCCACCTTGTCTTATTGAAAATAAATTATCCTCACTGGTCCTATTGGTCCTATATCCTTATGGAATATTGTGTATATTCAGAGTAGGTGTATTTATTTTCTTCAAGTAGTAAAATATTTCACTGCTTTCCTACTGTTTAAGTTAGGTTCTTTTGTTTACAAGGAATACTGATGTAAGCTAGCTTGAGACGGGGGTTTTATGGTAGGAACTGAGACAACTCCAAAGACTGAGACAGCCTGAGGAACTGGTCAGTTCCAGGGACCCACTGCTTTCTCCATCCCTTTCTTATGGCTTCTTGCTTCTGCTTGTGCTTGTGCTCAGTTCTCCTCTCTCTACTAAATTGGCTGATTCTGCTTATCAGACGTTTCTGAACTTTCTTAACTCTGGCTCGCTCATAATGTCCCTGACTCTCTCTCAAAGAGAGAGATTTCTACTCCTGTTGATATAGGCTCCTTTCTTCGTTTCCTAGTTCCAGTTCTTGAAAGATAGGGAATCTCATTGGCTTAGCTCATCTTGTTGTACTAGAACATAAGTCATAGTTACCCTCCAGATTATGGGATTGGCGGTCTGTTGGTCAGGTTGCCCATCCCAGTGCCAATGGGTTGTGCACAAAGAAGGGTTCCATTACATGGCATTGCCTGCCAAATTTAGAATCTGCTAGTGGGTCAGTTTCTTTCAAAGGGGCTGAGAAGTCTAATACCTCTGCTTTTTTCTTCTTTTTAATTAAGATTCAAGTATCATGGAAGTGAATGTTAATTGGCGTCTTTGTCAATTTTGGGGGAATTATAAAAATGTGTTATTCAGGAATTCTTTCAGCTATCTAATACTGAGTTCTGTCAATACTTATAATTCCCCAACTATGGGCTGGTTGACTCTTTTCCAAGTAGTTGTATTGGGTTCCACTCCCTTGTAACTGAAATTTCCATGTGTCTTTGCCAGAAAATGAACCCATGTGCCTTGGCCTCTGAGCTTTGTCCTGAGAGTGTCTTGGGATTTTTACATTCTTGACCTGGCCCATTCCTTGATGATAACTTTACTGCACTCAAATCTTATTCTCATATGTCAACCACATTTTATGGCCCATTTGATAGGAATTAGGACCTTGGAAGGGTGCCTGGAGTCGAGTAGATATGCAGAAAAAAGGAATTAATCTTTACTGAGCATCTACCATGAACCTGGTGGAAACATTCTCATTTTGTAGTTGAGGAAGCAGAGATTCAGAGAAGATCAGACACTTGCCCAATGACACATAGCAAGCAGGTAGTAAGGCTAGAATTTAACCCAGATCTACCTAATTCTAAATCTTTGGAATCTCTTTGTATCATACCTTGAAGTTGGGTGTTTAGAAGGGGTGGGAAGAGGAGGCTATTCTAGGTGAGGAGAATAGAGACCATCACAGGTAAAGGTATAGAGGCAGGCAAATAGGAAGTGATGCAGAAACTCTCGACAGGAGTGGCAGATTCCTGTAGGAGAGAGAGGGAGATTGAGTATCAGAGGCAGCCAGATTCTTGCACAATATAAAGGCCAGGCTAGGGTATAACTGACATTTTTGGAGGCCTTGGGGAGTCACTAACAGTGAAGCATGACGTGACCAAGGCAGCTGTTTAGATTAGAAGGATTAGTCTGGAGACAGGTGTCAGAAGGATTGCAATAGGAAAAGACTCGAGGTGATTTAGGCATGCATAGCTATGGTAGGCCCCTGTAATCTTAGGCCATGTCTCACAGCTGGCCTCATCATCTCAAGCAGGGACCCCTTTCAAGTCCTCTACCTCCTCCTCTTCTCTGTGACAATCACAAGCTTGCAACCATCAGTCCTCTGGGAACTGAGCTGTCCTATAAAGCCTCACCTTTGATGGAGAGAAATGCTGTTCATCTCTCATAAGGTATATCCAATCTGAAGCTTCCAAGTGTTGCATTTTTTAAATTATTGTTTTTAAAAACAGAACTACTCCAAAGGGTAGTGAGCACTGGGAAGCTGAGGCTGTGGTCTAAATTTCCCCTGAAAGTCTTAACCACTGGTGAGATTTTGTATATGTATCAATCATACCATTTCCATCCTTGTTCTCTGTTCCTGTCACTCCAAGTGTGAGAAGAGATGGACGATTGAGATAAAGGAGAAGTTCCTAGGACTTTACCTTCTATTTCTCCTTTTTCTTTTCTATAGTAAAATTACCATGAAATTATTTACAAGAAGTTGCAGGCAGTCTGGCTAAGCTACTCGTGGATTTGTCTTGGGAAGAGTGAAAATCAGTAAATTTTATTTTCTTCCCTGACTTTTGCAGCTATTGAGGCTAAAGTCCAGGCATGCCAACAACATAATGTGGGCACTGAAACAAGTCTTTCTGTCCCTAGAGATTAAGTAACAAGTTTGGAGGTGAGTTTGTTTGTCAGTTTTATCGCTGAGAAGACTGAAGAAGGGGGAGTTTAACCCCTAGGCCCTGAGGGGTCCTGTAATAATATAGGTGGAAATCCAGTGGATAAAAATGGTGACAGGTTGACCTCCTTTTCCTTTTGCCCCAGGCTAAACTTGGAGCCTCTCTTCCCTGAAATAGCTCAAGTCATAAAACAAACTTATAATCTTGACAAAACAGAGGAAGAAGTCCTCTGTGCAAAAGTTAAACTGGTGATTCCTCCCACTCAATGAAATATTAATGAAACCAAATCAAAAACCTTAATTGGTCACCCTCAATGTGTGACACACTATGCTAAGAGCCAACACTGAATACTTTTTCCTTAAGTTTAGGAACAGAGAATTTTTGTCCTGTCATAGTAACAGTCAGTATTGAAGCAGAGGTGAGTTGTTAAAATTTTAAATTCTATTTAACAACTCCAAGGACACACTCTTCACCCAGTGGTTTCTCTGCTGAGTGCTGAAGTCAACTCATGCATTCTCTGGTTAAAGCATAGGCCATTCGATGTTTCAGACAATACAAGACCTGTGGATTCCTAAAAAAGCTGCATTTTCAGGGGACTCTCTGGATGTGAAAGCAGGCACTGGCCATCAAGTCATGGGGTTTGCTGTCAGACCTGGAAGAAGGCCAGATGCTGTGGGTGATCCTTAAACCAACTCCTTAGGGGGCCTGGAGGCTAGGATCACCATATTCTCCTCTTGATCCCATCCCAGATAGATTGGGTGGATGTAAGGGTTAAAAGAGTTTTATGTAGGAATTGTGAAAAATAGGATCTATTCAACATAACGGAGTTGGTCCAGACAAACTTTGTGCACAGTTCTGTTGGTATCTAGTTCTAATCCGGGGTAGTTGTGATGGTCATATCTATGATTTGTATCTCTAGGAATTCCAGGACCCAGGGCAGAATGGCCACAGTAGATCTGTTGATGATAGGTGGTTTTTTGTTTTTGTTTTTTTTTTTTTTTGACAGAGAAAGACACAGGGAGAGAGGGAACACAAGCAGGGGGAGTGGGAGAAGGAGAAGCAAGCTTCCTGCAGAGCAGGGAGCCCAATGCGGGGCTCGATCCCAGGACGCTGGGATCATGACCTAAGCCTAAGGCAGTCGCTTAGCGCCTGAGCCGCCCAGGCGCCCCTGATGATAGGTGTTTAAGCTCCCTGGAAAACAGTGGGAATTTGGGGATTCTTGGGCAAAAAGAGGAGATTGTGTCTGTGCCAACTCTTGGCAGAAAGAGGGACTCCAGGTAGGCAAAGAACTCTCTGAGGTGAAGGAGGGCCATAGCTCATATTCCCCATCTTGAGACTCGCATTCTCATAGTCAAGGAATGCTTTTGAGTACAACAGACAGCTGTGTCTTCCTGCCCAGGGACCTAGTAAATTCCTGCATAGAGGTGGCCTCAAGGGGCCTTCAAAGTCTATGGTCACTTAAGGGTCAGACAATTCAAAATTATCTGGAAAAGTTTTGTTTTTTGTTTTTGCTTGGGGGGGGGGGGGGGGGGGCTAGGGTATAAACCCTCTAGTTTGGAGAGAAACTGAGCAGAGCAGGGACTACAGGAGATTTGGGGACAGCAGTAAAGAATGAGAGCATTTATTGAGAAATGGAACAGTCTAACAACACTGGCAAATCCTCGAGGAAGATACCAGGGATCACTGGGGAAGGGAGGGACTTGGGAGTTTAGAGTTACAGTAACTCAACCATGTGAAAGCTCAGAGCCAAATATCTTTATGCCCATCATCCAAGCTTTAAATATCGCCAAGGCCTGTGTAGCCTGAAAAAAAAGAGGTTTTCTCAATATTCAGTGAAATGTTGGCTCCTTTAAAGTCATAGCCATTTTCATCAAAGTTTTATGGTAAAAAGACTTGGGAAGGTGAACACAAGTAAGGGATTGTTCTAGGTGGCATGCTAGCTACAGGGTTGGGGGTGGGGAGAAAAAGGAGAGTCTAAGATTAGCTCTTGGGGTCAGAATTGTCCCATTATTTAGAGACATGACCTACATGCCTTACACGATTAAATAACATTAGAATATCTGATTCAGTGTCCAGTGATATTCTCCAAACATTTGTCTAATGTGGCAAATAGCACCAAGGGGACCTTCTCACTTCCCTTCTCAGGTCAGGTGCTGAGAATGTCTATCTTAGTTACCTCTTCAGTTTGGGGGAAGGACAAGTCCTAATTTGGTTAAAACTAGCCTTCCTTACCCATTAGCTCTTGTGAACTGAGGCTGGTCGAGGACCAGGATTGACTGTGTGGCACTTACCTGTTTATTGATACTCATACAACCATTTACAATGATAGTATATTGTTTACTTATTGTTCTGTAACAAATTACCCCAAAACTTACCAGCTTAAAACAACAATGAGCATTGGGGCACCTGGGTGGCTCAGATGGTTAAGTGTCTGCCTTCGGCTCGGGTCATGATCCCAGGGTCCTGGGATCGAGCCCTGCATCGGGCTCCCTGCTCAGCAGGGGGCCTGCTTCTCCCCTTCCCTCTACTTCTCCCCCTGCTCATATTCTCTCTCTGTCTCTGTATCTCTGTATCTCGAATGAATAAAAACTTTAAAAACAACAACAACAACAACAATGAGCATTTATTTCACACAATTTCTATAGGTCAGGAATCCAGGAGCTGCTTAATTGGGGCGTTCTTGCTCAAGGTCTCTCTTGAGGTTGCAGTCAAGATGTTGGCCAGGGCTACATCATCTGAAGGCTTGACTGGGGCTGAAGGATCAGTGTCCAAGATGGCATGCTCATATGGATGGTGACTTGATGCTGGTTGTTGGTAGGAAGCCTAGTTCTTCACAACATGTACTTCATAGGGCTGCTTGAAGTGTCTTCATGATATGGTGTCTTGCTCCTCCCAGGGCAGGTGATCCAAGAGAGAACAAGGTGGAAGCCTCAATAATTTTTATGACCTAGTCTCATAAGCCACACTCTGTCAATACTCTTATGTCCTATTGGTCACATAGTCAGCCATTCAGTGTGAGAAGGAACTAGGATACTAGGATACTGTGGCTACTAGGAGGTGAAAGTTGCTGGGGGCCATCTTGGAGGCTGGCTACTACAAAGAGCTACCACCTACTGAGAGCTTGCTGTGAAACAGGCACCTTGCCAAGCATTGTATATTCAATAACTCTTCAGGGTTATTGTTTTCTTATTATCCCCATTTTACAGATGAAGAAACTGAGGCTTTGAGAGGGTCAATGACTTTTGCAAGGTTTTTCTAGGTGCAGCTCTCCCTTAATTTTCACTTCTAAGGAATTAAGTTCATGCCATGCCTTTCTTTTAGCACACAAGCATTGTGTGCCTACTATGAAACGGGCCCTGTAGTAGGATCTAGGAATCCAAGAACAGCAAGACCCAGGTCCCAAGGCACGTGAAAGTTACATGCACAAAGATAGCACTGTATTTAAGGTATAGCAGGGCTCAACCAAGGAAGTAATCAATACTTTGTGGGTAGGATTACCCTTCTTGTAGGCTTGATGCCTGAGATACATCTTCAGAGGAATCAGGCACGTTCTCAACTATGAATGCATTATTACATTCAGGCTGGGGGAGGATAGGGGTTAGGACTTCCACTGATTCCTACAGAGGGTAACCATCTTTAACTCCTAGCTTTTGGTCTATGTTTAGTGAAGCTGGATGACACTTTACAATATGGTCTACCAAATGGAGCCCTGGGGTCAAGAATCAGGAGACAGGTTTTACACCATATTTTTCCACTTTCCCCCTATGTGACCTCTGGGAAACTCTTAATGGACATATGCCTTGGTTCTAGTTTCTGTTAAATGGGCGTAAAGTAATCTTTCCCTACATCATGGGAGAGGGAGAGCAGTGGTGATGATCAAATAAGTTAAAAGAAATAAAATGAAAAAAGTTCAAAGCTCTGCTTTCAAGAAGACTGAAGTCATGAGCCAGTTCTTCTGCAATGTATTTCTTACCTCTGCCACCCTGCCCTGTCCCCACCCTACAGACACAGAGGGGCTGTTGTTTTTACTTCATTTTCACAGTTTATATTTAGCCAAGGGGAAAAAGGATCAACAGCTCCTGAGGATGTTTGGTGTACTAGGCTACCTCTGAAACAATTTAGAGACACTGCAATTGTCCAACTGAAGTGATGTTGCTGCAAATGGATGATGACGGACAAAGAGAAGTATATTTGCGATTGTGACATCATTTGTGCTTTGTGTCGCTTTCAGGATGAATATCAGGCAGATGACCCTTTCTGATTCTCACTGTTGCCATGCATTTCATTCTCTGAGAAGTCAAGCACATTCATTTCTGATGTGATAATCCTGTGGTTTACTATTACTATTGCATAAGCACATGAGCAACATTTTCTTGTGCACAGTCCTCTCGTACATATGTAAACCACAGCCTGCAGTACCCCCTGAAAGAGAGGAAGGCTGAATATGCTTACCCTGAACTGGATGCTCATGGGGCAGGATTCTAGATAAGGGTCACCACTACCTTCCCATATATGCCCTGGGCCCCATCATCATCACAGATGACAGACTCGATATTTCAGGTGAGTACAAAATTTCTCAGAAATGATGATTATTTCATATATACATGAATCTGGTGTCATTATTCATATGAATAATAAAACAGGATATTGATCTCTTTTAGAATCAAGTCACTTTCATTTCATTATGCTCTCTGTTCCTTCTCTTGCCTGGAGCCTTGGAAAGCTAGCCCCACACTCTCTTAGGCTCTCTTTTATCACTACACAGTAGTGTCATACTGATAAAATGTTATACACCTCAAAGGATGCTGGTAAGCCTGCTCCAATATACTTCACGTTTTGAAATATTTTCTCTCTTCTGCCCAAGGGAAGCTCAAGCAATTCTAGGGTGAAATTTGGCAACCCTGGATTGGGAAGTGAAGATCACCTTGTTCTATGGAAAGTGAAAGAGGAATTGAAGCAAGGAAGCTAAAGCTCTTCATTTGGTTCCAGAATATCTACTTGCCCCTCTCCCCTGGAACACTCTAATTACTGGTGGTCAAGGCCTTGTTGCCTGGCACATTTTCTTAAAATATGGCTTTAAATGCTTCATTGTGGTTAGAAGAAGACATGTATTAAGTACTAACAACCCATCATATTCTTCAGCAACTACTCTTTCATTTTTTTTTCATTAACATACAATAAAAAAACCTCTCATGTTGTCCCTTTGTGGTACACACTCGCCCCACTCCAACCCCTGGTAACCACTAATCTGTGCTCACTATAGTTTTGCATTTTCCAGAAAGTCATATAAATGAAATCAGACAGTATGTAACCTTTTGAGACTGTCTTCTTTCCCTCAGCATCCTACCTTTGAGGCTCATCCATGTTGCTGCATTTTCAATAGCTTATTCCTTTTCATTGCTGAGTAGGGTCCTATTGTCCTCCCATCCAAGTACTAACCAGGCCTGACCCTGCTTAGCTTCCAAGATCAGACAAGATTGGGTGCATTCACAGTGGCATGGGCGTCGGTGGGTTCTATTGTCCTCGTGCATATTTAACTTGGCATGTTTCAGTAGAGCACAGACCCCATGAATCTGTAGACAAAATGGCACTTGGTAGCCAAGTGAAGAAGTAACTAATGTTTATCTTTCTAAATCTAGAGTTACTTGTCATAATCATGTTGGGTGATCATCTGGAGACAAAAAAGAACAGGCAGTTTTTATTCCAGAGGCTCGAGTGCCTTGGACTTCCAAAATCCCCCTACATCCAGCATTTGTAGGTTATTAATACATTTCATCTTCAGATTGTCTAGTGTGTGTTACTGGCACTATCTAATGCGGTGGTTACCAACAGAGGGTGACATTGCCCCCCAGGGGACATTTAGTGGTATCTGGAGACAATTTTGATTGTCACACTGTGGGAGTGCTACTGGCATCTAGTGTGTAGAGCCCAGGAATGCCATGAAACATCCTACAATGTACAGGACACCTCCACAACAAAAAAATTACTGGTCCAAATGTCAATAGTGCCAAGGTTGAGAAATCTTGATATAATGTATCTGAGACATCTCTTCAAATAACACATTTAGTGTGTTTTGGGTTGGGCCAAAAACATTGGCAGGAAAATGGTAGGCTTTTTGAAGAGAATCATTATTTTCCTCCAAATTTTAAGTGGCAGCCAAGGGAATAAGAGTCGGAAAGATAAAGAGTGATTATTCAAGAAATTGTTTAAACCCTGTTCAAACAACTCTCATATACCACACAAACTACTAATCCCTCAGACAACTGTGGTTGCCTATCTCTGGACCATTACATTTCTACCCCCTGCCTGCAATGCCCTTCACACTTCTCTCAGCTTGGAGAACTCATTTTTAGGGATCACTGTCTTTAGATGCCTTGGTCAGGTATCTTTCTTTATGGCTCCCGTAACAACTGTCATGAAGAACATGACATTCCTCCTAGCACCATTTAATTTTCTGGTCTCTCGTCATTGTGGTATCCTCTGCACAGAGTCCAATGCCTGGCATAAGTTGGTGCTCAATAATTGTTGAATTAAGGAAACCATTTTCTAGATACATTTGGATACTCATTCATCCATATGCTCAATCATTTAATAAAGTTTATCAAGTACCTACTGAGTGCCAGGCAATATGAGTGTTGGAGATACAGGAGTGAGCAAAAGACATAAATCCCCTGTCCTCAGAGGGTTTACATTATAGAGTGAGGGTTGGCAAGTTTTTTCTGTAAAGGGCCAGATAATAAATATTTTTGGCTTTGTGGACTATGCAGTCTCTATTGCAACTACTCAACTTACAGTTGTAGTGTGAAACCAGTCAAAGACAATATGTAAATGAGTGAGAGTAGCTATATACCAATAAAACTTTATTTACAAAAATAGGTAGCAATTGTGATTTGGCCTTCAGACTAGTTTTTCAACCTCTGTTTCAGAGAGAAGTCAAACAATAAATAAATATAAAATTCAAATAGTAAGTGCTTTAAAAAAAAAAAGCAGGAAAAGGAATAGAGAGGAAAGAAGGTGGAATTTAAAGTAGTTAGTCAGGGAAGGCCTCTCTGAGGAGATGACATTTGACAGACATCTGAATGAAGTGAGGGAGCAAGGCAGAGGAACAGCCAGTGCAAAGGACCTGAAGCACGAATGTGCAGGGATCTTCTGGGCCAGTAAAAGGCCTATGTGGCAGGAAAGATGCAAGCAAGGGAAGTAAGCGAGCTGAGGTTGCAGAGGTCAAAGGGACCAGACTGTGGACCTGGAGTTGATTCTGTGTAATGAGAAGCCTGTGGAGGTTTTGAGAGAGGGAGTAACCAATAAGAAGGGGTCAGGGTGACTTTTGACAACCCCCCCCCAATTTGTCCACTCAGTGGATTTGGGTGAATTAGGAAAAGGTGTTTCCTATAGGAGGAAGCAGCCTTGGATTTTAGTCTCCACTCAGCCCCTCTGCCAGGCATCCTTGGTTGGGATACAGTTCGGACATCATGGTCTGTGGTCTTAAGTGCTGCTGAAGTTACCTAAGAAACTCCAAATCAAATGGTATTCTTTTTTTTTTCTTAAGATTTTATTTATTTATTTGAGAGAGAGAGTGAGCGAGAGAGAAAGCACAAGTGGGGGCAGATGGGAGAGGGAGAAGCAGGCTCGCTGCTGAGCTGGGAGCCTGATGTGGGGCTCAATCCCAGGACCCTGAGATCTTGACCTGAGCCACCTAGGGGCCCCTCAAATGGTATTCTTGAGACCTTCTAGGACTTTGACATCTTTGGTATGCAAAGTATTGTCATTAAGGCAATGGTTTCTGGGGCTCAGCTCAGTGTTTTGGGGCAATTGGGAGGGTGCTGAATCTTAGGGGTACCTCTTCCTTTTCCCCAGGGGTCACAGCCAATTCCTGAGACCTTTCACCCCTCAGACAAGCACTTCCTTTTCTTCATTTTGAGGTAAGGCAGAGGAGTACAGATGAAGGAAAAAGGGTAGAGAGTAAGCAGCAAGGTGCCTCTCCCAAGTTATGGAAACTTGTATAAAATAAACCTTGTGGTGATAATGATGGTTTCATTTCCTGTTCCTTGTTGAACTACAGGTTGCCAGGAAAGCCCTGTCACACATTTACATGCAGGTTAAATTTCTCAAAATCTGAGCCACAACAGCCTAGTAACTGTGGGGAATATGATACAAATGCTGCTGTGCTGTTGTCATTGTCAGTGGGTAAATTTCTTTAGCAACTTGATGTGGTTGTTTCTCTTGGATCTGATGGGAACAAATCCAGTCATGGGCTATTTGTTAGTTGGTCTTCCTTCCTTTTTACTTATTGTTTTCGACAGGGAGTCTGATAGACAAGATGAAGAAATGAAATGCATTTTCATTATCATCATTAAATACTGCAGGGCCTTCCAAAATAACCCTAGACAAACTCATCACGGGCCAGCATCTTTTACTTTTCTATGTGCTTTTGGAGGTTTTGACACCAGGGATGAAAATGTGCTTTCCAAACAGTGTGGACTTTACCTAAAAGTGTTGTCAACTGAGTCATAATGAGCATCACGGTTCATTCTTTTCCCTTTGTTGTCTTCATTAGGTGTACAATTTCCCCTAATCTCACATGCATACAGTCTTTGACCTTTTACCCACAGGTCTGATTGAGCATCTTCTATTCATTTATCACTTTCTAAGAATGAACAAATTGGAACAACTTAAAAATAAATATTCCTCTCCTAGTTGCCATGGACGAATGCAATTTGGGTAGCTCAGCTTAAAACAATAAAGATGAAAGTGATGGAATATTATTAATTTTGTGCTAATAAGCATCTTCCAAGCTGTAACAGAGGATGGGAGATGCCGTCCCGGAGTTGGACTTTAAACTTGGATCTGAATTTCAGAGTTGTTAGTAGGTATCTGAATATTAGGTCTGGAAATGTTGAACTGGCACACACATTGTATTATTTCTAATCTGTCCTCTCTGTTTTCCAGGCAAAATGGACACTTGTAAATATTCTCTGTTGAACAAACTGAGAAAGTTGAACTGTACCTTGGGTTGCAGTTAAAGACAGTTTTAGCTGGTGAATCTTGCCCATGCCCTACTTTGAGGGACTTAACTCACGTTGAAGGCTGCATAAGACTCTGGGCATGGGAGTTATATTTGGGGAGCAAATGGGCAATTCCAAATGGTTTTGTTGCCTTTCTCCAGAATATATCCCAAGAGGAGTTGGTGAGGAACATGAGTTTTTAGGCTTGTTGCTTGCTTTTCTCAATCTGGCTTATTCAGAACTTCTCCCTTGAAATTAGAGCTTTATGCTCGGGAGAAAACAGGATTGAAAACAAACCTGAGGTTTCTCCTAAGTTCCAGTAAAGCAGCCTCCACTCTGAGTCAGTGAGTGAAAGAGTGAGGACACAGGAAGCTAGATTCCGTCACCAAAGAACCCAAAAAAAAGGGATCTAATTTTTTTTTTCTCAAAGGAGAAGCATTAATAAAATGATGGGGAAGACACAAAATAGAAGAACAGGGAAAGAAGAAAGAGGAAGTAGAGTTCAGGAGGAAAAAAAATCACAAGGCATTAGTCCATTGAAATGTGAGAAGGCAAAATCACACCCAACCTACTCTAGCCCAGTTTACCTGCCAAAACTTTAACTCAGAGACATGGGGACTCCTATTACCTATTTATCTCAGAATCTTCAAAACGGGGTCAGGAGATTGGCTAGTGAAAGTAGCAACGGTGTGCTGGTTATCTTTGTTTCCTCCTATCTTTTCAGATGTTTTACACCTGAAAGGATTTCAACAGAGTACGAAATAATCAATAACTTATAAGCCATGTCTACAAATGCAAAGTGAAATGTAGAATTGAAATGGTTTGGAGGAGAAAAAAGGATTTTAAAAACAAACCCAAATGATCCACATGAAGAAAAGATTTATATTTTTGGTCTGGACCCATGGTCCACTGAGGTTAGGATTTTAACTAAAGGGGATAATAAAGGTTGTGGAAGTCCACGGATATAGAAGTCCAGAGCTGCCATTCATACCAATTGGTTCACTGGTTAGCTGCTTAGCTCTCAACCTTGTCAAAAACAGATCCTGCCTGAGTGAGCTTCATACTACTGATTCTTTACCTGCCGTGTAGGCATTATGTCATAGTGAGATCACCCCCACCCTGCGCAGTCTACCTTCATATGGCCTTCCCTCTACCTGCAGCGTCTGATGGGATAAAAGCTTAACACGGCAGTGTAAATAGAGACTTAGTCCTGGCCACTTCCACTCCAGACTCCTAGAGGACCAAATGCCCATCCACCAGGTGTTTCAGGAGTGTTTCATTTCATAAGTGAGAAAAATCAAAGAGAATATGTGTGGAATAGCATGGACTATAGGATTTTTCCCCAGGCCTTTTTTTTTCAGTACCTATGTCCCTGAGCTGTTGTGCCTAAGCCATACCAACTCAGTGGGCCACATTTAGAATAATTAACAGTTTCTTTCTTTTATCCCCATCAGTTGTTATAGGATGTCCAGTTGCACAGAATTTCCTCTGCTTTTGGTGGTAACCCAAGAGTTATCTATTGTATACATATGAGCAAGTCATCTTGAGCAAGAGCATCTGCCACTCTCCTCCTCCCAGGCTCGGGTGTCTGTCAGGGACATCTTTCACCAGAATTCCCAATCCCACGGTAATAATTAGCACTCTGTGAAATCTCAACATATATATAAGGTTTGTGATAATGAAAAACTGGTCTTTGACCTACTCCTAGAAATGGGCAGTGATAAATACACCAGGATACTGAAATCTCTCTTACTTTAAAGGAGAAAGCTCCAAGACTTAGTAACTCCATGAGGATGGCTGGAAGAGATAGGTTGCTGTTATTTGATGGATTTGAGAAGGTATAAAGACAGAACAAATAATTAAGAGCCTAATTCCTTTTCATTTCTCTCACATCCCAATATGATTTTAGTAAGAAACAGCAAACAATTCATTCTGGGTTTTTTCTTCTTACTTTAGGAGGAAACTTTCCAAAGTGAGACAAAGGCTCTTTCTTTTTCTTTCATAAGGAGCTGAGGATGTTTTTTCATGAAACATCTAGCATGTGCCCCACCCCCCATACACTATCTGCAGAGGATCATCCTGTTTTCTCTCTTCTCAAAACATCCTTTCAACACGATAATTCTCAATCTTGAGCGAAGGCAACATTCTGTATCTTCCCTGAAGTCTACCTACAGCTACCTTTCCCATCTAGACTGCAGTGTGGACCTCTGTTCTCTCTGAATTCCAGAAATGGAAGATGCTTTTTTAAAAACAGTGACTCTGGGCGCCCTCTGCTGTCCACTTAAATTCTTCAGCTGTATACTAGTGATACGAGCAAGGCATGAAGGTGGGGAGGGATTACTGAAAAAATCCAAACATACAGCATACACAAACATTAAGTATGTACATGTGTCTATGTATATGTATATGTAATACATGCATATTATATGTATGTATGTGTGTATGCATATATACCTTAACCGTTTTTACTCAGTGGCCCCTTCAAGGTTCTGCTGAATCAATAGTATAAACCACCTTTCCTGAAAAGTGCACATATGAGCATGTACATGCATACACACACACAGAGCCACCATCTGGGCACACAGTACACAGAGTTAAAAACCTGAGCTTTGGTGTCAGACCATCTGTGCTTGCCCACTCCCTGGTATTACATCTATGGCCAAGAACGTAACCTCTCTGAGCTTGTTTCCTCATCTGTGAAATGGGGTTTTCCTGAGGGTTAAGTGAGATACTGTATACAAAGTGCTTTGTATAGAGCCTCACAATGGTTAAGTCTTATTAAGTGTTAGCAGGTTTTTTTTCTTTATTTTATAAACCCTACCATACCAAGCCCTATTGTTGTCAAATTCCTTGTTACTTCAGCATCAGTGTGTCCAAGAAAACGCTGTGCTCATCTAAATTGGAAATGACATTTCCTCTGCTCTCCATAGTTTTATACAGGGAGATAAACCCTGTGGCCCAAAAGCCTCATGTGGAGTTGCTTCATCTGTCCTGGCTTCTCAGTGAGGAGCATTCATGTTGAATTATCTTTGGACGTGCATGTGGCCATCCTGCCACCAGCGACAGTCAGAACATACTCTTTAAACTGATATTAATTCAGTAATTTCCAGCCATGAAAGTGAAGGCCTCCTTAATCCTCTTGAACTTAATGGTGACACAATGTGTCCCCGTGGAGTGCAGTGGGACACACCAGGAGGTTCTGCTGCTCAGTTGCCAGGCATGTGACTTGGATTCGTGGATTCAAAATCAAATCGAGTTGTAGGGCAGTCACTTTGTGGAGGTTACGCCTTCTTTTGTGATGTCACTTGTACCTTGACAAGATGATCCTGCTGTCTGGGAATGAGGGAGATCTGGGGAATTAAGTGACATAGGGATGCTGGGCTCTTCTGGGTGAGGAGCTTGGCCTGGAGTTGGGGCAGGGAAAAGGAATCAGGAAAGATGAGGGATCACTAATTGGGCAATGCATTTCCCAGGCAGGCCAGGTGACAGACCATGATTCCATGATAACTTCCAGGGGGACTCAGGGGCTCCTGGTGCCTTTTCCTCTCAGGGCCTAATTAAATGAGGCCTTCTTCTCCTATCCTAAGCATCCAGCTTTGGAGTATTTCAGCTGCAGGACAGTGATTACCAGCCAAATATGGGGTTCTTTTCTTCTCCCTGGGCCTTCTTTTCCAGACCTCACCTTTAATCACTGTGATAAAGTTGCCCCTGAGGCTCTTGGAGGCCACAGTCCTCAGTAAGACAGGCAAGTGGGTAAGCTGTTTGGCAGTGTTCTGATCCTGTTCTGTTAGTAGCTGGGAAGTTTCACATAAAACCCTTGTGTCCTCCCCCCACTTTCCTTTTCTCCCCAAATCACTCCTATCTCAGATTAGCCAAGAGCCTAGAAATACTGGGGGGGAAACCCCATGGAAACAAACTAAGAAAGAGGGCTCTGGCCAGGGTGTTATGCACTAGTCACCTATGCCCCCTTCTCTGCCATCCCACTTCTTTAGGGCTTGGCCCTGTCTCAGGTAGAACTAAGATAGGAAGAGCAACCGGTTTATGAGAAAGTTGTGAAATACTGAAAGCAGAGCATGGCAGGCTATACATATGAACTAAAACCTGCCATTAATTAATTCACCCTTTCAAAAAACATTAAGGCCACATTATAGTATCATAGGATAGTAACATGCTACACAGGAACTTTGGGGTCATATAAAACAGAGGTAGGATAGTTTGTCCTTCAGGAGACACCAGATATACTTGGAAAAAGTCCTGTAACAACACAAGGCGATGTACTTTACATGTCAAAATGAATGACAGACAATTGGTGCTATCAAAGACCAGAGAAGGTCCTCATGTGTGGGTATGAGCACATGTGCGAACAGACACATGCCACTTACTATCTATGCCATGGGTGATGGAAGTATCACCCCAGACTTATCCCAACCATTAACAATGTGGCCATTTGCGCAGTTGTTCATTTAATGTCTGTTCCTCTTGCAGAATGCAAACTCATGATAACAAAGGGCATTTTTCACAAAAACAGACACATAGATCCATGGAACAGAATAGAGAGCCCAGAAATGGACCCTCAACTCTACGGTCAACTAATCTTCGACAAAGCAGGAAAGAATGTCCAATGGAAAAAAAGACAGTGTCTTCAACCAATGGTGTTGGGAAAATTGGACAGCCACATGCAGAAGAACGAAACTGGACCATTTCCTTGCACCACACACAAAAATAGACTCAAAATGGATGAAAGGCCTAAATGTGAGACAGGAATCCATCAAAATCCTAAAGGAGAACACAGGCAGCAACCTCTTCGACCTCAGCCGCAGCAACTTCTTCCTAGAAACATCACCAAAGGCAAGGGAAGCAAGGGCAAAAATAAACTATTGGGACTTCATGAAGATAAAAAGCTTTTGCAAAGCAAAGAAACAGTCAACAAAACCAAAAGACAACCGACAAAATGGAAGAAGATATTTGCAAATGACATATCAGATAAAGGGCTAGTATCCAAAACCTATAAAGAACTAATCAAACGCAACACCCAAAGAACAAAGAATCCAATCAAGAAATGGGCAGAAGACATGAACAGACATTTCCACAAAGAAGACATCTAAATGGCCAACAGACACATGAAAAAGTGCTCAACATCACTCGGCATCAGGGAAATACAAATCAAAACCACAATGAGATACCACCTCACACCAGTCAGAATGGCTAAAATTAACAAGTCAGGAAAGGACAGATGTTGGCGGGGATGTGGAGAAGGGGAACCCTCCTACACTATTGGTAGGAATGCAAGCTGGTGCAGCCACTCTGGAAAACAGTATGGAGGTTCCTCAAAAAGTTGAAAATAGAGCTACCCTACGACCCAGCAATTGCACTACTGGGTATTTACCCCAAAGATACAAATGTAGTGATCTGAAGGGGCACATGCACCCCAATGTTTATAGCAGCAATGTCCACAATAGCCAAACTATGGAAAGAGCCAAGATGTTCATGAACAGATGAATGGATAAAGAAGATGTAGTATATACATACACAATGGAATATTATACAGCCATTAAAAAAAAAAAAAACATGAAATCTTGCCATTGGCAACAATGTGGATGGAACTAGAGGATGTTATGCTGAGTGAAATAAGTCAATCAGAGAGAGACAAGTATCATATGATCTCACTGATATGAGGAATTTGAGAAACAAGACAGAGGATCATAGGGGAAGGGAGGAAAATATGAAACAAGATGAAACCAAACCATAGGAGACTCTTAATCTCAGGAAACAAATTGAGGGTTGCTGGAGTGGTGGGGGGTGGGAGGGATGGGGTGGCTGGGTGATGGACATTGGGGAGGGTATGTGCTATGATGAGTGCTGTGAACTGTGTAAGACTGATGAATCACAGACTTGTACCCCTGAAACAAATAATACATTATATGTTAAAAAAAAAAAAAGATAGTAGGAAGGGAAAAATGAAGGGGGGGAAATCGGAGGGGGAGAAGAACCATGAGAGACTATGGACTCTGAGAAACAAACTGAGGGTTTTAGAGCAGAAGGCAGTGGGGGGCTGGGTTAGCCTGGTCATGGGTATTAAGGAGGGCACGTATTGAATGGAGCACTGGGTGTTATATGCAAACAATGAATCATGGAACACTACATCAAAAAGTAATGATATAATGTATGGAGACTAACATAACATAATAAAATAAAATTAATTTAAAAAAGAGGGCATTTTTTAATCCCATTTCTACTCCATGTTAGCAAAAATATTTCAATCAGAATTACACCAATATCAATTTTTGCTCAAGATATTTTTGAGGTAATGCCACTTAAGCCAACTTAATTCCTTGATTCATTTTTTGTGTAATATAAACCATGTCCTGGGCGCCTCGGTGGCTCAGTTGGTTAAGCAACTGCCTTCAGCTCAGGTCATGATCCCAGGGTCCTGGGATCAAGTCCCACATTGGGCTCCCGGCTCAGCGGGGAGCCTGCTTCTCCCTCTGACCCTCTCCCCTCTCATGCGGTTTCTCTCCCGCTCACTCTCTAATAAATAAATAAATAAAATAAAATAATATATATATATAAACCATATCCTTTTAAAAAATCTTTTTTTACTTTTCTGAAATATTTCCATTGGGGGGTTAATTCACAATTATTTGGCTCACCACACATTTTTTTATGCATAATGTATGTCAAATTTGTAGAGAGAAATATTATTAGGTAAATTTGAATCTTAAGTTATTTTTGTCAAGCTCTGTACTATTCTGCCATGTTGCCTTAGTTTACATGGACATGTATGCACATGTGTGTATATGTATACATGTGTCTCTGTGTGTGTATATATATAATTTGAAAACGCTAAAGAGATACATTTTTCACTAATCTTAAATCATAATGACCTGGGACTGCTGATTCATTGACTCCAGTGGAGAGGGTTTGGGATAGAGGTGCGTCAACATCAGAGTGAGGATCCTCAGGAGTAGAGGCAAAAGGCAGACATACACACCTCATCAGGTACTTGCTTAGGAGTCCAGGGACAAGGCCATACTTACCTGCTCTTCCCTCTTTGTGACAGCAGAGACCAGAGGACCCAGAGATGGTATCTGAAGCCCAGGGCTCCTGTCCAAGTCCCCCGACTAGCAACAGCAGCACCTGAGAATTTATTAGAAATTCACATTCTTGGACCCTGCTCCAGATCTGTGGAATCAGAAACTCTAGAGATGGGGCCCCAGCATTCTGGGTTTAAACAAGCTCTCCAGATGACTCTGATGCTTGCTGAAGTTTGAGAACCACTGCCTTATACTCAGCTGTCATCTTGGCTATGAAAGAAGGGGTAAAAGGAACATATCCAGAATGATCAAAGATTTGCCTAAAGAAAAAAAAAAAATCAGAGCTTAAAATATCCTTTAAGCAAGATCAAGTCGCCCATGAATTCCTCTCTGAGGTTCTCAACAGGAGTAGAGAATACATAAGAAATTTTTGTTTGCTTGCAAAGAAATAGAGAAAGCTATAATTTTGCCTACCTGAATTGTAGCAGATACCTCCCCATTATATTTTCTCAGTAATAGTCATTAGGAATTAGTTCAATTTTGTATTAATTCCTTGGATCACTGTCTACAAAACTGTCAGCCAAAATTGCCCAGGATTGGTCTATTTCACCATTGAGTCTATTCTTCAGGATTTTGATCACTCTGTAAGGAGTACTATCTATAGAAGCAAAGAGCAAATGACTAGGCCAAGGGTCCTTAAATTTGACATGGCAGGCCAAAAGTGTTCTGCTTTGGGAAAGGGATGTCTTCTCCCTGTGGTATCTTAAGAGCTTTTCATAGTGCCTTGTCCTCTGTAGCTGCTCAATATTGATTTGGTAAATGAGTGGAGAATCCATAAGGGTTCTACAGCTTGAGAACACCCGCTTGAAGAGGTGACACATGAGCTGGATCTTGAAAAATGGGCAGAAAAAGATGGATAAAGAGGGAGGGCATTTTAGGTGGGAGGAGAAAAGGATACATAATAGGCTGAGCAAAAGCTTGGGGTCAGGTCTAAATGTTTGGGACTGAGTGGAAGGCACTGGAGAGAAAACGCTGTTTACAGGGGGATATGATGACAATCAACAACCAACATAAACGAATTAGTGAGTTAAATGAGTACTCATCCTCTGATATGATCCCTACTGTGCTAGGTATGGGGTCAACAGTGGAGAACAAGATAGACATGGCACCTAAATCTAGTGAAGAATAGAGAACGATGGTAGGAGGATGGTAAGTGTGTTGATAAGTAAAGTATAGGAGCACATAGGCAGCTCACTTAACCTGATCTTAAGTAGGTGGCTCAAGAAAGCCTTTCCAGATGACAAGATGTCTCAGTTATGGCCTGGAAGAGAGGAGGAGGGAAGGAGTGTGGGGTAGCAAGGGATGGGGTGGGCTGGGCAAACCTGGGCCAGATTATGAAGGACCATCTAAGCCATATTAAAGAGACACAGCTTTATCCAGAGGGGTGTGAAGAGCCCTCAGGAAGTTTTAAATAGAAACGGACAAGTTCGTTTTGGAAACCTCACCGGCTGTAGTAAAGACAGCTGAAAGAAGACCGATGATGGTGGCTTTAATTAGAAGTAGCAATGGGAAAGAAGTTCAAAGAGCTTGCTGGAAAAATCTCTGATAGTTTAAAACATGTATTTCCTTGACAGTCCCACCAAGCCAGAATGAATGCTCCCTCCCTTTGAATCTGGATGGGCCTGTGATTCGAGTGGAAGGGCTGCCATTTGATTTCTGAAACCATGGGGCTTCTAAACCCAGGCCATAAAAGGGGACAACAGCTTCTGCCTGGTCCTCTTGGGACACTCCCTAGTATTCAGCCACTGTGCTGTCAGGGAGCTACACGTAGATGTTCTAACCCCAGTCTCAGCTGAGGTCCCAGCATCACCTGCCATAAATAGTAAGTGAGGAAGCCTCTGAGGTGACTCTAATCCCAGCCATCAAGTGACTAATAACCACCTGAGACACTAAGAACTGCCTGGCTGAGCCAGTCAATCCTAAACATAATGAGAAAACGACTGGCGTTGTTTTAAGCCACTAAGTTCTGACATGTTTTAGACATAGCAAGAGAGAACCAGAACACTCTCCTGATAACACCTAATGTAGGAGGTATCTTTTTGTCCCCTTCTCATACTGTGCTGTACTCACCATGGTGACTTCTGGAGTCTGAAGCAACAGACATTTATAATGAATGAAACAATCTACAAAGGCACATAATAGGGTTGGGGAATAAGATGTTCTGTCCAAATATTCTCATTAACAGAATAAGTACATGCTTTAGGCAAATTATCGATTGCAAAAAAAAAAACAAACACCATTTTTGAAAGAAATTATGAAATTTTAAAGAATGAAATGCTCACTATAGACTAAGCAAACTTTTTCTTTGATGGTTCTTTAGCCTTCAGAATCATCTATTATTTGGGGGTAAACATGGGGCTCATTAGTTCCCTCTGTACTCTTGCCCTTCAGCATAACTGCAGGAAAAGGTCGAAGAGCCCAGCTTTTACCTGCAGCACAGCGACCATAGTCACCAGCTGTTCAGAGCAGCAGGGCCTGGGAAGGTCAGGGCTGCTATTTATTGCTCACAATTTTTTTTTTCTCCTAATGAATGGTTGTTAGTTAACAACCAGGGCCATAGTCACACAGGGTGTAATAGCCATTCGAATGCTCTTTGTGAGCGTCAGAAGATAAAAGATAAGTTGGGGGACAGGAAGCATGCCATATTACTCCCTAAGACTTTGAAGGTAGAGAAACCCAAATGCCTTTTTCTGCAAACACCACACACAAAAAAAATACAATTAAGATTCTATCCTTAAAAGGGGCTAAGTCTTCATAAGCAGAAGGAAGAACGCGGTTGTTATATAATTCTTCAACTAGGTATCCGCATTCTGAATGCTACGGACGGTAATTATAATAGTCAGCGTTTACGTAGCACTTACTCAGTGCCAGCCACGGTTCTGCTTGCTTTACGTTTAGTATCTCATTCCATTCTCACAGCAGGCCTATGAGGTGGGTATGATTACCCCATTTAACAAATGAGGAAAGTGAAGTGAGCCTTTACCTAGTATTCTATCTCTGAAGAGACCTAATGTGCTGTAGTGGGAAGGGTACTGGACTAGGAATCTGGATTTTCATCTCAGCTCCACCTCCAACTAGTTATACCAATTTGGACCAGTCATTTCCTTCACCTGAAAGATGACGGAATTCAGCTAGGAGACTCAGAAGATTCCTCCTACTCTAAAACTGCTGATTCTGTGAATAATTCTGGACTCTGAAAAACAATCAAGTTAAAAGCAAACCTTAGTTTTTGAAAGAGCACTGAAGGAAGAGTGTACAGAACTCTAGGAAGACAGCTGAGAGGCGTGAACATCATGTGGGCCTTTAGAAACAAAAGGCACAACTCACCAGTGCTGTATTTCAAACCATCACGTGACAGATCAGGATGAGGAAGCTTTAACCTGCTGTCAGACAAGTTTATTTAAAAAAAAAAAAAGCATCCCAAGAGAAAAGAGAAGATCATTATTAACATGACAAACTGTAGAACCAAATATTTATGATCCACATTAAAAAAAAAAATACAGACAGCATTATGTGGTTCTTATTGGCAGTTATTTTGTTTTTTTTTTAAGATTTTATTTATTCATTTATTTGAGAGAGAGAAACAGCATGAGAGGAGAAAGGGTCAGAGGGAGAAGCAGGCTCCCTGCTGATCCGGGAGCCTGATGTGGGGCTCGATCCCAGAATTCCGGGATCATGACCTGAGCCAAAGGCAGTCGCTTAACCAACTGAGCCACCCAGGCACCCGGCATTAATTTTGAAAAAGCACATGGCCTGCCTATGACCACAGCAGTAACCATTCAAATTTTAGTTTACTTATCAGTTCTGAGAGCTAAATTCTGGGTTAGTTTGTGCTGCTGAGAAAACAAAACAACCTTGAAGATGTTTTCTCAGGAATATTTTATTTCTCTCATTTTTGAGAAAATTTGACACTACTGAAACTTAAATGAAAATTTCAAGTCCGTATGCAGGTTCACAAGTATCTTATTTGGGGGTCACAGATAAATGATGATAGAAGCAGTGAAAAAATCCTGGGCTATTGCCCAGCGTGGCATAATAAGTTTCAGACCTCCTGAATTCAGCAAAGGTGTAATTTGCAAGTAACTACTCCCCTGAAAATTCACTGAAGTTGACCACCTAGGGGGAATTCCTTCCCACTAGTGCTTACTGGGTTCTACTCTGGTACCGGGAGCTGGACTGCAGACCACAGCCATGTTCCTTCACGGATCCTCGGAGGTTTACACAGGGGAAGCGTCCTTCCCGAAGGAGCGGAGCTTTCTGCTTGATTGTTATTTAGATCTTCACAGCAGCACAACATTAACTTCTCCAGTCAGCATGCCAGTTCTCAATGAACTCAGAAATTTAAGGAGACCAAATGTTTGTTAGTATACCATCCACTGGAGTACAACGCCTGATTTCTTAGGAAGCCATTAACTTACTAGAAGCAGGCCCCTTCCAGCTCAGACCCATGGGGGGTTTGAAGCTAGGGTTACTCAGCCCACAGGGACTGGTTGAGTGGCTGGAAGGTCCGATGGCTGACTGTCCTCCTGTTTAATAGCATCATGTGGGATTTCCTGTTCCCAGGGGTGTGGCAGAGCAGAGTATCCAACGTGTAAGTGGTGACCTGGCCATTTATGTGCAGTTTCCCATAGATCTCATCAAATCTGGCTAGAAGGGCAGGCACATCCTTTACTTTTTCCCTCGCTTTGGCCAGCTGGGAAAAAGAAGAGCAGATCATTATGTATCTGCAAGATTTCTTCTTTGTTCTTCTTATCCTCCAAGAAGCAGAGATACAAATGCGTAAAAATGTATACTGTATACCTATAATGGTGAAAACCAGGGTACCAGGGCACACAGAAGTATGAATGGATTCCGTAAGCTATACACAAAATTCAGAATTAGTACCTGAAAATCATTCCTAATATCTCATAAAAAGGTGGTACATAATATACAATGAAACATATCAGGATAAAGAGTCAAATAGCAATGGAAACAAAGTTTGCCCAATTTAAAAATCAGAGCAGGAAGCAAATTATGTGAAGGTTTATAGCACATGGTAAGTTTTCTGGAATTCATTCTAGAAGCCATCAGAAGGTCCAAATTAGGACATGATCTGACTTAGGTTTAAATGGCTGTGTAGAGAAATTGAGGGTGGAGACTAATCTGGAGGCCAGTATCCTAGTCCAGATGAGAGAGGATGACAGTCTAGTCTGGAAAATGTATATACAAGATGGAGAAATAGATGTGTAACAAGTATATCTGGGAGGTCCAACTGAAAGGATTTATTGTTGAAGAGGTCAAGGAAAGGGAAGAATCAAAAACATCTTCCCAATTTGGGCTTTAGCAACTTGGTGATGGGTGAGGTCATTAACGGAGACGGGGAAGATGGGAGGACCATATTTGGAGGGGGAACAAGTCAAGAGTTCTGTTTTGGACATGGCTGAGATGCCTGTGAAAGATCTAAGTGGGTAAGTCAAGAGACTGTTGGATATACACCAATATGAAGCAAGGAGGAGAGGTCTAGCCCAAAAGTATAAATATCAGAGTCACAAGTGTATAAATGCTATTTAATTCTACAAAAATGGGTGAGCTCTAAATTATAATGCAGAGCTACTTTTTGAACAAAATCAACATTTTACTTAGTTCAATCCTTATTAATGATACAACCCGTGGCACCTGGGTGGCTCAGTTGGTTAAGCGTCTGACTCTGGATTTTGGCTCGGGTTAAGATCTCCGGGTAGTGAGATGGAGCCCTGCATCAGGCTCCCTGCTCAGTGGGGAGTCTGCTCTCTCTCTCTCCCCCTCTTCCTTTGTCCCTCCCCCCACTTGTGCACATGCTCTCTCTCTAAAATAAATAAATCTAAAAAAAAAAAAAGAAACTTCTCTTTAAAAAAAAAGAAATGATACAACCTAACATTTTTTGATGAAATTTATGTATATGCAAGGTCCCTAAGAAATCCTCTGGTCATCTTCTAAATATATAACCCTATTTGCTGCCGGCATACCCTCCTTTCAAACAAGGGATCACCACTGAACCTTTAGGTAAGAAGTTCCAGCACTTGATGTTCTTAAAAAGAATAGCTTCTTTAGTCCCCACCTCATGCTGAAGGTGAAGTGACTTAAGGTGAAGCACATGGTTTCCAAAAGCAGCCAAGCGAATATACCAAGCTGGAGACAACCTTGCTCTAAGTGCATATTCTCTCCTATCACCACACAAATATCAAATGGTGTCATTAGGATCATTCTACAGTTTAAGCAGAAAAGAGATTGTACTCCATTGTTAGTTTAGTTTCAAAAAAGAAATCAATGAAGCAACAGCTGACGTTTGGAGTGGTTTTAGTCATAGTAATTAAGAAAATCAGTAATTCTGTTCAACACTCCTCTGGTGGTGTAACAGCGCCTTCTCTCCACACACGAGTAGTCATCCTTAATAACTGTTGGTATCAACACTCAACAGTGCATTTGTAAGGTGCAAGTTTTACAGTGTAAGGGTCTCCACATGCACCCTCACAAGCATCCTTAGAGCCGGCTCAAAGGCTGCTGGAGTCAGAGGAGTCATTTCTTTCTCAATAGCAGTTCCCCGCACGGCCTCACAACAGCCAGGGAATACAAGCAACTACAGGCGGAGCTTTTTAAGTAAATCAGTCTTACAGACTTTGGGGGGAAAAATCAAATAAAAATCGGTATTTTTCAATGTGGAGTTTGTTTGGATGCTTTAGTCATATAATTGGACAACATATTGATGGAGCAGGTCTAAGTAGAGTGATTGACATCAGTGCTATTGAGAAAACTGAAGTTGTGTCAGTAATGGATGCACACAACCGTGCACTTTAAAACCTGTTTGCATTTCCAGTTCCCCTACATTTTTTAAACACACTCCGAAAGGGTTTGGGTGGATCACAACCTACAGAAAGCTAAGAATTTGAATAGAAAGAAGCTTTAAATTAATCGTATCCCGTTAGTTTCCTGACAAGCTCCCTCTGCCAGCAGGAAGAAGCCTTTGGGTGGAAGTGTGAAAACGGGAAGGGGCTGGGAGGGCAACAGTGTGGCAGAGGGGGAGAAAGGAGCCCGCGGTGCTCCACCGCCAACCGTGCCATCTCGGATGCCAGGGGGACCTGTACTATCAAAAGGCAAGGGAGGGAGGAAGAACCAATCAACAGGCCCCTTCATAAGTCAAAATGACAATACCAGTCATTACTAACAAACTGATCACTGCCAGTAATTTATGATTTCCTTACAGTTTTTTTTCCCTTTAGCTATAGATGTACAAATTATTGAATCTCAAATGACTTACAGTAACTCCTCTTTGTGTGCTTTTTTTTTTTAAGATTTTATTTATTTGTCAGAGAGAGAGAGTGAGCGAGCACACAAGCAGGGGGAGCAGCAGAGGGAGAGGGAGAAGCAGGCTCCCTGCTGAGCGAGGAGCCGGATGCAGGACTCGATCCCAGGACCCTGGGATCATGACCTGAGCTGAAGGCAGATGCTTAACCGACTGAGCCACCCAGGCATCCTGTCCTCTTTGTGTGCTTAAGCCATCAATGTGAGATATGGGTTCAGTCACTTCCCTTTGCTTTCAATGTTTGGAAATTGCTTATCATTTTTATTTAATTTTGTTTTATAGTTTTGCATTAGCTGGTCTATTCAGTATCTAAAACCATAGTTCTAATTATAGAAGCTTTAATATGGTTTAATATCTGGCAGGTCTAGTACCTCTTCCCAGTTATTCTTGCTAGTTTGTTCTTTCTAGTAAACCTTAACCAGAGAAAAAAACCTAATGACACTTTTATTAGGTTATATTATCATAATCATTTGGGAAGAACTGATTTTATGGGCTTGAGTCTTCCTATCTCAACACACAGCATGTCTTTTTCATTTGTTTAAGTAGGAGAGACTTTTTTTTTAATGACTTTTATTTGAGAGAGAGAGCGCGAGACCATGTGAGGGAGCGCGAGCAGGGGGAGGGGCAGAGGCAGAGGGAGAAGCAGGCTCCCTGAGGAGTGGGGAGCCCAATGCAGGGCTCGATCTCAGGACCCTGGGATCATGATCTGAGCTGAAGGCAGACGCTTAAACGACTGAGCCGCCCAGGCGCCCAAGACTTTTTTCTTAGGATGAGAGATACTGTAGCTGATTGTTTGCTGATAAGAATGATCCAGAGGGAAGGGGATGTTAATGATGCTCAAAAGAGAGTAAGACATCTTTTGAACTGATGCCCTGCAATGGGTCAGAGGGATGGGCTCTGGGGCTCAATGGGGGAACCTGCTCTAGAGAGGTATGTGTAGTCACCACAGCCTCAGCAGGGAAGCTGAGCACACAGGGACAGGAAGAGGTTGTCCGTGAGGCAGCAGTTCTCTGTTGATTGCTTCCATTTCCTCCATGAAACAGGAAGCAGGGGTGGGGGTGGGGTGGGGAGAAGGCACTGGAAGCTTGAGGAGAAAGGAAAGAGAAAAGGGGAGCCGGGACCCAGGAAATCAGTGTGTGTGTGGGGGGAGCGGAATGGTGAGAATAATGTAAAAGGACAAAGTTTTTCTAGAATTTCAGAGGGCATTTTCTGTTGCAAGAAAAAAATTATTGCACCCAAACACAGAAGTCTTATAACAGGAAGAAGAGAGAGGCTGTCATATTTGACACTCTTTAAAGGTGGCAGCCTGGAGAATGAAGACAGTAAGTGCACATTTTAATGAGAGCCCTTTCACCTTTAAATGATTTCTGCAGCAATCACATACTCACCACTTCTTCTGAGAACTCTCGTCTTCTCACAAATTTTGATAAATTTCCCTCTGCAGCATCCTTTAGTACCTCTATCAGGGTTTTCAACATATTTGCCTGGATATGAATCAAAATCTGAATACAAAGAACAAACAAGCAGAAACAAGACTGAGCCAGTGCTCAACAATGAGATATGTACCCTGCTACACAAGCCTACATTTATAGGCATCTACCTGCTTACATGTTATTTCCTAATTCATTCTCTTGCACAAGTTCAAAAATGCTTCGAATATATGTCTATCAGCCAAAACTTATTTTCCAATAGCTAATCAAAACACCTCAACTTCAAAACTTGCTTAAAAGTAGAAATGCAGAAAAAAGGGATTGTGGAGTTTGGCATGTTTGGGTTTGAATCCTGGCATGGGCCATTACCAGCTCTATGACTCTGGCCATGTATTTAATCTCTTCCAACTTCTGTATTTGTAAAATGAGGAAAACAGGTTTACATCTCACATCTGAGTTACTGTGAACGTCGAATAAAATGCCAGCACACAGGAGGTACTCAAACATTACTATCAGTTTCTTCCTCCTTATTCCTTCTAGATTCAGAGGAGAGGACAATCACACAGTCTTGTAAGATTGACCCTGGGGCAAAAGATACCTTTACCTTTGTTTATTTATTTAGGTTTGGAAATTGTAGGCAAATCAGTTGCTGCAGGTATAAAGTGGAAGCTGGTTCAAGGCTTAATGAGGTACTCCTATTTACACTGCAGCCATAAAGGAACTTTCAAAACTGGGTACTGTACTTTGGTACCACTAAACTACCTTCCATCAGACAGACACAATTAACACAAGAAAAAAAAAAAACACATTTCCTGGGCACCTGGGTGGCTCAGTCTGTTAAGCATCTACCTTTGGCTCAGGTCATGATCTTGGAGTCCCAGGATTGAGTCTGCATCAGGCTTCTGGCTCAGCAGGGAGTCTCCTTCTCCCTCTGACCCTCCCCACTTCTGGTGCTTTCTCTCTCTCACACTCTCTCAAATAAATGAATAAAATCTTTAAAAAAAAAACCACACTCATTTCCCCCCCCTCGTTACCAGTATTCGCTAGTACAATTTGAAAAATACAGAAAAGGTTAAAGAAAATAAGAATAAGCCAGAATTCCCCAACTAATGTTATCCACTGTTTAATATATTTGGAAGGTAATACACGAAATTATAATTTACTTTTTTTATTATACAATTCTTATACAATGAATATTTTCTCATTAAGAAATTATAGAATAACTCATTTTTAATAATGAATGCATAGCAATCCATCATATACATACGATTCATTAATTTAAGCAATACCACTCTTCAATATATTGATAAATATGCATACATTAAAAAAAAACACCTTGTTAATTTCTAAGACTTGATTTTCCCAGAAGTGAAATTACTAAGTCAAAGGAGGTAAACATTTTAAAGGCTCTTGATCCTTTGGAAAAGTAGTGTTTCTGGAAGAGCTATTTCTTTTTTTATAGCAAACCAGCTAAGTTCTTTCTATAGTCCATTTTTTTTTTAAAGATTTTATTTATTTATTTGAGACAGAGAGAATGAGAGAGAGAGAGCACATGAGAGGGGGGAGGGTCAGAGGCAGAAGCAGGCTCCCTGCCGAGCAGGGAGCCCGATGCGGGACTCGATCCAGGGACTCCAGGATCATGACCTGAGCTGAAGGCAGTCGCTTAACCAACTGAGCCACCCAGGCGCCCTCTATAGTTCTTTTTATAACAATTTAAGTTTGTTGAGCAGTTGATCAGGATGAGGGGTTATCTTTGGTCCCAAAGAACAGAATGAAATGATTCCAAGAAGACTAAATCCAAAGAACCCGATGTAAGTTCAGTGTTCTAAAGCAAAGGCAAAATCATGAGCACACCTTTCATTAGGAAGCAACACTCCACAGGTTTCTCACATTCAAGCAGAAGCACTGATTGCCTTTAGTCCAGACTATTTTTTCAAGGATATCCGTATAACCAACACCCTGGAAAGACATACACAGTGCCACAAGCAGAGAAAAGGGCAGGCATGCTTACTGCCCATTTTGAGAGATTTGAGTTCTCCAAATTCAAGATTCCTCTCTTAAACTATAACCTCCTGTATGTATAAGAGGAATACAGATCTTGTGTTATCCTGTGGGAATTGGGTTCAAGAAACTGATGCAAAATGCTAATGTTGTGGCTACTACTACGGCTCTAATTAATAAACTGTCCTTTTCCTCTCGGTGCCTTGTGAACTCTACTAGTATCCACAGAACTATGGAAGGTTAACTCATTAGCTTAAAAGTAGGGTAAAATCTCTGACTCCCAATAGTACTTCAAACTCTTGTTAATAAAAAACAACTGACTGGGTTGGTAGCTGTCCTATTGAGGGCAAGGAGAAGTCGACCTTGTTACATGTTATGTCTCTAGTGCCTGGCACCTAGTAGACCCTCTACAATAATGAATGAGAAGGAGAGCTGAGGTCCCCTAGCAATTTACACAGATAAACCTCCTGGAGCTCCATGCTACAAACTATTAATGATGTGCTCCTGGAAGATTTCAACATCTCTTCTTAAGTTTTCCCAATTTCTCTCCCTGCCTCCAGCAACTATCTCTGATTCAGAAGGGATTTCAAGAGTCGAGTTCAATACCTCGAAATATACTGATGAAGGTCAATATAGATGAGGCAGTTACTGATGAAAAGCCAAGAAAAAATGTAAAGCTAGGAGAGCTTATCTCAGGCTGAAACCTTAGGTTATGGTTAAGGAAAACTAGATCAAAGTACAGCACACTGCTTTAATCTTACAGATTTCAAACAAAAGGCTAGGAAAATTAGCAAGGAATAGGGGGAATTTAGGTAAGAAAAACTATTCAAACAACTACAGAAGGACACTTCCTGCCCCTCTGATTTTCTGAAACCTCAAGAAATGTTCACAAATCATTGGATGCCTTTGACCAAAAGAAGAGAAGCCCTGACCATGCAGTAATTTGCATTTCGTCTTTTTCTTTTCAAGTTTGCTATATTTGAAGTAGAATATCATAGTGCAGTAGAGACTGCTAGTTTTCTAAATAATATCCATCCCTCCCCCCTTTTTTTTTGACTAACGGAACTCCCTAACTTCAACTGATGCTGTCATGTACAAAACTCAAAGACTGTATTTCTCAGGTTTCTTTCCAGTAGGTATGGTCACAGGATTACGTTCTTGCCATAACATATAAGTACAAGTGGCTGGGTGAGACATTTGGGAAAGCATCCACAAAGGGGCCTAATTTCTTTGTCCTCCATTCTTCTTACTTCTTGCTGGAAAAGGTGTAATGGATGGAAATCATATGCTCAGGATGGTGTTGTGAAAATACAGAAAGAGGCTGGGTTCCTGATGTTACCATAAAATGTCACACCAGACCCAAACTGACCATCTTTGGTTTTCTACATGGAAGAAGAACAAAGCTGCTCATTTGTATAGATTCTTATTTTTCTCAGATCTACATTACTCTCAACTAAAATGCAATTCTTAACTTCCACATACAGGCGAGATGCTGTCACAAAGAGATTTATGAGAAATGAGTTCTGTCTCCTTGCCTACCCCCATGCAGCCTAGGAGACTTCCTAGCATGGGCTCTAACTTTAGGGTGACCTTAGTGACTGGAGAAAGGGGCATTAAAACATTTATCTGTGTTAACAAATAATGATAAAAGCAGCAAAACTAACCAACTGCCAATTCCCCTGCAAGGTAATTCAATTCCAAAATGGGTGTCCATTTGGAGACATGCTTTATTTCTAGAGACATGATTAGAATTCAAATAGCATCAGTGGAAAGCTACCCCATGTTGGTCTTGGCTACTTTCAAACATATTTAGAAGTGGAAATTAATCCTTTGATATTGATCAACACTGCTAAAGAGGGGACTATAGTTCTTTTGAGATTGATGGGTTTAAATTCAGAGAGCAGAGCCAACATGCATGTGCCTCAATGAGATCATCTGCTAAATCAATTCAGTGTGTAGCAAGTATTAGCTGGGAAAATGGAAAATCAGGCCCTCTGGGTCATATTGGCAGCAGGAACAATTTTGATGAAAAGAAAATTAAGTTGAGGGGGGGAAAATTAGGTGAGTTCAAATTCTAAATGGCAGCAGGAAAAAATTTTAGTATAAGACATTAATTTTTAAAGTAGATCAGAAAAAAAAACTTCATTTATTTCTGCTACTACTGACTGAACAGACTTTCTATGCAGCCTATTTGTGAGGTTTCCATTTCTTAATAATTAACAAATTGCCCTTAAGGATTCTAAGTAGATGACTCAGCCTTAGAGAAGCTAGGGCCCATTAAATCAGTTTTTAAAAACCTGCTCTAATAACAGAGATCTGAATCTGAAAGATTATTAAACCTGAGAACGGCAACCATCTCTTTTTCAATATCCCTAAGGAAGCCAAACCAGGTTTACACTGAAATATGACAAACTTAGATTGGACATTTGGAAAAAGTTCCTGAGTGAGCATTTTTAAACAATAAAATGGTCTTTAAGTTTCTGAACAACATATATTTCTGTGACCCAATTCATGGAGGGGACGATTCATATTCAAGATCAGTTCAAGGTTCCTTACAGACTGCTTGCCCAAAACATGCGCATTCCACCAAGTTTAATCGGCTACCTTTCCTTTCTAGCTCTCAGAGAACAGGAGCTACTCCTGCTGCTCTGGCTCATGAGCATATTCCCACCATGCTCTGGACTTCTCCTCTTACTATGAATCGATAGCTTCATTCTCAGCAGCCTATGCTTTATTTCCAACAAAGCACTTTCTCATATGAAAAAAAAAATTATTACTAGATTCTCATAACCACTGCAACAGATAGCCAAGGATTGCAAAAAATGAAGCATCTAAACTCAAGGACATGGAGTACCGTATACTACCGGCAACTTGGCTTTTTGACATCCAATCCTATGTCCTTTTCATCACTCAGAAGGAGCAGCTAATCCCAATCCTGGATAAAAAAAGACACAACCCTTGTCTCTCTAGGTCTTGAGTGGTGGGGAAACGCCTTGACTTTGTAGTCAAACATATTTGTGTTAAAACTCTGACTCTGCTACATAATTAGCTTCAAGGACTTAGGTGATTTATTTACTCTTTGAATCTCCATTTTCCACATGTATGATATGGCCAGATATTGTTTCTACAGTATCATATAAAATGAGCCAATGAGTATTAAGTAGCTAGCTGAATTAAAACTCTGCTGATCTGTATCTCTTCAATTTCTCACCACCAATCCTTATTGATTCCTCCAACCTCACTTCAACTGGAAGAAAAGCTACCATTGATCCATAGAACACTCCTCTCCCCACACTCTCGTGTACCTCTTTCCCGCATAATGCGATGAACCACCTGAAATGCTAGCAATTCTACTTCAGTCCCAATCATGAAATGAGTTCATCTGTAGGCCACTCTCTCTTTCAGAAGGAATGATATACTTGGGTACCCAGAGCTGTCCAAATCCAGTAGGAAGCAGAGAAGAAGGTACAACACATATGGCACCTGCTGGAGGACCAGGCTTCCTAACGTGTTTGGCTTACTGATGTTGGCTCAAACGACCGGAACTTCTGGACTCTGGACCTTTGCCACCTCGACCTCCCAGATCTGCTTATGCCTGTGAGCTTTTCAGGCTGACCCATCTGCTCTGACCTGCAGTTTCTGCATAGGCATGCAGTCTTGGGATAGGGGCTGTCTGCAGCAGGCTCTGATGGGGTTTCTATACACTGGTGCTATTTCTTCCCTTTTTCTGATAATTCCTCTGCCTCACCACTGATATCTTATTAAACTCACTCCTGGCTTCTCTTCCTTTTTTTGTGGCATTTGTCAGTTCCCATCAGATCCACTGCTGGTTTTATATAGATGAGCTCTTAACTGACAGCTCTGACATTCATCCCCCCTCTAGGCTCATGTCCTTTAAAAACTGCAAGATCTCTTTTTGGATACTTTCCTAGTATTTAGTCTCTTCCCTTCCAAAACCATCCTTTTTCCAGGGTCTCTATTATCACTGTGCCTATCTTTCTGGTTCCCTAGGCTCATCTTTCCCTCACATGAACGGACTTTGAAAAGGTATTCTTATCTCAGACGTCTTGGCAACCTTAATCCCCGAAGGTTACCATAAAGGCTCATCTAGTCCTTCTCTTGAAAGTCATCTGGGCACTGGTCTGGGGGTGACATTTGAGGATAATCACTATGGAAGAAATGACAACCATCGAACCTTGGAGTTATGCCCAATTCCTACTCACTAGGTTCTAGGATTTGTTGAATATAAATATACCTCTTTATTTAACACACTTCATTTCAAACAAATAAAACTGGTATTACCAAGCATTCACTGAACACTGATTACATGCCAGGTACTGTGTTAACTACTTTAAATGCATTAGTCTTTCAATTTTCATAATGAAAAGACAGTAATATATTTATTACTACTGCTGTTTCAGATAAAAGGAAAATGGGGACCATAGAGTTTAAGTAAGTTGCCTAAGGATGAGCTCAAGGTTAGTAAGAAGTGGTTACGATTAAAAGTTTACATTCTTTTAAATGGAACCCTCAGCAAAACTAATCTCCCAACACAGAATGCCCTTTCACCCTCAGCCCTCCAATCCCATGGCCCTGTCCTCCCTCAGACACTGCTCAGCAGTTCTCTCCTCCCTGAGATATGCTCAGTCTGTTCACATTGGCCAGCCCTTCACTCCCCATGCTGCAACATTGCACTGGCTGTGAGCCCTTATCCTAGTTCATACCATATTGGTGTTAACACATTTCTCTTCTTTTGACAATGTTTTCCTCATCTTGACCCCTTAATGTTTCAGGAGACTAAGTTCTTGAAAGTTAGGGGCTTTCTTTTCAACACCCCATAACACAAGTATAGTCACCATAAGCAGGGCCTCAGTAGGGGCCAGCTGAGTGGGGCACATGATGTCTCTAATGACCACAGAGTCTCCCAGTCTTTTTCATTGCTCCAGGAAGGTGTGGATGACTCACCGCTTACTGGGGCAGATGGGCCATGGCAGGCTGGCAACATAGAATGAAAACAGCTAACATACACTGAGTGCTTACCATGTCAAGCACTATTTTATGCACCATAGGTATACTAACTCCCTATGTTAGGTACCATGAATTGGATGCAATTAGCACAAAGATTTTTCTCAAGTCTTAGTCAAGAGAAAATAGAGACCACCTCCTTCCTCTCTGTATCTACAGCCTCCTGTGGTCATGTGTTATGCCTGCAGCATTTAGCTACATCCTATATCTGAGCATATCTACATTTTCTACCTATTTATAAATGTCTGTATTGACTCCTGTTACAGGGCCTGTACGGTAACACAGAGCTCAATAAATCACTGAATTGAATCAAGATCTTGGGAGATCAAAATTCATCATACCTATATAAAAAAAATCTAGACATCATTTTACCACCTTTCAAGCCTTACTTTAAACAATAAAGAAGTCACTTACATTTAAATTAGTGCAGACTATGTTTTCTTGCTTCATGATTTGGGAAAAAATGGATATAGCTTTCGCCACCTGGTTCTAGAAGAAAGAAAAACAAGTTATACTCCAAATCATATGAACATTCCTCTGCTATCATAAAGATTTTTTTTTTTAAGGATTTATTTATTTGACAGAGAGCATAAGCAGGGGGAGCAGCAGAGGGAGAAGCAGGACCCCCGCTGAGCAGGGAGCCCAATGCGGGACTTGATCCCAGGACCCTGGGATCATGATCTGAGCTGAAGGCAGACTTTTAACCAACTGAGGCACCCAGGCGTCCCACATAAAGATCATTTAAATATAGTACGATATTCCTGTTCATGGTGCCCCAGGGGTTTTGAAGTCCAAAAAGAAAAAGTTTTTTTGGTAATCAAAAATGAACTTTCTAAAGAATGTTTCCTACAGTTGCATATTACTGAATTTTAAAAATAGCTTCCAAAATATTTTATTTTTATTAGAGTTGACGCACAATGTTATAGTAGTTTCAGGTGCACAACACAGTGATTCAACAACGCTATACATTATGCTGTGCTCGCCACAAGCGTAGCTGCCATCTGTCACCATACAGTGCTATTACAATGCCATCGACTAGATTCCCATTGCTGTGCCTTTCATTCGGTGATCTATGCATTCCAAAGCTGAAGATTACTCAATGTTTTAATAACCTGCCTGTGTTCCAGTTTTTAAGATGGAGGCATAAATTTGGCATTTGTCCTTATCCCACTGGAAGACTTAAAAAAAAAAAAGATTGAGAAGCAGAAATGCAAACTCCATCTCTGACATCATTAGAAGAAGATCCAAGCCACAGAAGAGATGGAAGCACTGGCAACAACATAGGAGACGGAGCACAGGGGTAAGATCTGGACAAACCAGTGTGCAGAGACCACTGCTGCCTATCTTAGCAAGAGCCCACCAAGTAGTTCTCAAATGTTAAGGGCACCCCTGAGGTACAAAACCTGAATTCCGTTTACAGTGATGGTAATGAAATTTAGGACTATGAGAAATCCTCTAGACCCTTCTTGTGGCAAAGGTGAGGCCAATCAAAAATTTAAACAGATAAGCTATATTTGCAGGAAACAGACCGTTGTTACGGCAGTGTCAGAGAATGAGATTTTTCATTGAAAACCGCCTGCGTGCCTATTCCCATTAGCCAGGGAGAAATAAAGCCTATGCAGACAAAATGCATACATAAAAAAAATTCCTTCTAGTCTGGAGCATGGCAACATGGCTCTGGTCTCTCTCTGACATGAATCTTCTGTAAGCGGTTGGTCTAAGAAACTTGCTTTCAATGACGAGTACTCAAAAATGTGCCAGCACATGATCTATATAAAGACACTAGGAGGAACAAAAGAGTGAGAAAAGGGATATAAAAATCAGAAAGAAACAAAATCAGAAAAGAACCGGCAGATGAAGAAACCCCAACAGAGAAATATTTCCACGGATACAGAGGACAATAATGAGAAAAACAAACAAGATCAAGTAACTCAGAAGCAGGAAAATAAAAAAATCAGACAGGCTTCAGATTTCTCCACAGCAATATTCTATACTATAAGACAGAAGAGCAATGCATAGAAAAACCTCAAGAAAAACAAGTGTCACTTCAAAATTTTATATCTGGTCAAAATGTAGTTAAAGCCAAAAAACCAGGCAAATAATTTTAAATACCAAGAACTTGGGGAATACTCTTCCTCTGAAGAAGGAAGATACTTTACTAGAAGACACATTTCAATCAACAAAGAGATGACTGGAAAACCAATAGTAAATGAATATTTTTAAATATATAAATATATTTAAATATATGTAAGAATATATATTTAAATACATACAGGACCAAAACAAATGTGGGGAATATGATTACAGAACGGAGCACAAGTGTTATATTCTCAGATAATGAAGACAAAGGGAGAAAGAATGTAAGAGAAAGTACACCTATTGCCTTGTCTTTATTACATGGGGTCAGAAAAATAGCATTTAAAGCTGACAAATCAAGCACACTTAAGAGAAAAATGAGTACTATGAAAGGTAGTGTATCAACCAGAATTGGGTGGTGGAGAAGAAGGAAAATGAGGGAAAAAAGAGGAAATATACTAATTTCAGCATTACTTACATTAGGGAATTAACAAGGTACAGTTAAGGTAATCAGAGGACTAAGCATATTAAATCAAGTTATGGTTTTAAAGTAACCACTAAAGCAAAAACACAAACCAAAACAAAGAAAACCACTACATGCTAGAAGTAATTTTAAAAGTTATAAAAACAAAGCATAACTGAAACCTAAAATTAAACATGACATGTCTATCTAGATGGGTTAAGTTAAAAGAAAGACTAGCAGTGTATCATGAAACAAAGTTCAAATCTATGTAGTGTACAAGATACACAAAAACAAACCAATTCAGAAAGACTGCAAATAAAAGGTGTATAGGAGGCAAATACAAACCCAATTAAACCAAAGAGGCATAAAGAGATATTAACATTAGGCAAGGTGAAATTTAGAGTGGAAGCATGAAACAAGACAAGGCACTTTGTAATGCTACAGTGACAGATTCACAATGATAAATGCATTAGTGTTATATCATAACTGTACATATCTATGCACCAAATGGCATAACTTAAACACACATACAGGAAAAAACTACAGGAGCTACAAAAAGAAACAAACATTCTTAAAAAGGGACTTTAATTCATCTCCTTCAGCTCATGACAAATTCAGACAAACCAATCCCCCTGGCCAGACAGGCAAGCTTAGAAAGTTAAAGCAGCAGAAACTAGCAACTGTGTATCCTTTTCAGTCTTTGTCTTTCAATGACTTCCTTAGCAGGAGATGCAAATAGATCTCCCCGATATTTTCATTTCTAATTAATGATAAACAAGGGTTCTCTAGCCATACTTTACCAGCCGGATAAATAAACTGGCTTGGTTACTTTTGCTGCCCTAATATCTTCTTCTACCACATATGAAATGTTTAACATACTTCACATTTTCTTAAGCCTTGGAATAGGACCTCTTGGGAAGGGCTCTTCAAGAAGAGGGGTATTCCAGGGTTCCAGCTCTAACTGTCCTTTACTACTTGTGACAGCAGGGAGGTCCTCTCTTCTCTCTCTGACCTCAGTTGCCACCATTTATTTGTCCAGAGACGGGGCGGGGGGGCGGCTAAAAGATCACTGAAACCGCTTCCAAATAAGAGTATTTGGGTTGAACTAAGAAATGTAAGATGACCCCACTTAAACAGTGAGCTGACCCAGGATTCCTCATTCATCTGAGGTAAATTTCACTATGGAGAGCATTAAGTTAAACTGTTCTGAAAATATTACATAGTAAATCAATCATTTGAAATTTTCACTTGAATTACTTGAGAAATTTCTCTCAGAGTAGAGCTTCCCTCACTGAGTCTCCCCAGAATCTTGGCCAGCCCCTTCTAAATAGCAATGCATGGTAGGTCCTCAACTGCAAACAAAACATCCTTTGGAGGCACAGATACGGATGTAGGTTGCCATGGCACCAAAGGCATTGGTCTTTTTATGGGAGCTTTTTCTTTAGGATACAGTCAGAAGGGAAAAATAAATAAAAACAAGAACAAATGAAGGCAGTCAAGTCTTCCCAGTCTTGACTCACTAATGTGCACCCCAAAGCCTTACCTGATTCAGAGCTAATGCCACAGCAAAACAAGATGCTCTCCTGGAGAGGACTTCTCCTTTGATCAGGGCTTCTTCTCTTAATGTAGTACAGATTTTCAAAGATTCAGGGCTATTCTGGCAGGAGACAGAATTGCTCAGTAAATAAATGTCATGCACCTTGAAGTTTAATAAAATGATTAATAGTGTTCAGTATTTCAGATTTCCTTTTGTAAGAATTTCCCAGAGCCTATCTCAAGCCACTTAAGAGATTAAGCCCCATATAGACACTACTTGCAAACAGACCTAATTATCTACACATTAGCAGTTCAAATGTCAATGTACATTAACTTCATTTGTAAAGCCCTTTGTCAATTTTCTGAATTGGGGCTTTTTGACCACCAAGTGTACAGGTCTCTTTGTATCTGGGCAGACTGGTTTCTAGACATAAGTACCATAATGTAAAGGTGTAAAATCTCAGTTTGTTACTATATTAAATAATAGTGTAAAGCTTAGCAACACTAAAAAGTTTCCCTGAGGGAATTTTCAATCTGAAAATATCCATGTAAGTAAAATACTTGAAAACGTGAACACTTATATGAATGTAAGCCATGAAAGAATCCCATGAAAATAGAAACCTTAAAAACAAATCCACGAACATGAACAACACACAAACCAGCAGACAGCAATGGTAAAACCGAATCTTCTTCCTTTGTACATGCTATAGGTGGATTAGGTTTATGAAAACAGCATTAGCTTTGCATCTATGTCTATCTGTCATGACACGATTCACAACTCAAAACCTAAAGTAAAAACTGAATTTGATGAGCAAAGGCAGTTCCCAGAATTGATCTGTAATTTGTAATGGCTGACTATATCAATTTTTCAACTCTCATCTCCACTGAGTAAAACAAGTTATTTTAGATACAACATAGGGGAGAAATGTCATCTGGCCTTCCTAAATAGCATAATTAAGTTCTCTCCACTTTATTATACACTCAGGGAAGCATCTCTAAAAAGGTCAGAAAGCTCAGTATTACAGTGCTGAATAAGCTGACACTTAAGTGTTGTGTGTTTGGTTGGCCTTCTGTTTCACAGAAGAAGAAAATGGTACAACTGGGAAGGATGACATAGGGGTGCCTGGGTGGCGCAGTCAGTTAAGTGTCTGACTTTTGGTTTCAGCTCAGGTCATGATCTCAGGGTTGTGAGATCAAGCCTTGTGTCCAGCTCTGCACTCAGAGCAGTCTGCTTGTCCCTCTCCCTCCCCTTCTGCCTCCCCGCCCCAGCCCCCACTCACACACACACACTCTCTCTCTCAAATAAATAAATAAAATCTTTAAAAAATAAAGAAAGGATTACCTAATAATCTAGCGATGAGCCAACTAAGACCCTCAGGGGCGAAGTCTAGCCTATGGCTAAAAATGGTTTTCATACTTTTAAAGGTTTGTAAAAACAAAAACAAATTACAATGTGCAACAGAGACCATATGTGGTAGAGACCATACATGACCTCTAAAGCCTAAAGCATTAACTATCTGGCCTTTTATAGTAAAAGCTTGGGGCTCTTGAATTCAACCCTTTCATTTTACAAATAAATTAAGTGACCACTTCAAAGCCAGTTAATGCTAAAGTTGAGACTAGACTTCAAGTTTCTCAATTTCCAGGATGGTTTTCTTTCCACTATAACCCTATTGCCTCTCTTGTTTTGGAAAATTGGTATTGTTACAATTTTCAGGGAAGTGTTTTAATGGCCCATGTTCTTCCACCTTGCCTGGTGTTCCTTCATTTTTGCCATAATAAGGTTTTGTTAAGTTTCCAAAGTTTAAATGACATGAATGTCTACAGTAATGCATAGAACTTTGGTCGCTGCGCTCTATCAGTCATCCTTTATTCACTGATTCATTCAATCAATGAGGGAGAAATAGTTTCTAAGTATAAAAAACAATCCTGATACAATAATGACATATGGACTTATAAGTCATGTTTTCTGTCATCAAAGAGTTCATTTTAATGTCACATACATTTACTAAAGATCAATTGTATACTAGCGTGCTGTTAGGTGCTGGCATACAAAAATGCCACAAGCTTAACCTCTAGTGGGAAGGATGAAACATCCATTTACTTAGAATAACGTCAGGCAGTGGTAAGTGTCACATAGGTGATACAAATAGAGAATGTTGGGCAATAGACATTACTTCTAACTTTGAACCACTGAAAAGTTTACAGATAATAATAAAGTAGCCCTTGAGTTCACCAATGAAGGATGGTCAGATTTCCACGGGAGAGAACTACAGAGAAGACTTGCCTAGTGGAGTCTAGCTTGAGCCGGATAATAAGAGGACTGACTGACTCTATAGCAGAGCTTGAACCCAGCATACCATTTCTTATTCTCCCTATCTACACAATTGCCAGAGGAGGGTGAAAGATGATAAAATTGCTTTTCCCATGATAAAACTGTGTGATGTGGCTAACTTGAGTTTTCTAAAAAAGAACACATTTAAAATGGAAATATCTGTACCAGATGGAAAAAAAAGACTTCAGAGGAACTAAATTTTTCTTTGTAGAGAAAAAAAATAATAAATTCTCTCTCAAACACTACCCACAGTGCTCTAAAAGTTAAGGGAAGACATTCTTACCAGTTTGTAGCAAATCGCAAAAGCAAGGACATAGGTATCTTTGTTGAACTTCACATCTTGGCTTTTCATCTCTATCAGTACTTCCAATGCACCTACCAAAAGTGACAAGTGGGTGGGCAGTGTTAAATGCATCCAAATGAGTTCAGAGTCCTTGGCTATTTATCCCCAGAGTTCTAATCTGTTCAGTACCATCTACTGAAAAGTGTATTCCAGAAGCACAATAAAAGCTATCTGTCAAAGTCATTTAGCAATTAACTAAATTAAAAAAAAATTAAGTCATACAGCAAGAACTAATATTTAAAAACCAATTATACTTTCAACATAAGTAAAATCTGGGTGTTTAGCTTAAGGCATGACATGAGATGCAATAAAGTTGTTTTTCAGACTTAAAAGAATGAAATCTCCATAATTCAGCCACTCATCATGAATATAAGCATCATTTTTGCATGGTCCACTGTTTTTCCTAACTGCTATACCTATACCAGCAAAGACAGAATTTTTCAGCAAACATAAATTCCAGTACTTACTTGAATACTTGCCTTTGATAAATAACATATCTATCAAAATATTGAATGATGTGGAATCTGAGAAGAAACCTCGTAAATGCTAATAAAAAAAAAACAAAACAATACCAGTTTGGTTAAAAGCTGTAACTATTTAGTGAATTCTTATTCTTATACTCCATCTTCTCTATCCAGGACTTATTTTTGTGTATACTTTATCCATTTGGTTCCCTGAATTCTCTAATAAATTTCTGATACACCAGGATTTATTTTTCAAAAAAATTCAAACGCTGCCCACTCTTTTGGCTGTCATGCCTTTGGCAATGGGTACACCAAACAAGAGACAAGAGGTATGGCAAGAGTTCTCTGAGTTTCAAAAATACACTGAAGAACGTGTTTATTAAACATGGCTCGCCTGACTAGGAGAAAAGAAGCCAATTCACCCTGATAAGGGTGGTCCTGGAATGTGGTGGCAGCATATTAATATGAAATGGCAGGTATAAGCATGCTTGAAGACTAAGCAAGGAGAGTCTTACATAACTATGATCCTCTTCTGGCAAATGAATAATAAAGAGTAATTCACTTTTTGAAATAATTCACTAAAAGTGGTTCCTGACATTTTTTTCTCAACATTTTTAATCTCATGATAATACATCACATGCTATTGAAATATGCCATTAAATGCCCTGCTCTAGTTTGTTCTTATTTTGAGAACCTACTATGCAGACCCTGTTCTAAGGGCTGAAAATAAATGATGAACAAGACACATAAGCCTGCCCTAACTCTAGTGGGGCTTATAGTCTAGTAGAGCTCAAATTCTCGCATGGGAGACAATGAACAAGGGAGTAAAACCTGTGGAAAAAGTAAAAATGTAATTTCAAGTATCAGTAAGGGCTATGAAGAACAATGAAGCAGGAAAAAGGGACAGCGAAGATGATAGAAGGTCGTCAGAGAAGGCTTTCTGAGAAAAGAACTCAATGAAGTAAAGGAGAGCCTCAATAATGAGAATGTAGACCACTCTAGTCTGAGGACACGGGTATGGCATGTCTTAAAAAGAATAAGAAGGCCCAGAGAGGAATGAGCAAGGGGGATGGCAGGCAATGAGATACTATAAGGGGCATCTAAGTCATGATCAGGGATCTGAATTCTACTCTAAGTGAGATAGGGAGTCCCCAGAGCAGCCCTGTCCACAGTGTACGCCATCTATGTGGTTCTATATTTTCAAGTAGCTTCATTAAAAAAGGTAAAAATACATGCAATCAGTTTTAATAATGTTACTTAACCCACTAAATTCAAAATATAATTTCAACATACAATCAATAAAAAAATGAATAAAGTACTTTATTTCTTCTTTTGTATACTAAGCATTTGAAATGCATCACGTATTTTACCCTTATAGCACATGTGGTTTGAACTAGCCATGGTCCAGGGGATCCGGAGACACACGCCGCTAGTGCCTACCGCACCGGCAGCACCACAGGGTTCTGGGTAGGGGACACACTAAATTAAGAGTGGAAACAGGATTAGGCTTTAGGTCACTGGACTCAAATTCAGTTTATTTTGCTACTCCAGGAAACTTGGTTGTATATGAGTATTTCAGACATGAGTCTAAGTTAAAGAAAACAAAAACAAAGTAAAGTTGCATTTTCTTTCTGTTTTTTATCATTATACTCATGGCTATCACTGTAGTAAAGTTTTCATTTTCCTTTAATTACAACATATGATTATTGAATAGTCAAACAATACAAAAAGGTATAGAGTAAAAAGTGAGAATTTCCTGTACTTCTACCTCCTAAAGACAAGCAGTAGGGGTTTCATTAGATTCTCACAGATTTTTAATACATATATACTAAAATGTAAATATGTATATTTCTTCTTTTAGGAAAAAAACAGGTTCAAACCAATCCACACTGTTGTGAAACCACCTTTTCTCCGGTAACTAATATTTTATAGTCATTTTTCTAAACCATGGGTGTCCTTAAAAGAGGGGCAAGCCAAGAGTTAACAGCTCCACCATGCACAGGACACGTGAGATGAAGAGTACTAGACAGAAAGACAACATAGGAGGGTTCCAAAAAATACAAAAGTATCCCAGGTGGCCAGCCCTGGCTCCAAAATAAATGTTTCTGACCATGCATAAGTTTATGTCTCTAAGACCCAGTTTCATCAACTGTAAAATAGATAGATTAATAGTATCTACCTCAGCAGGGTCTGTGGGAAACAAATCAAATAGATATAGTGCTTAAGCACAGTGCTGAGGACACAGTAAATAGTCAATAAATAATTACAAAAATAATCACTGTTATCTTTGCTTTAGGAATAGAAAATCAGAAGATGTGAAAGTATTCTGAAAACAGAAAAGCACTTTACAATGTGGCCATCAACCAGAAGTAAAAAATACAACCACAAAGGAGAAGCACATGAGGTTAGGAAAGGCAATCTTAAAATGGTAGCCAGCCTTAAACTATTGCCCACTAAAAGCTTCTCAGAGAGGAGGTCAGTACCAGGTCACACCCAAAGCAATTTGTACATACAGCTCTTCTGCACCTGTCCTACACCTCTGTATTAAAAAACCTAGGCCTTTTCATAGCAAGGACTCCAAGGACACCTTAAAATGCAGGTCAACACTGATTCCTTCAGCCCAGCAGCCTTGCTCTGAAAAATCTAACCCAGGAATAAGTGCGGAAGAGAGATGTCTTCGTTAACATCACTAAAAACACCCCATGCTCAGCACAAGGAAATCACATTGACAGCAAAAGCAATCAGGAGACAATAACCTGGTCTTTGATGAGTTCCACTGCAGATTCCTCAAGATCCAACTCATAGCACAACCTCATGAAAAGTGGTCCAAATTTATACTCTCCGAAAGTCACATTTCTGTTCTCTGCATGGTACCTGGTAATCAAAATGATTCCATGAGCCAAACAGTGGATGCAGGGAAAAGGACAGAAAGATTGTGGCATATACTCTGCTAAACATTGGGGACACAATAAAGCATGAGGTACTCTCAGTCTGGAGGGAGAAAAGTACAGAAATGAAGATAATCAGAGGAATTCTGGAGTGCAGAAGTATACCAGGCATTTAAATAAAAGTGTCAGATGCCCACATAATCATGTGAAATAAAAGAATGGAAAAATGTACATTGTAATCATCTCAATTTATTAACAACCCGCTAGGACTTAGGGTTAGCATATGTCAGGGAGTAACAGGGACCTTGCATCAGCAAGCCCATGACAACGGCACTGTCTCTGTGTAGACCTCATCTAGAGAGGAACAAATGGAAGCAGTGAAGTGATGCTATGCTCTGTCCCTCTCAAATGTGACTTCTCCATATAGGATGGCAGACAACCCCTACAGATGTACTTTACAATTTAGACCCATCTCCGTTTTTCTCTGCTCAGGCAAAGGCATATGTGAACTACCATCAATTAACAATTGAACAAATTAAACACGATTCTGAAGTTTATTTTTATGAAAAGGCTAATTTCAAAGACAGTGACATCTTAGATGTGGCTTGAGATTTCTACAAGCAGTCAGCCACCAGTGAGAACTGTAGAACTGAAAATTGCTAGCATAAATTTACTTTCAATAACCAACTCTTTCTGTTTTAGACACCAAGAAGACAATCTGGTGACAAAATAAGTACCTCATGATTACATGTAAACCAGATTTTAGTAAGACTCATTATGTGAATAAATCACACATACCATGGGGAGAAGCGGACTTTAAAGACAGAATACTTTTTACCCTGCAGAAATCACAGAAGAAAGTCAGAGTAACATTATGGATAGTTTATCTAAACATACATACTGCCAAACAGAATGACGATATGTACTTTTATTTATTTATTTTTTAATTTTATTTACTTATTTGAGAGAGCAAGCAAGTGAGCACAAGCGAGAGAGAGCACAAGCAGGGGGAGGCGGGGGGGCGGGCAGAGGGAGAGGGAGAAGCAGACACCCCGCTGAGCAGGGAGCCCAACAAGGGGCTCCATTCCAGGACCCAAGGATCGTGACCTGAGCCGAAGGCAGATGCTTAATTGACTGAGCCACCCAGGCGCCCTGAGAACATGTACTTTTATTTATTTATTTATTTATTTATTTTAAAGATTTTATTTATTTGACAGTGAGAGACACAGCGAGAGAGGGAACACAAGCAGGGGGAGTGGGAGAGGGAGAAGCAGGCTTCCCGCGGAGCAGGGAGCCCGATGCGGGGCTCGATCCCAGGACCCTGGGATCATGACCTGAGCCGAAGGCAGACGCTTAACGACTGAGCCACCCAGGCGCCCCGAGAACATGTACTTTTAAAGATGCATTTCATAATCGAATTATAGAAGTAACAAAATATATTCATTGCTTCATTACAAGTTATGAATTAAATTATGTCAAAGCTTCAGTTGTATACCTTAAATACACATGACTTTTAGTTGTCAATTATACTTCAATAATACTGAAGGGAAAAAAGAATTAAGTTATTAAAAGCAGCATAGTATAGTGATTAAGGATTTTTAGACTCTGATTCCAAACTGACAGTTCAAATCCCAGCTCTTTTACTAACTGTATAATGATGAGCAAATTAATTAGCCACTCTATGCCTCAATTTCTTCATCTATAAATGAAGATAAAAGTCCAACTCAAAGGGTTTTTGTGAGGATTAAATGAGATGACATGCCTAGCACACAGAAAACCTTCCATGTATGTTAGCTTTTAAGAAATGTAAAGTATGCTGTGGAAAAAAACTTTAAAAATCAAAATATCCCAAAAATAGCATTATGAAAAATTTGTGCCAGATTAAAAACAATGCAAAAACAAAAGTTTTCCCTATTTAGAGGATATTTACACTAATAAAAATGCTAGAAATTCACAGAGATAATATATTACCTCTTCTTGACAAGAAATGTTCAAATCAGAGAATCTAAAAATCTCCCTATAAACCACGTAACAGCAGGTGGTCAAGATTATGGAGGGATTAAGTTCCTCCTCATTTTTGACTCAATAAAGAACTTACGTTCTGGCTCATTACTATTCTTCCCCAGCAGTGGGGTGCCTGTCTCAGCAAGAGAGAGAACAGGATGGTTAGGCCATGGACCTGCCCATCTTCCCACTTTTTCTCCACAAGTAAAGGGAAGAGACAGCAATTCGGCGGAGTTACCAGCATCGAATTAGCTTTGGGTAGTAAAAATAGACTGACAGTAAAACAGGCCAGAGGGTCTCAATGATTCAACTTTGTGAAACAGAAAACAGAAACAGAATTAGGATGCTAATACTGTGTGACTGTAAATTAACATAACCCTCCTAGAAAATAATCTGACACTTTGTATCGAGAAGTTTTCAAAGATTCCTATCTTCTGATCACCACCAAAACATAAAGAGTAAATTTTATGCATAGAGTTGCTCATATGGCATTATTTATACTGATGAAAAATCAAATAATGCAGACATTCAACAATAGTGGCACAATTAATTAGAAAACCTGACATACAATGGAATATTGTAAAGCCATTAAAATATAATTCCTAAGTATATCATATTTTTAAAAGATTTTATTTATTCATTTGACAGAGAGAGAGCACAGGCAGGGGGAGCAGCAGGCAGAAGGAGAGGGAGAAGCAGGCTCCCCACTGAGCAGGGAGCCTGACATGGGGCTAGATCCGAGGATCCTGGGATCATGACTCGAGCCAAAGGCAGACACTTAAGTGGCTGAGCCACCCAGGCGCCCCAACTCCTAAGTATATCATTAACAAGCAAAAACATATATGCTAGAATACTAACTAGAAAACACTATCATTATATATACAACAGTTAGAAATGTGTAAATAAACCCCACCAAAACCACACAACCTTTGCACACAAAAAATCAGTGAGAAAATGTATAAGAATATCAACAGTGGTTGATCCATTCAGAGGTGGAACTCTTGCTTCTCCCCCTGCATGTGGGTTGGCCAGGTGAATTGCCTTGACCAAGAGAATGTGACAGAAGTGAAGCTGTGCCAGCTCTGGGCTGCTTTACAAGGCCTGCAGCTTCTACTTGTGCTGGGTGCTAGTGCAGCCCAGGCTAGACTCATGAATGGTGAGACATTCCAAGGGGAAGGAAGGGCCACATGGACTCAGGCACCAGAAATGTAAGTGAAGCTTCTTGGACCTTCCAGCTCAGCCTAGCCAGCAGCTGACTATGGATGAGCAAGTGACTAGCTGACACCAACAAAGAGCTGCCCCACTAACTGGCTTCAATTCCTGACCCACAGTAACAATAGAGAATAGACAGTAATAAATAATAGAGAAGTAATAAATAATTGTCTTGTCAAGCCATTAAGTTCTGGTGTATAACAGCTAACCTTAGGGGCTTTGGGTGGCTCAGTTGGTTAAACGACTGTCTTCGGTTCAGGTCATGATCCTAGGGTCCTGGGATCGAGCCCCACATCAGGCTCCCTGCTCAACGGGGAGCCTGCTTCTCCCTCTCCTTCTGCCTGCTACTCTGCCTGCTTGTGCTCTCTCTGTCAAATTAAAAAAAAATTAAAAGTTCTGGTGAGATACGATGAGGCCTGAACTAAGACACTGGTAATGAGGGCAGAGAGAGGAAGGCTAGAGATGAGAGATACCAGGGAAGTGGAAGCAGTGGGATTTCTTATCCTGTCAGGGAGGAGAGCAAATGAGATTAGGGGAAAGAGGCTCCCTGGTATCTGTCCTGAGTGATCAGTGCAACAGAAAACACAGCAAAAAGAAGCAATCTGAATGTGAAGACCTAGGGGACATAGGAGAAGAGTTCATCAGGCTGGTGATTTCTTGAGGCATGAATTCTGGTTTTCTATCCTCAGTACCTGGCATATAGAAGGAATCCAGTAAGTGTTTGATAAATGAATATAAATGTCTGGAGCTCAGTGCAGGCATGTGGACAAGAGATTTAAAAGTCATCAATGCACAGGTGATAGCTGAAACCTTGTTAAGTGGATGAGATTGTTCAGGGAAAAGAACAGAGTGAGAAGAAACCAAAGCTGGCAGAATTCTAGGTAAATGCCTCACCTGTAAATGACATTTTTAACCAGTTCCATATCGTCCCGGGAATCGCTCAAATGAAGCAAGGTTTTCAACTCCTCCTTCAGGATGAGCTTGTTCTGAGTCAATTTCTCTTCCATGTTTCTCAGATAGGTTGCTGGAAGAAAGCATGGTATAATGGTCATCACTCAGGCTGATTGGGACTATCAGGAATCTGACCTCAGGAAGAAGGGGACGCTGGATCCTGGCACATTGCAAAGGGGCATTGAGAGGGGCTCATGACCATGTAGCTCCCATCACTGGCTAGTCTCCTCAAGAACAGTGTCACAGAAGGTCTATGAAGCAAACTAGCTATGCTACAGGCCAGAGGCCCACTCAAAACTTTCTAACATACAATCTGTGGGGGTAGGAACACAAGAATATGCAATTTGGACTACCTGGGTGATCCACACATTAAAGTTTAAGAACTCATGTACCAGAGGCTTACCTCAAAGAACTGTACCTATAGGTGATCCATTAGGGGAAAAAAAAAAAAAAAGTAACCAAGACATCCAAACCATCAATTGGTAGGGTACCTAGCAGGAAAAGTGAAAGGAAAATATGCAGTGAAGGTGGGTTTGCCCCAATGGCTGACCCACACAATTCAGGAATACTTCACGTCTCTTTCATTTGGTTCAACTCTACTGCTCATTTATCTTGGTCTCCCTACTCAGTTGTTAGAAAGCATGACACAGAACTACATAATGCACAGGGGGTAAAAAAAACTACCCTCTAAATAGCAGCAAACACTCTCTGTAACAGAATCATATCAAGGTGATTACGCTCTATCTCTGTTCCCTATCTTGTATTTGACTGACTATGGAGACAGTCAAACACCAAAAGGAAACACTGCTTCTTGGCATTAGGAAGGGACCAGATTCTCAGCAGAATGGGGGGTGAGATGCAAGGGCAGCATCAAAGAAGCATGTGAGCTGCCAATTAAAGTCTACAGGTTTTGCTCTAAAACCCAGAGCTTTGAAGGAAGGCTGCTTAAAGGAATGGTACAATACACATTAAAACACAAGACTGGGAAGCTGAGACAGACACTGTTCTCAATTTACAAGAAAAGAAGGCCCACCTGCTTTAAATTAATGCTGTGGACCCTTCAATCGTTATTTGCAGAACCATATCATGGTTGAAGGTTTTACAGATGGAAAGACCTGGGCTTTGCCACTTGTATGCTATGGGGAGATGCTTGTTTGTGAGATTTGATTCCTCACGTGTAAAGTGAGGATCATGAGAGCTACCTCCTGGGGTATCCTGAGATAATGTATGTTAAGCACTTAGCACAGGGCCTAGCACATAGTAACTGCCAGTAAATCATACACATTATTCTCATCTTCATTCTGTCACTTGTCAGATTTAAGTGAATTTATTCTGTTAACTATTTTTAAATAATTTCTAATATAAAAAATTTTAATGGAATGACTTTATATCTTATACTTTTTAATAACCTTTAAGAATCCAAAACTTCAAGAGATGTAATTTGCATTTTAAAACAAATAATCAAGATTTAAGTGCTCGTAACACAGGGAAGGCTAAGCTATGGTTCATGCCCTGAAAGAACTTAGTCTATTTGAGAAAACAAGATATATTTATACAAAGCTATCTGAAAACAGTGATGGAGGGGGTGACATTTGACCAACTATACACATGATACAGAAAAAAGATATCAGGGTGGCAGAAGCAGACCAGGTATGGTTGAAGTGGAGAAGTACCAGAGAGAAAGGAAGGGGCTGGAGAAGGAAGGAGTTGGGAGCATTCCTGGTATGAGAATCAGCATGAATAATATCACAGGATGGGGTGGGCGAGGGAGCGCTGAGGGGAGAACTATGACTAGATTAACAGGAAATCATACTGAACTCCAGAAAGGGTAAGGTCCCACTATGGAGGAGCTAGGAAGTCAGGGAGGTGTGCACAATGTGGTATATGACAGAGGACCACTGTGGGTTTTTATAATGAAGAAATGTGGATGGGATTTTATAAATATCAATCGGACCATGGAGTAAACTGGCACTTATTATATTAATTGCCTTTCAGAACATATGCACAACTGTCACAGCCTTAGAATGACTATGACACTTGGATCTAACTAGAAAATGACACGAACCCTAATTCCTCCAATTTTACAAAGCTCCAAAAGGTAAACGGGTAAAAAGAAGACTGAGGTAAAATCCAGACTGAGTCTCCCATACTGAAGATGAACATATTCTCCCTCTCCCTCTGCCTTTTAAAGTTTATGTTCTCATTCCACAGGTGGTATAATGTAATAATATGATTAGTGGAGAGGTGAGGAAAGAGTGATTTCTGGAGGGCCAGAAGCAATTAAGTGTTTTTTAGGTGCTCAGAAACATTTGACGGTGAGAGTAAGGAGATTTGAAAAAGTCAGTAGGGACAAACTAAACTGTTACTGAAAGAGAGGAGTCTTGTTATGTTTACAAAGGAATTTAAAGTACTGGAAAAAATGTGCAGGAGAGAGGGAATGAATTCAACAAGATTTCTCAGATGCTGAAAGGAGTAAGACCTAGGGTGGTGGTGTGTTTTCAGCTTTTTGTAATAAAAATATTCAAACATAGCCCAAAACAGAGAGAGAACATTATGCTCTCATGTGTCCATCACCCAGGCTCAACAATGACTAATATTTTGATAATTAAAAAAAAAAATCTTTCTTTTAGCCTATTGATTTTTTCAGCCGAGGAGAAAAATATGAAAATGCATCACAGGGGGCACCTGGGGGGCTCAGTTGAGCTTCCGACTCTTGATTTCAGCTAAGGTCATGATCTCAGGGTCACTGGATCAAGTGAGCCCCTAGGCAGGCTCCATGCTCAGCAGGGAGTTCACTTGAAATTCTCTCCTCTCCTTCTGTCCCTCCTTCCCTTCCCCCCACCCTCACTCTCTCTCAAATATTAAAAAAAAAAAAGAAAGAAAGAAAGAGAAGAAAAGAAAATGCATCACACATGGGATGGTTTTGTTTCACTATATTTCACTTGGGTATATATATGTATGCGTATACTGGAGATACTATGTAAAATATACTTTTTACTCAGAGGTGCATCAAAAATGTGAAAGCCAATCATCTCGAGCAGTTATTCTCAGACTTTACTGTGCATATTAACAGTCTGGGGCTTCAAGTTTGGTATTTCTATGAAATTCCCAGCTGCTGCTGACCCATGATACTTAGTCTGGGTGGCATGAATCTGGAGAGGACTGGTTCCAACACTAATTTTAGCATTTCTCTGGGATCCTGGGAAATGTGACAAGAGGAGAGTGGTAGACTCTGTAGTAGTAGAAAGTGAGATGAAAAGTACATTTAAGGGTAGTCTAGGAAATTAAGAATAATCCATGTCAATTTTTTCTCAGACAGGGATAAAGAGAGAAAAAACTTGAATGACACATCAATGAAAGAATTAACAAAACAGATTCAATTACCTTTGGTGCCAGGAAGATGATATGCAATAGCCACCTTCTTATGCTGAAATTCTTTTAATTTCACAATATTATCTGTAAGTAGGTATCTTTTAGCTAAAAATCAAAGAAAAAAGTAAAATCATTTTCACTATCTTATACTTAGCAAAAACATGAGTAGAACTTGATTGCCTCTTTCTAATAACTGATCTTCACTTAACATAAATAATCTATCTGGACAGCTACAAATAAGTCACCCTGGTGGAAAAGTAAACATCTCTAAACTATCGGAAAATTCAAATTCTCGGCAAGTTTTGTTTTTGTGTGTGAAAGGAGCTAGTGATTAACTGTATGGAGACGGGTTGAGAGGAATCTGGGAAGTGAAAGACAAATAATACATTCCCCATCTAGTTATGGGATTACAAGGGAATAAAAAAAAAAAACAAAACTAAAGGTTACTGTTTAAACGTCAAACTGGTAGATCTAGTTTCGGTTTATCTAGGTGGAAGCACATAGGGTAGTGCAAACAGCTAGACTGTGACCATTGGAATTCCCGGTTCTACCATTTGTGAAATCAGGAGTTAAGGCCTCTCAGAATTGGGTTGTCGGTATCCTCATGATGTATCAGAAATCACTAACCACAGCTTGGTAGAAAAGATAAGTTTGGGAAACATTTCTTTTGGATGCTTGGCTGTGCACGGAGTGGAGCCTGGTCAAAGAATCATTCACTGAAGACCTCTTCTGTAGGGCAATAACAGGTTACCAATAAAAGGTATTGTCTATTTATGAGGAGAGATCCAGAGATACGGTTACAGCAGGATTGTACTGTTGTGCTGCCTGAGTGCAAATCCCTCCTCTACCACTTTCCTCTCACCTTGGGCTAATTACTCGGTCTAGCTGTTTCCACCCCTGTAAATAGAGAAAAGAATGGGAACCTCTCTCACTGGGGGTTGTGAAGAGAAAAGGAATTAATATACGTAAAATGCATAGAGTAATACCCGACACCAAGTGTTAAGTATTTTATTATCACTCACCAGCATATTCAAATTTAATCATTTCCATAAAGTTATTAAGGGACAATTTTACAAATGAAGAAACCTGCACAAGGTCTTTCAGACTATTAGCGGCAGAGCTGGAGCGCCAAATTCAGAGTCTAAGACCTCTGCTACCAAATTGTGCAGAACAGTACACCCAAGGGGGAGAGATTTCCAGACAACAGCGTCGCCTCCTCTGAGGGACTACTACAGCACCAAGGTCGAGACCCCAGCCCGGCTGTCCTTTCGTTCCCAGGCACACGGGTGTCCATAACACCCAGAGCCAGTGCTGCACACGCACGCAACCAGAGGGCGAAAGAGCAAGCTCGAACGCTCCTGGCCAGTGAGTGACTGAGGCGCTGTTATTTCCCAAGTGATGCCTGCTGAGGTGTTAAACTCCCTTCTTTCCCATTCCTCCCCTCCTTCACGACCAGAGGCCGCGGATACCTCCGAGAGGGCAGCGGCAGCACGTGGAGCCTGAGCCTCCCACCCGGGGATATACCGAACTCCGCAGCGCCTGCAGCACGTCGTGTTTCGGCAGCCGAATCGTGGCAGCCATGCTGTCCCGGGCCACACCAACTACGGGAGCCGGGGAGGGGGGCGGAGCGGCGGCCTATGACCCCACCCCTTCCTCCGCCCGCAATCCCCGGACGTTCATCCTCTTGGTATGCTCCAAGATGGCAGCTCTCATACTGAGCCGCTGCTTCCTTCTGGCGCGGAAAGTGCCTCTGCCTCCGCTCTCTCTGGCAGGTTGGTGGCTGTTCTGCTTTTGTGGGGCTACTTCTTTCGTCACCTGATAACTCTTCCTTAAGGGAAGGGAGCTGTGGACTTTCAACAGGACAAGAAATGCTTCTGGGATCTAGTTGCTAACCATTTGGAGCGTTGGGTAGTACAGAAAGGGAAGTATGGCCTCGGACCCGTCTCCTTACCCAAAATAGTGCCTGCCGGTCCAGAGGTGTGCAGAGTAGATGAAGTTATGGCATGAGGTCTTTTGCATATGATTTGCAGGGTTTGTGTGTTAGGGTCTCTTTCCTGCCATTGAAGAGTCCAAATGTGCCCACTTCAGAGCTAGGAAGTTTTCCTCCCTGCTTAAATGTCTTTGGAGGGGCGTCCTAAACCTACTCCTCACCACCTCACAATTGGAGACCTTTGATCTCCACTTGGGATAAGAATTTCAGTGCTAATTTCTCATTATCTGATGACCTGGGGCACAACTTTTGAGTGACCTTTCTATGCCACAGTTTTCCACGTGTAGAGCCAATAGGTACTTCTGAAGTATAGTTAGTTGACCCTTGAACAACTCAGGGGTTAGGGGCATGATCCCAGGCAGTTGAAAGATTGTGTTTGACTCCCCCCCAAACTTAAGCATACTGTTGACCTTACCCGTAACAAACAGTCCATTAATCCTTATTTTTTATGTTTTATGTAATTGTATAGTGTATTCTTCACAGTAAAGTGAGCTACAGAAAATGTTACTAAAATCTTTAGTAAAGATTTAGTAAATCTAGAGGACTATACTGTATTTATTGAAAAAAAATCTGTGTAAGGGGACCCCTGCAGTTCAAAGTGGTATTATTCAAGGGTCAACTGTACTTGGATATTTGAGTAAACGGCACCTCACAAAATGTTTTTGATGGATCTGCTGATAAAGACATTAGAAAAAGTTGACATTTATACAAGCTAAATCCTGATAGGTGTATGATTATATGACTAAAATGCAGTAATCACAATTGATGTTTCCAGTGCCCGTTATCTTCTCTTTCCAGCATACCCTGTAGCTCCTATTAAAAACCAACACTTATACTGTTCACAGTTCTTTAGGAACAGCTATTAAATATCAACTCAAAACCTCATTGTTGGCCACCAGGTTTTCTGAAGTTTAACTGGTTGACCTAGCAGGTGAAAATGTTTAGTGCCACACATTAGGTAAAGCAGTATGTACAGTACCTGGCGTCTCAATAAGAATTAGCTGCTGTACCTATTTGCTAGCATGCTTAATTATGGCTCTTAGTAAATGCTTTTCAATTTACACAAGACCTTGAATTGTGTATCAGGGAGACTATCATGGTTGCATAGTGTTTGAGGCCATCATTCTAACAAGAGAATGGATATTAGATAAGGGTGAATTGAATTTCCAGTTAGCATTTTGTTCTCCACTGGTGAACTTGTAGTCAGATATACCTGTGTTGTTACATTGTGGTAGCTATTAGCTACATGTGGCTATTGAAATTAGTTAAAATAAGAAATTCAGGTTTTTTAGTCACACTGACCACATTTTAAGTGTTCAGTAGAGACCTGTAGTTAGTGGCTACAGATGCACAGCTCAGAATTGATCATTTCCATCATTAGGTTCTATTGAATAAGCACTAGGTTAGACCACAGAAGAAAGGAGTCTGGAAATCAGGAACTGGAAGCTATAAGGCAAGTAATAGAAGTATGCTGGATAGTGCATTAAGGACCATCCCGGATTTGACAATGCAGATAAGATGATTGACTTTTAAGTCAGCATAACATCTTGAGCCATTACAGGATAAGAGAGGGGAAAATGTACTTGGTACAAACTAGAAAAGTGATTTAAAGTTATGAAGAGAGTAGAGAAAGCAAATTTATTGGGACCTATTACATAGTGAACATTTGAGTAGGCACTTAACATGCCCTCATTTCAACTATGATACAAGGTAGGCAATATTTCTCTATTTTACATATGATGAAAGCGGCTCAGAGACTATGCAACTTGCCCAGGTTTCATACCATTTATTAGCCAGGCAAGGATTCCAGCTGCAGACTTTGTGACTCTAGAGCATATCTGTGTCGACAATCACTGCTTTTCTTTGGATGGAAAACATGTTTGGAGACATTGGTCTGAAGGCCAAAATAACTATAAAATGAGTAAGTATGTAGAGCCAATCACTTTTCACTAAACTTTGAAATTCTGGTCTTCGGAGGTAGCTTTTCTGGAATTAAATAGAGAAAATATTTTTTATGGTGGAGAGTTTTATCTTAGAGAATATGGTTGCCCCCAAAGCTAACTGGCTGAAGGATAGCCAAGTTCAGGAAAGGTTTATGTGTACTGTTGGGTGGCATTTGCAGAGTGGGATTATTCAGACTCAGACCTGAAACTGGGAGGCTGTTATTGTTTTATCCACTTACTACTTCAATGTGGTCTGAGGAGTAACATCGTATCACGTGGAAAATTGTTAGAAATACAGAGTCTCTGTCCCCACTGAAGACCTACTGAATCAGAACCTTCACTTTATCAAGGTTCACATACACATTAAAGTTTAAGAAACTGTTTTAGATTTTCCACTTTACCATTGTTCACCCAATTTAACATTGTCTGACTTCATAGGAAATCTTTGATTCTAATGTTAATATACAGACCTTCCAACTACTATACAGAAATGCAAAGATTTTTTAAATGACGTCATTTGTAAAGTATCAAAAAGATAAACATCTTGCTTTAAAAGGCTTACAGAAATGGAATGTTTGTCTTTCTTAAGGTGTAGTAATTTCCTATTGCTGTTGTAACAAATTACCACAAATTACGTGGTTTAAAACAATACAGGTATTATGGTACAGTTCTGTAGGTCAGAAGTCTGACATAAGGTCTGGCTGTGCTAAATTCAAGGTGTTGAAAAAGATGGGTTTCCTTCAGGAATCTCTAGGGGAAAATCTGTTTCCATGTCTTTTCCCTCTTCGAGAGACCCCTTACATTCCTTGGCTGATGCTCCCCTTTTTCAAACATCTTGAACATGAGCAAGTCAAGGCCTTATATCACCCCATCCTTCACACATCATAGTGTTGTAGGATTTTTTTTCTCCGTCGGTGCCCACGGTTCTTGGTCACGCCACTTCGAAGTATGAAGAGGGAGACCAGACAGTAGTGGGCAGAGAAGCAAGGTTTACTGAACGATAGCAAAGTGATAGCACAAGCTCCCAAGGAGGGAGGGGACCCAAAGGGGTTGCCACCAGAGTTTCTAAGTCTAGGGCTTTTTATGGGCTTGTTGGTGGGCTGTTTCAATCTGATTAACGCTCCCTGCACCTGTCATCCAATCAGATTTTTGTCACCTGTCTATCATATGGGAAAGGGTGGAGGGCTCCTTCCTGGGTGGTGTAAATCCTTTTAAGGATGGTTTCCTCTTAGGGCGGGGGCGGAGGCGGAGGCGGGGGCTTGTCCCTGCCTGCCTGCCTGCCTTCCAATTACCCTTCATCAGCAGTACCTGTCTTCCCCCTTTTTCACTTTTAAAGACCTTGTGACTACATTGGGCTCACCTGGATAACCCAGTACAGTCGCCTCATTTTAACATCATTGGTGATCTTAACCTCAATCCCCTTTAGCTGTGTACCCTAACATGTTCACAGGTTCTGGAGATTAAGACATGGACGTCTTTTGGAGGGTCATTTTTCTGCCTACCAGACTTGGCCACTCATTCCTACATTTATCATTGGTTTCTATTGGTCTAGGAAAATTTGCTATTTGCCAAATTTAAATTCTTCGTCCTTAAACCCTTTTGTTCTATACTCAATGGAAATGGAAAGTGATTACTGGTTACTTTCTTATAAAGCAAACATTAAAAAGTTCATGTATATAAGGGTTGCTGGGTTTACCTTTTGTAGATTTACTGGTGTTCATTTGTTTTTTGTTTTCAGTTCATGTGATCCCCCTTGAACAACTGTACACAAAGGGCACTCTTGGACTCCTGTCTTTCCCCACCAGTACCTCCCCTGCCTTTTTGTCTTCCAATTAGAAACTCTTTGAACATTGACCTTCATAATTGTCTTTTCTGACTCCAGAATAGGAAAGGGTGATTTCTTATGCTAGAAGCAGAAATAGAGAATAAGTAATAAATAATAATAATAATAGAGAATAAGTTGGGGCGCCTGGGTGGCTCAGTTGGTAAGCAAGCGACTGCCTTCGGCTCGGGTTGTCATCCTGGAGTCCCGGGATCGAGTCCCGCATCGGGCTCCCTGCTCGGCAGGGAGTCTGCTTCTCCCTCTGACCCTCCTCCCTCTCATGCTCTCTGTCTCTCATTCTCTCTCTCTCAAATAAATAAATAAAATCTTTAAAAAAAAAAATAGAGAATAAGTCACTGGTATCCTGATGTATATAGCTTAATAGTCCTTAGCTCATGCTCACATAGAGAAGAGCTGCTCTTGTTTCCCACAGAAAGGAGACACCTTCCTGGTTTTAGAAATTGGAATTCAGTTTGCATAGAAATGCTGCTATAAATTATGAATGGATTAGGTGAATTTATTCTTTTGGTTCTATGTAAGAACAAGCAGCGACCTTAACTATCACCAAGGTCAGCTCCTTCATTTGTAACTGCAGGGTCTCTAGTTTTCTACCAACTGGTAAAATTCAGACCAAATCTCAGGTCTCCCACTCCTGACTTGTACAGCTACACAGCTAATGCCATTGGATTTTATTCATCCTTCTTGGCAGGTGTAGGAATGTAACTAACAATTTATAACATTGTTTCTATGAAAAATGTGTGCTTTGAAAAAAATCTATGAAAAACGTTTCTATGAAAAGGTATTACGCCAAACATCTAATTTTTTTTTAATAATACACTTAAAGTGTAGGCACTTTTTAATGGTTATTATTTCTTTAAAAATCTCTTAGTTACTCTTTGAGACAGTCTTTGGAAGCTTTTCCATATTACTGCATCATTGCTTAAGCTTTAGGCCTCAAATTTAGCATATTATTCTAGTAAAGTTTTGACCTGTAATTACGGTAAGGGAGGGTGACTCCTTTTAATTAAGGTAATTAAGGTAACTCCCACGCTGCCGCTGTCGCATTATGGACTGTATGTTACCTTTAGATACTTATCTGCCATTCCTTCCTTTTTTTTCTTGTAAATAGCTTTATTGAGATACAATTCACATATCATTACAATTGACCCATTTCAATAATTCAGTGCAGTGGGTTTTTTTAATATATATATATACACAGTGTTGCACAATCATCACCTTAGCACATTTTTATCACCTCAAAAGACCCCTCATAGTCATTAGCAGTCACTCCCCATTTTCCTACAAGCTTTCCTGACTCCCTCCCCTCCAGTTCTAGGCAACCACTAATCTGTTTCTATGGATTTGCCTATTATGGACATTTCATATAAATGTATGTGGCCTTTTGTGACTGGCTTCTTTTTCACTTAACATAAAGTTTTCAAGGTTCATCCATGTTGTAGCCTGTATCAGTACTTCATTTCTTTTTATTGCCAAATAATATTCTATGATAAGAATTTATCACATTTTGTTTATCTTTTTATTGTTGGATATTTGCATTATTTTCACTTTCGGGCTATTATGGATAATATTGCTATGACCATTTGTATACCAATTTCTGTGTGGATACATGATTTCATTTCTCCTGGGTATATACCTAGGAGTGAGATTGCCGGGTTGCATGGTAACTCCATGTTAATGATGTAGAAAAGACGTTAGGGTTCCAAGCCGAAGGCCAAGACAGAATTCTTGAGACGTCTTTGGTGCAAAAAGGTGCTTTCATTAAAGCTCGAGGACCAGAGGGCAGAAAGAGCTGCACTGGGGTCTTGAGGAGTCGCCCAGTATATACTTTCAAGCTGGGAGGGGTTAGGAATAATGTAAGCCTCCCAGGTATTTTGGAAACAAGGTTTCCAGGATCCTGAGGGGGCTAGCTATTGTTAGGAAAGGTCATTTATTACTGTTTAGTAAAAACTCAGTCCGAGACCCTTCAGATGTCTATCAATGGTTCATGTATTTGGGGGATAATTGCCAACATGTATCCTGAGGGGTAGAGATAAAGGAAGTTTCCAAAGGAATTCTTATATGTGAAAGTAGACTTACAGGGACCTGGGGGTTGGGCTAAGATTGCCTTTTGTCCTTAGCAGAGTATCAACATAAAGGAAGTTGAGTCCTTGGGGAATGTCACTCTGCCTGTTTCAAGGACTTGTCAATGGGCTGTAGGTAGTAAGGAAATTTAATAATTTTTCTTCTGTCTTTGTTTCCCACATCATTAACATTTTGAGAAACTGCCAAACTTTTCCAAAGTGGCTGCACCATTTTACATTGTCACCTACAATATATGAGGGTTCCAGTTTCTCTACATCTTTATCATCTTTATCTGTCTTTTTTATTATAGTCATTCTAGAGAGTATCAAGTTGTATTTCAGTGTATTTTGCATTTCCCTGATGGCAAATCATATTAAACATCTTTACATGTACTTGTTGGCCATTTATCTGTGCGTTTTTGTTTTTAAGAAATGTCTGTTCAGATCCTTTGCCCATTTTTCAGTGGGTTGTCTTTTTAAATTTTGAGTTGTAAGTGCCATTTACATATTCTGGATAGAAGTCCCTTATCGGGTAAGTAACTTGCAAATATTTTCTCCATTCTGTGAGTTGGCATTTCACTCTTTTTTTTTTTTTTTTTAAAGATTTTATTTATTTATTCATGAGAGACAGAGAGAGAGACAGACGCAGAGGGAGAAGCAGGCTCCCCGCGGAGCAGGGAGCCCAATGCGGGACTCGATCCCAGGACCCTGGGATCATGACCTGAGCCGAAGGCAGACGCTTAACCGACTGAGCCACCCAGGCGTCTCAGCATTTCACTTTCTTAATGGTGTCCTTTAAAACACAAAAGGTTCTAGTTTTGGTTAAGTTGCTGCTCATTCATTCCTTGAGCTTATGTTTATCGAGTATTGCCATATACCAGTCATTGTGCCAGGTTCTGGGAATACAGTTATACCATCTAGTGAGTTACCTCAACTCTGGCTTGTTAGGTTTCTCTTATTTACCAGTAGGGTGCTTGGTTACTGGGTAAGATACTCTTTGCTTTATGTGAAGTGAGGGTAAATATGCTGATCCAGGTCAGATGGAAATGTTTTTAGGGCTAATGATTATAAAGCATTCGATTAATGAGTTAATCAACAGTTCAGCAAGTATTTGGGTTATAAGAAGGAGTTCTAGGGCTCACTTAGGCTATAATGTAGGGGCAACAAATGGCTTCTAGTACTAAAGTTATAGGAACAAAATTACCAGCATTCTTACCTGTAACATTATTGTAGAATTTTTCAGTTTTTCTGTATCTTCTACTTGTTAGAGATGGAATGCATGTTGTCATGAACTGAATTATGAACTCTGCGATATTTGTTATAGTATCATACTAGAATCTTTACATAACCTAGTACACTGAAAATATGACAAAGCTATGTTTTTTTTTTTTTGTTGTTTTTTTTTTCTTTTTTTTTTTTAAGATTTTATTTATTTATTTGACAGAGAGAGACACAGCGAGAGAGGGAACACAAGCAGGGGGAGTAGGAAAGAGAGAAGCAGGCTTCCCACCGAGCAGGGAGCCCGATGCGGGGCTCGATCCCAGGACCCTGAGATCATGACCCGAGCCGAAGGCAGTCGCTTAACCAACTGAGCCACCCAGGCGCCCCCAAAGCTATGTTTAATAAGACATATAAACAACCCGTTGTGAAGCCACACCTGTTAATAATTGACTTTTTTCCTCAGGTGAAAGAGGACTGCTTTCTGCAGCATATGTGGACAGCCACAAATGGGAAGCAAGAGAAAAAGAACATTGTCACCTCGGTAGGTACCTGTTGAGCTGTTAGATATGTCATGTCATTCATTCTATATGTTGACCATCATGTTCGTATGATGTATTTATGAAATGATGCTTTTATGATGGTCCCATTCAGATAAGCACATTTTAAATCTTACAAAGAATTAGATTATTATTTTACTTGTGGCAAAATCATTTTTGCTATCCTGCAAATTTCTATTTAATTTTTGCCTTGATTAGTCTCCCTAAATTATGTAAACAATTCTCTTCTTTCTTGTTTTTTGTCCATTTTAGTCATATAGTTAGTTACCATGCAGGTTGTCTCTTTTATATTATCTGCAGAGAAAAATATATTTTATATTTTCATGCTTTTTTATTGTAATTTCTTAACTTGTGGTCTTTAGAGCTCTTTCTGACTCTTTTTTTATTACCAGGTAATAGATTTGAAAGCAGTGTTATAATTTCATACAAACCATTTAGGAAAAATAGTTGGCTAACATCTTCTTAGGCAGTAGGCTCCTAATTATACTTCCCTTTCCTCGTTCTCTAGGTCATATTACACAGGTAGCAGCCTTTTCTAAAATAACAAGGCCTAGGGGCGCCTGGGTGGCTCAGTCAGTTAAGTGTTGACTCTAACTCTTGGTTTCAGTTGAGGTCATGATCTCAGGGTTGTGAGATCAAGCCCCACGTCTGGCTCTGCGCTCAGCATGGAGTCTGCTTTAGATTCTCTTTCCCTTTCCCTCCCCCTCTGCTGCTGTCCCTACTTGTGTTCTTGCTCTGTCTCTAAATAAATGAAATCTCTAAAAGAAGTCACTGACCCTATGAGCATTTTGTAGAAATATAAATACTTCATATATGTAATATACATTATATGTAACATCATGAGGACATTGATAAAGTCAGATGATTGGTGATAGTTTTATGGGATTGATGTAATTTTTTGATCAATTCCAGTGCTGATCTAATATTCTCCCCCAGATTTCTTTCTCTGCTTTTTTGGGCTTATGTTAAAGAATAAAGTCCCCTGTGTTTATGGATTCTTCTAATAAGTGGGGGGAAGGAGGAGGGAGACATTCTTTTGTAGCTGTCTGTGATGGCCCAGCTTGGGGTGGGGAGGGCTTTCAAAGAACTCATAATTTTCTCCCCTGATGATGTTACTGCAAGAGCAGAATCGGTTTGTATGTCCTGGAATGGCTATGTAGGCAGGGGCTAACCAAAACAGAGGTGTGGAGAATCTGAAGGTAAGTAACTACATACTTGCACTGAAACGTAGAATCAGTGTGAATAGATAGAAGTGCAGATGGGTACAGATGTGGTATACTGGCAAGGTCCAGTACCAGGAATGGCATTATCATATGGGACACTGTTTAATTCACAAAATGGTGAACACTCTTGGTAAAGTTCTGAACAAGTCTAATTACCGTCTTCAGTTTACATGGTAGTTGCATCTATGGAAAATTCAGCTTATTTTCAAATTTCGCCCAAAAAAGTACTTTGCCTTTGTTTATATGTAAAATGGAGTTAGTTCTGTCCATTATCAACAGATTGATTTTTTTTTTATTCATGTTAATGTCTGCCATGTCATAGATGCCATGGTACATGGGGCAAATATTTCAACTTTTTATTTGTAAATAATTTTAAACTTAGGAAAACTTGTAAGAATAATACAAAAAGAGCATCTATGTACTCTTTGCCCAGATTCACCAGTTGTCATCATTTTGACCCTTTTGTTTTTGCTTTCTCATTCTCTACACACACATTTTTTTTTTAACCATTTGAGAGTTTGTTACATATGTTATAGCCCATTAAGCTGAGTGCTTTGGTGTACACTACCTGACATTTTTTAAGAAGCCAGTCCCTTTTTTTAACAGAATATTCTTCTTTTGGGATTTGTCTTGTATTTCTTCATAATTAGATTCAAGGAAGGGTCCCCTGGCCAGAATATTGTCAATAATGTTGTGTCCTTCTCAGGATGTCTTCTCATCTGGAGACACCCAATGTCCATCTGCCCTCACTGGTGAGGTTAACTTTGATCACCCAGTCAAGTGTGTGTGATTTTTCGTCTGGAGAGTTACTGTTTTTCTCCCTTGTGACTAAGGGGCAATCTGTGGAGAGATACTTTAGTATCATGCCACTGTCCTGCTGCTGACTGAAAGTTTCTCCCTAAGTTTAGTATCCATTTAGCTTCTTGCCTGAATCAGTCTTTACTATGGTGGTTGCAAAATGATGGTTTTCCAATTCGTTAATACCTCCACATTTAGTAATTAGTACTCAATATTCTAATGTAAGTAGGAGCCTTCTGTTCCCTCCATTTCTTTCTCTGTTTATTATCAGTATGATCTCGTGGATTGTGGATTCCTCTTTTTCTTTTAATGATTCCTTACCATCCTTGTTATTTGGGTGGTCACATTCAGTGTTGGCTGGTAGAAGTCCTTTCAGCCTGACTCCCAGTTTTCCATCTTGTACCTTTCCTGCTCTAGCCCTGGAATCAACTATTTCTCCAAGGAGTCCTGGTTCCTTTTAGTAAGGAATGGTATTAGAAACCAAGATCTGTGCACAAGTTGTCCTCTTGCTACTGTGGAGTTTTTGCTTCTTGGCCTATTCAGTGGCTAGAACTAGGAAAAATAAGTATACATAGCCACATAAACATATATGCACACACATGCATATAAGCTTACGTGTACATACTTTACAAATAATGAATTCATGCTGAAACCTCCAATTCCAGTTCATCCCCACAGAGCTCCTTGTCTTTTCTAGGCCATATTTGTATCAGCCTTGTATACCGAAAACTCTGGCCCCCAACAAGGACAATGTTTTGATGTGTTGGACAGTCTCTGCATTGCAGGTTATCTAATTTTCCTGTCTTCTGCTCATTCAGTACTCCCTGCAGTCATTGTGATAGTCAGAAAACACCCCCATATTTCTAGTTGCCCTCTGGGGCCATTAGTACTCCTTTTGGGAATCACTGTTCCAGTGATGAAACCAACATGGACTCCATTGATAATATTGCAAAGCGTGTTCTGATATGCCATGCATGAACTGTAAGAAAAGTGCTGTGGAAGTGCAGAGAACAAAATGAAGAATTTCAGGAAAGCTATTATTAACGCTTTCCTAGGCATGAAGGGAAAATTAGAAAAGACCGTTATATATGGTGCCTTGGTATAGGATATAGTCAGCTCTTTGTTATTAGGGGACAGATTTACAGGAACTTTTACATAGATCCTGAATAAGCAGAAGCTGTTTGCCAAAGAATGAGTATAGTAAGTCTGCAATAAATAAAATATCAAATGTAGCTGACTGTCTTTGTTAAGATTAGTATACTTGGAAAAGCGTTAACAGCTACCATTTACTGAAGACTACCCTCTTTGAATACCCTCTGTACATCCTGAATCCCTATCCAGTCAGAATTTTTTCCTCACCCTGTATTCTTACAGCACTTTATACCATCGTTGTGCCGTTTGGTGTGGTGAAAAGTCTGCCTTTGGGGGCAGACATCTGGATGTGAGCCTTAGTTAAGCCAGCTTTCAGAAACTATGTCATTTAACCTTGTTCCTGTAGCCATAAATTAGGGATGATGATAATGCCTGCTTCAGTTCATACCCTACCATATAATAGGTGCTCCAGAAATGTGGAATGAACGAATTTCTAGGCCCCTTGATTCTACCCCTATATAAAAGATTAGGGTATGAGGTAAGCTTTGGAAACTCAAACTGCTTGGAAAAAAAGGCTCTTTGAGACAGTATTTTTTTTCTGCTGTGTAATAAAATAAAATGTCATTAAAACTTTCGCACCCATGTGATAGTACTGCATGTATTCCCTAACTCTTGAGTGTTTGGGTTGAGATGTGTGTCCTGAGAATTCAGGCACCGCGCCTGGGGCTGCATCCCGAGGATCGTGCAGTAGGTGGCAGCGCCGCTTCTGCCCAGACCGCTGCGCAGCCTTTGGAACCTGACGTTTGGGTGCGGACCTTTCCGGAAGCCGCCCCCGTTAGCGCTTGCGCGGAGTGCTGCCCTTAGCATGTGGAGCGCTGTGATTGGATGCTGCGACCTGGTGCGGGCTCGCTGATTGGGGGAAGGAGGAGGGGCGATATGAGGCTTTTGCTTCGCGCGTCTCCATTGGAGGGCGTGGGGTGGAGTGGAGCGGGGTGGGAGAGGGAAGATGCCTGGGTGTGGGTGTGGGGCTTTGGCTTCCATCTGCTTAACTGATTTCGCCTCCACGCGGAGTGCTTGCAGGGGAGGTGTTCGGTGTTTTCTCTGATGGGCGTGAGGTTCTGGTGCCTCCTGTACAGTCTCATTAGTGGTTTTCTGTTAGAGCCTTGGGGGCGGGCTAATAGGGATCTGTCCAGCTCCCAGTATGAGGGTAATTTATTGCTACGGAGCTCTTTGATTAAAACCGGGAGTGCTATTTAGTACCTACACTGCATTTTAGGGATCAAGCAGGCCATGAATGCAGGGCAGGTCCTCAGACATAAGAGTCAAAGGCAACCTTCATCCCTTGCTAGTTCTGTTGTAAGCACTTCATAGGTGCCGTCCCATTTACTGCTCACAACAGCCAGCTAACGCAGCTGCTGCTATTCCCCCTTATGGATGAGGAAACTGAGGCCATATTCTGACACTTATTTAGGGCCATTGCCTTTATGCTGAAAAACAGCTTTCTCAGTGATTGCTCTAGTACCTTCACTTCTACCATAGTGCCTTCCCTTGCACTGAAGAGTGGGTTTCTTGCTTTTTAAAAAATACATTTTGGTTGCAGAATAATATATACAGAAACGTGCATAAATCGTAATGTATAGATTGATGAACCAAGTAAACTAACGTAAGAAATATAAGAAATAAAACATTCCTCCCACTCAAGAAGCCCTTATTGTGGCTCCCATTTTCTCCTTAAAGGTAACCATTATCCTGACTTCTAACACCATGGATAAAATTTTTAAAAAATGTTTTATAATGGAAAATGTAAACATACAAAAGTAGAGTAATTGAAATGTGGAATCCCCTGTACCCATCATCTGGCTTCAACAGTTACCAGCTCATGGCTAATCTTTACTTCATCTCTAATTCTACTCCCCATCCTGATCCTTTGGTTTATTTTGAGGCAAATCCCAGATAGTATGTATTTTCACCCATAAATATTTTAACATATATGTCTCAAAGGTATGGGTATTTTTAATACCATTATCATACCTAAAATTTTAATAATTATTTAAATATGAAAGATACAGTCAGTGTTCAAATTACCTGGATACTCTTATAAATCTTTTAATGGTTTGGTTGAATCAGGATGCATATAAGGTCCATACAGTGCAATTCATTTTATTCTCCCCTTGCCTCTTTTAAAATATTTTTTATAGAAACATACAAAAGTAGAGAGAATGGTATAATGAATCCTCCTGTATACTGTCACCTGGCTCCAGCAATTACCAATTCCTTCCTACTCTTGTTTCATCAATCCCCTTTCCCATCACCTGATTACTTTTTAACTAATCTTTGTTAGCAGATCATTTTATGTGTATTTTTACATGTACCTCTAAAAGATAGGATTTTAAAAAAAATATACCATTCTCATTTTTAAAAATTAGTCATTCCTTAACATCATTAAATATGTCATCAATGTTTACATTTCCCCAGTAAGTTTTTTTTTTTTTTTAAGATTTTATTTATTTGACAGAGAGAGAGACAGTGAGAGCAGGAACACAAGCAGGGGGAGTGGGAGAGGGAGAAGCAGGCTTCCTGCCGAGCAGGGAGCCCGATGTGGGACTCAATCCCAGGACCCTGGGACCATGACCTGAGCCGAAGGCAGACGCTTAACGACTGAGCCACCCAGGCACCCTGTAAGTTTTTTTTTTAAATTTAGTTTCTTGAAATGGGACCCAGATAAGGTTCATACATTGCAATATGTTGAGATGTCTCTTAATTATTTTTTAATCTGTAAGTTTCTCTCTTGTAATTTGTTGAGGAAAACAGGTCTTTTGTCTGAGAGTTTCCCACATTCTGGATTTGCTGTTTTCATCCTTATGGTGGTGTTTAACATGTTCCTCTATCTTCCATATGCCCTATAAAGCTGGCAGTTAGAGTAGGAGACTTGATCAGATTCAGGGTTTCTTTTTTGTTTTTCTTTTGGCATGACTACTTCATAGGAAGTATTGTTTACTTTTATCAGGAGGTACACAGCATTTGGTTATCCCTCTGTGATATTAAAGGCCATTCATGATCATTGCTTATATATCTGTTATTTCATTAGGAGCTGCAGAATGTTACTATTTTAATTCTATCATTTCTTCCTCATTTATTACTGAGAAAATTTTTTACAAGATTTTTTTTTCATCAGCAGTTTAGTTATCCTGAGATACAGTTTTTATGAAGAGGCAGCTTTCATGATAATCCTACCATCCTACCATCCTCCTACCATTCTCCAAAAATGATCAATGAGGATATATTTTTTTTAAATACCATTATGAACTCCTGGATTTAAGCATTCCACACATTTTAATCCATTACGGTTGATGTGTTTATTGAAAGGGCCTTAGTTCTCCAATTGGGCTTTTTATAGAACCCTAGGATTCTTGGGCTTTCCAACTCAAGTCAGAAGATTGCCGTTTTAGACTGTTTCTGTACTAGGTTTCCCTTTGGTTAAAATAAACACTGAATTAAAGCATTGTGTCTGAAATTCCTCCACTAACCATGCAGATCTATTGAGGAGGTACAGGGTGCAAGTTAACAGCATTAGCCAGTTAGCAGCTTTTTAATTACAGACTAGGGCCCACAGTGAATAGGACTAAGGAGAAAACCATTTTGGGGAACTGAGTAGGGTGCCAGTAGGAGGGAAGGCTTGATGAGGAAGCTGCCTGCATTCTATCAGAGGAAGTTCTCTCCCTTGGGTCACCTTGTTAGGGGTTGAGGGCCCTGGTGATGAGCTGAATTGGATTTCTGAGTCTTACTGAATTAAATATTTTATTTCTAATTTTTCAGATTATAAGTAATTATAAAGTAAAGGACACCTTTTCGTTTTAGTTAATTTTTGTTTTTAAGAACTCCCTTTCTGAATTCAAAGAGAATTACACCATTGACACATTTGACTTCAGGTTGAAACTAAGCACTGTGGTCATTTCTTGCACTTCTCCCATTAGCTGAGGTTTAGTTTTGCTGTGTCATTTCAGCTGGGGAGGTCTTTGGCTTGTTGCAGTGATTTTTCAAATCTTGTTCTTGAAGCCTGACAGAAATTTTCTGAAACGTGCTTTTTCTAACTTGGTCAGTTCCATATTTGCATCTGTATCTGACATATATTTATTAGGTTTCATATTTATCATCTGCTGGCAGTTCTAGAGATGGGTCTGAGTTGTGTACATCATCCTCCTTTAGTCTCATTTTCTTAGTATATATGTATATAAAGCTTGCCTTTAGATTTTCCTTTACTGGAACTATTTGTTTTAAAGCTTCTGGTGACAGATACATGGAAACCTAAATATCTTAAGTTCAGAATGGTTCCTAGGTTAGTTTTTCCTACTTCCTTCTGTTGCTTCTATACATATGTCATGTGTGCTTGTAGTTTTTCTTAAATGTGGGAAAGAAAAACATAGCTTCAGACTCTGTTTTCTGATCACTTCTTCTAGAGGGTACAATAATAACTTGTATCTAAGGGCGCCTGGGTGGCTCAGTCATTAAGCGTCTACCTTCGGCTCAGGTCATGATCCCAGGTCCTGGGATCAAGCCCCGCATCGGGCTCCCTGCTCAGCGGGAAGCCTGCTTCTCCCTCTCCCACTCCCCCTGCTTGTGTTCCCTCTCTCGCTGTGTCTCTCTCTCTGTCAAATAAATAAATAAAATCTTAAAAAAAAAGATAACTTGTATCTAATTCTTTATTACCTAAATTAGATAAGGCACACAAATATTCTTAAGCCCGGAAAAAGTTTAGTGTTGATTGGGTAACAATGGTACACATTTACACAGAAATCATGAAAAGCCAAAACCATCTAATAATTTCTCGCCTAAAGCTCAGTCATATATTTGAATTTTTAAAAAATATTTTATTTAGGTGTTTTATTTTCCATCTTATTCCAGAAATGGAATTCAGTTTAATATCCTCTTCGAGCTTACGAGCAATATCCAAGGCTTACTTTATGTTGCCTCCATAGTAGTTCTCAGACATAATTCATTCTCGGTCTTGCGAGGGTGCATCACAGTCTCTTGGAGGCTTTTGTTTAAAAATTTTTATTTCCCCGGTCTTACCTCAAGTCTACAGAATTAGAATTGCCCTCTGGGTGTGTGAAACTTAGGAATCTGAAGTTTTCAGGTTTTGCAGGTATTCAGATCCTTAACCAGGTTTGTGAATGATTACACTCCTATACTTGGAATAGTGCAGGGTCCTTAATAAAATCTTTTATGACCTTAGATCATCAGTGGTATTGTTTTCTTCAGACAAGAAGAGCATTTTATACTAGTATACATTTCATTTTCTGGATATACTTTCATGTTGTCTGTACAGCTTTACGTTTTGTTGGATGAAGACCCATTTTCCCATACAGCTTTTGTTGACCTCAACCATCCTCTGCAGTATATATTCCTGAGAAGCTGAATGACAGGCAAGAAGGCATCTTCTTTGGCACATTTCTTTGAAGAAAAACTGGGCATCTGTAGGCCCCTCACTGAAACATGAAGTGTGATTTTGGCTGTTGAAGCTCATGGACCAGAAGCCTGTGGCGCTGGCCCTCTGTAGGCCACAGCTGCCCCAGCTTTCCTGGCCGTCCCTGCTCTGTGCAGTTTTCTGCCTCATTCGTCACACCGACACTGTTGCATAAGGTGATTGGTCACATACAATATTTAGCAGCAAATCCCTCTCTGACTTCTAATATGCAAATATTATTCCTCTAATGCTGGCTCTGCAGCTGTTGCCTTTTTGAGGCCCCAACCAATTTCACTTGACTGATGATGTCTTGGTGTGAAGGATTAAAAGGGAATCTTGAGTTACCACAGTACAGAGGCCAACTCAATCGAGTGTTTATTGGAAAGATTTGGTATCGTGAGACTGCTGTTTAATATCATCCTATTTACAATATTAATTTGCCTTAACATGAAGAGCTTTTTGGGACTTCTTTGTGTGTGTTTGTGTGTTAATGTTCTTTAATCACCTGGTATCAATCCCTTTAAGATAGTCATAAGAAATTACTTTTACATCATATCAGGTTTTCAGCATTTTGTGTTGCTTTCCCACAGTAGCTACTGAGTCATTGAGAGCATTGCCCCAGGGAAAGGAAAGAGGAAAAAATGGTTAAATGCACAGCAAAAAGTCTTCAACAGATACTTGATGATTGATTACCTCTGTCTTCTTTTTACTTGACACTAATTTCTTCTACCACGGTGTAAAAAAAACTTGAAAATTCAATTACTGCTTTCTCCTTACTTCCTCTCATCCTTCCCTCCCTTTCTCTTTCCCTTCCTTCTTCCTTTTATTCATTTTTTAAAGCTATTAAGTGCCTTTTATAAAAACTGTTCTAGGGACTGAGAATACATCAGTGAATTAAGTCCTTGCTTTCATGGACTTTACTTCTAAGTATAAAAGAAAAAAACAAAAAACACAGACCAACTTGTGTAGGCATTTGTAGGTCATAGAAAATATTTTGGATTTTATTCCACCATATGATAGCAAGCTGCTGGCTGGTTAAGAAAAGTAAGTGGCAGGATCTGATTTATCTTTTAAAAGGCTTACTCAGACTGCTGTGTGGAGATTAGATTGTAAGGGTGGGGGTAGTAGTTAAGATGACTAGTTGGGAGGTGACAGGTTGGTAATGGTAGTGAAAAATAATATATTTATATTTCAAATCTAGAGCCCATAGGATTTGCTGACAGTTGGTTATAGAATGAAAAAGAATGGGCTTTAGGATAATGCCTAGGTTTTTGACCTGAATAAGCCAGAAAATGTAGTCACCGTTTGCTAAGATGGGAAATGCTTGGGGAAAAGCAGGTTTGAGGGAAAAGTTGGAGAATTAAGAGAACATGCCATGTTTAGATATGTATTAGACACCCAGATGGAGATGTTACCTCTGCAGTTGGAAATACAAGTCTGAAGGTACAGGCAGAAGTCAGGGTAAGCATATACGTGTGGAGTGAATAATCCGTAGATGATGATTAAAGCTATGGGAGAGAGAGCGCATGAGATCACCCAGGGACTGAGCAGATGTATCAGGGAGGACTGTTTTGAGAACTCTTGCTACTGAGGGGAACAGAGCAAAGGAGAAGCAGCTGGAAGGAGATAATGAGGTCAAGGGAGATTTTTGTCATTTTCATTTGTTGTTTGTTTAATAAAGTTCATCCTTTGTTAAAAAATAGAAGGCAGGGTGTATGTGCACAGATCCTGGTAGCCTGGAAACCTGATGGTAGGAGGATAAAGTTCTCCTGATTGCTTCTATTTTATACTCAGGGAAATAAGACACAAAGTCATGAGCTCAGGGGAGGGGAGAAGGGGAAAGAGCATATTGTAAGTTTGAGAAGCAATGGGAAGGTGTGAAATAGTTCTTTTGGAGAGTATGTTGCTTAGTATTTCAGACTTTTAGACTCTGAGATAACAGTGTAATCTCAGGAATGCCAAGTATTTCTGTGGATATTTTGCTTAAAGGAACCAGAATAGGAATAGTTCTGCCAAAAATCACTAAATGTAGACAGAGTGCTTCTCTGATTTGTTCAGAAAATGTATAAAAGTCATTTGATAAATTCCAGCCTTTAAATTTTTGAATCGCTAATATAGCTCCCTGGTTCAAAACGCAAAAAGAATAAGCATGTAAGCAATGAAGTGTCTTCTTTCCTTGGGTCCCTACCGTCTAATTCCTTTCCCTGGAGTCTGTCAATGATAAAACACTTCCTTGTGTTTCCTTCCAGAGATACTTTATTGATCCATTTTTTATTTTTATTTTTTTTTAAGTTGGCTCCACGCCCAGCTTAGAGTCCAATGCAGGGTTTGAACTCATGACCCTGAGATTGAGACCTGAGCTGAGATATTGATCTATTTTTTAAAAGCTAAATATATGGTGGGATTTTTAAAATACTCCTTACTCCAATTAAATAAATCATTTTTGAAAATATTACTAATATTCCTTTATCCTCTTTATACAAAAATGATTTATAAAAAGAGCAAGAAAGCATCTGTTTTAACAGTGACTTTACAGTGTTGGCAGCCATCTGGCAGGAGTTGTATCTGTTAGATTTTTCTTAAGAAATGTGTATATTTAACAAGGTTCTTTTTCCTTCTTTCTTCACAGCTGATCTAGCATCTTTAATGGATAAAACATATGAGAGAAAGTTGCCTGTTAGTTCTTTAACAATATCACGGGTAAGAAAACTTAAACATGTATATTTTCAAAGAAGGAGGACGAGAGGCTCTTTATATAGATGAGGCTGTGTAAATAAAGACTATCACTCATAGGAAATATTTCTCCAGATTATGGTATGTTTTTGTAGTTACTAATAGATGTTTTGTAGTAAAGTAGCAAATTTCTATAACTGAAATAAAAGGTAATAAATTTACCAGACTCTGGTATCAGTAATCACTGTTGTGTATCTGATTTATTTTTATTTTTCCATAATATGATATTCTGTTCTGTGATATCATGATTTTTTTTAAGTTGGTACACCTTTCAAAGTAATAGTATTCATTTGTTAATATTGGAAGTAATTTTGATACTTGAGGAAGTCTATAAAAGAATGGAAATTGTTAATGTTAAATATGCAGTGCAGTGGAAGGGAGAATAATGTTAGGCTGGGAATCGGGAATAGGAATTGATAATAACCATTACTGAACACTTTCTATGCCAGCCATTTTACTAGTTTCTTAACGTACATTATCTCTGTTACTTCTTACAGCGGCTATTTGAGATAAGCACTGTAAACTGCATTTTACGTGTAAGACTCCGACTGGTTGATAACTTTCTCAAGTTCACACAGTTCATAAGTAGAAAAAGTGGGCTTCAAACCGAGATCTCTGTGACATCAAACTTCTTTTCTGTTGCCTCCCTCAAATAGATCTGATTTTTTCTTTATCATGAATTCACTTTGTGACATTATCTGTTGGGCCCCTCTCAGTCTCCTCATTTCCAGTGTGGGCTCATAGTATCTCCCTCAAAGGGCTGATGCGATGCTAAAATGAAATCTTAATTGTGAAAATTCTTTGTTGAAATTAATGGCACCATAAAATTCAAGATGAAAAGTAAAGAGACTCATCCTTTTTAGTCGGGGTCCTTTCTTTCTCCCTCTTGATATTTTCCTTTTAGTAGGGAAATAGTTTTAACTAGGTCATAACCTAAATTGTATAGACTCATAATTTTCAGAGGGGAACTGAAAAGCCATTGCTCATCTCTTACATGATGGATAAAATTTCTGTATGCCATAATACCTGATAATTTGTTTAAGCAGCACCTTAGAGCTTAACAGGCTTTCATGTACATTTTCTCACTGGGGCTTCACACTCTTCAGTGCAGGTGCCTTTATCTAGTTATGCAGATGGAGCAGCTAAGTTCCAGAGCGGTGGTGCCATCTGTCTCTGCCACACAGCAAGCAATCAGGAGAGCTAGTTCTCAACTTTAAGTCCTGTGTTTGAAGCGTATTTTCTCTGCTCCTTAATGAGATTTCTAAATAAAATCCTTAAGTCCTAGACATTTTTAGAAAGTCTCCCCCTTTTTACTCTCTCTTCCTCTTCATGAGGTTTTAATTATATTCACAACATGCATTTTCTCCTACTACATCCTTTTTGCCTGTGTTCTACTTTAAGGTAGAATCCATCCTTGGAATAATTATTTCTGTGTTTCTTTATTTTAGAGTTAAGGAGCACACACGGGATTTTATGGTTCAAAGGAAGACTGTTGGTGCAAGGATCACAGGTTGACTCTGAACCAGAGTAGGAAAAATGGTCATAAGGCTGCATTTTCTAAATTTAGATTTTCATCTCTTGGGCCATATTTTTTCAGCCATTAGAGACTTCATCCTTTCAACTATGTGTTCTCGTGTTTGGAACTTGGAACACAGAGAAAATATCAGGGTTTAAAGATAAAGGGAAATACTGATAACTAATTATACCATAGTAGGAGGAGCTCTTTTTTGTTCTAAGCAAGTTTCATGTTTGGTTTTCAGTTTATCTAACCAAGGTTGATCTACACATAGAAAAAGAGAAGCCATTGTATATTCTTTGCTTTAGTATAAAAGGGTTTCAAGGATGGAGTCATACCATGTGAACAGTGGTCCAATAAAATGGGTGTCTTATCTTTTTTAAGGTCAGTGTGTGAATTAGATCCAATATATAGCATAATCTGCATTCAACCAAAGGTTTATTTTTCTGTGTTTTAGTTTGTGGACAACATTTCCTCTAGAGAAGAGATAGACCATGCCGAGTATTACCTTTACAAGTAAGTTTTCCATTTTATTTGGTTGTATATTCTCTTACAAAAGGTGGTAGGTATTATATATGTTTAGCACCTTGCTTTTTAAGTTTACATTTTGGAGATATTTCCATATCAATATATAGATAGCTTCCTCATTTTTTATAACTGCATCAAATTCCATATTACGAATATACAATTAAATCAGTTCCCTGTTATAGCTAGGAGCTTGAGGTTGTTTGCGCTCTCTCTTTGTAATTAGGTGCAGTGGAGTAATGAACAACCTTGTACATATGTCATTTTGCACATAATTCTCATAAGTATATACATTTGTAATTACAATAGCTATTGCCAAATTGCTTTCCGCTGAGATTTCACCAACTAACATTCCTGCCAGCAGTGTATGAGAAAGGCCTGTTTTTACATCTTGGTCAACAGGAATTTTCACATTTCTGGATTTTTTGTCAGTCTGGTATGTGAAAAATTTTATGTATCCATTTACTTCTTCTCTCCCTTATTTGGATGGAAATACAGTCTATATGCACTATTCACCTATTTTTAATTAACACTATATTTTAAAACTTTGTACATTGCCACATTTACTTCATTCTTTCTCACAGCTGTGAACATCCCACTAAGAACTATAGACGCACACCCATGTGTACAAAGAAAAAGTACAGCACCATCTATAGTAGCAAAAGACACAAATAACCTAAAGCTGGTTAAATAAGGGGATGGTCAATAAATTGATTTATTCTGATAGTTGGTTTTTCATCAGTCGGATATCTGTCAAAATGATACCCTACAACTTTTTATTTTGATTCCTTATTGTGTTTTAAAAATCTGATTTATGATTTGTTCCACTTGCTAGGTTTCAAAAATAGACTCCAATTGAAACTTAAAACGTTTCCTAGTAAGCATTTCATTAAAATTTGCCATTTGATCTTACTTTGCTTTGATTAGAGTGTTTTATTTTTTCCATCTGGGTACAATTTTTAAAGCTTTCTTTATATTGGTGAAAATTTATTCAATTTTTTCCATGTGATTTTACTACATAGTAATGAGCCTTTTTTTCTTTCTGAATTGGGTAAATTCTACCACCTTTTTGGTGTTTCCTGTTCAAAATTAAAACAAGCAGATTAGATTTCACACCTGAAAACATTTTAAGTTGCCTTTAATGATGTGATAAGTTTAAATTCTTGGGGCACCTGGGTGGCTCAGTCAGTTAAGCATCTGCCTTAGGCTCAGGTCATGATCCCGGGGTCCTGGGATCTAGCCCTGCATTGGGCTCCCTGCTCAGCAGGGAGCCTACTTCTTCCTCTGCTCCTCCCCTGCTCGTGCTCTCCCTTTCTCTCTCTCAAATAAATAAATAAAATCTTAAAAAAAAATAAATAAGTTTAAATTCTAAGTCCTGAAATCACTGCAAGTGCCTTCCTACTCTCCATTAAGATAAATATAAAGGGATTCCTTGATGAGAGTAAGCCCTGCCTTTCTTGAGTGGTTCTTTGGCACTGTAAGGCTCCTTTGAGAGTTATTTTTGCCTGTGGTGGAAGGTATATTTGGGCTGTCATCTACCTAGTTCTCATTCTTTTGCTTTGTTGATGGCAAAATGCAGAAAACAGTTACAATGTCTAAAGAGAAATTATTTCGTCGAATTCGATCCTGTGGGACACAGTGCCATAGCCTTGGAAGAAATACATGCCAAATTTACAAGTATCTCTGTAGCATGTAATTGATTTCAGTGATTTAACGTTCAGCAAGTATTTACTGAGCACCTACTACATGTCCAGGCTGGGTCAAGGTGGTGGCATATAGTGACCAATAAGTTAAACACTGTCCCATTCCTCGTACATTAAAGTTTAACTGAGAAATTTAAGTCCCGCCTTTAAGACCATCCCTGATTCTTCGCATGAGGTTTGGCCTGGAGTCTTACTGAAAGTTTCCTAAAATCTCTCTCCTGTTTCCATATAGAACATATACAAGCCTCTTACCCATCTTAAATCTGAGCCACTGTTTAATTTGACGTCCCATCCTTTGCTTAATCAAAACTGATGTTCTAATATGATATTGAATGTCCACAGTACTTCAATTAAAAAAAAAAAACTAATGTTCTATCATTTTTTTATTTCTATTCTTTCTTCTCTCTTCCATTGCCAAGAAAATTGGCTCTCTTTTTCTCAGCTTTTTTTTTTTTAAGAAAGAAACATTTTTGTGACTTCATGAGATTAATATTATATGTGTATGGGACTAGGTATAACCCCAAAAAACTGCATCAAGATGTAGATAATGGAGTTGGCTAGATTCACTCATTAGCTAAATGTCTCACTTCTGCTTTCCACCCTAGAGAATATATAAAACAGTTATGCCTCAGCAAAATTAGAAGTTACAAGTTATGAACTCTTGGGGATTCTCTCCATTAATTGATATCAGGAATGTTAATCCTGAAGACATCAGGGGCCTATGGTGTTTCCACTGGTTAGGCTTTCTGCGTGCATTCCAGATGGGATGGCTTTAGGCATCTTAGAGTAAAGTTACAATCACAGGTCCAGGGTGAAGAAATGTTGAAGCGATTTCTTAATCCCAAACAACAGACAGCTTCTTGCTCGAATGGCCTGAGGATTTCTTATTCCCCAGACAGTACCATCTTTGAGACTAAGGCCCACAACAGGACTGCCACCTCTGTCATTAGCTCAGCTTTTTCACTGCCTCAGCCAGTGCAGACCAGGCTCAGCAAGCAGAGCATAGCTGCCACATCCTCTCATCTTCTAGTGATCACATCTCCCCAGTGATTATGTAAAGAGTATTAGGGCCAAAGAAGTTTGGAACCTAGAGTGATCAGTGGAGAGCTGACTGAGCATCTGCCATCCTGTCAGGTGAACAAGTAAGCAGTTCCAAATTGCGGCAGTTCAGGGTGCTGCTGACACATGACAGCTTGTTACCATCCTGTCATCCCAGGAGAGAATGTTAGCCTTTGAATCTCCTGAAGGACACAGGTTTAAAAGTTTAGGGGCTTCAAGATTAAGAGTCCCAGGAATCTTTTAAGGAGAGTTAGAAAGGCTGCTATTGAGAGAGCAGGAGGGAGGAGAATTTCCAAACCCCCTCTTTGGACTGTGATCTGTTAGCTGGGGGCCTACAACCTGATCATCTTTTCCCCCCACCATTCATTTAAAAAACAAAAACAAGGAAAGGGAAATGATGCATTAAACAAAGAAATAATAGGAGCTAAAGAGGAACTACAATAAATTAAAGTACAATAAATAAAACCCAACAACTAAGAAATAAGAAAATAAGGCATGCTAAGAGCTGTTGGGCTATAACAAAATAAAGGAAATATGATTAAAACAGGAGAATAAAAAAGTGAAAAAGAATAAAATGAGGTAAGAAGGACCTGATCCTCTACCTAGTCTATTCACCAAATTATGTACAGATATGGCCACAGAGTGGGAAATAGACATAGGCCTGCTATTGGAGAAATACTCTCAGCAGGCTGAATAGTAACCCTCTCTCTGAGTGGTTTTCTTTTTTTTTTTTTTTTTTTTTTTAAAGATTTTATTTATTTATTTGACAGAGAAAGACACAGCGAGAGAGGGAACACAAGCAGGGGGAGTGGGAGAGGGAGAAGCAGACTCCCCGCCGAGCAGGGAGCCCGATGCGGGACTCGATCCAGGGACTCCAGGATCATGACCTGAGCCGAAGGCAGTCGCTTAACCAACTGAGCCACCCAGGCGCCCTCTGAGTGGTTTTCAAGCTGTCTTCCCAGAAGCCCTGGAGCTGGCTTCTCACAGGGGTTTGGGGGTGTGGGTTCGGGAGGAAGAGGCAGTGAGGGAGAAGCCAAGCACTGTTGCCACCAGCCTTCTGCCTCTGCTTCTGTTTAAGCCAGGGAAGCTGTGTCTCCAGCTGCTTTATGGATCAGGGTCTGCCCAGAGAATTCAGAGAGGTCTATGAACTTAGAATAAAACTCTGTATTTTTTTTCACTAACCTCTCAGTAATATTTAGCATTTCCTCTCATTATGAATACAGACAACAGATCACAGTAGTATAAGCAGCATCTGTGTCTTGCTCACTAATAAAAACAGGTTTTTCAAATAGCATTACGTTTGTTGCATATATCTTAAATTATGCTCATCAGTGCTTAGAAATTACATTTGGAATTAAACTACTGCTAGAGAAGCACATTTTCCCACATCTTAAAGATTTTTTTAATATTTTGATAATTGTATTTCACTGTAATTGGTTTCCTTTGTGATCCTATGTGCTTTTATTTTATGCATGTAAAACATCATTCTGGGAAGGGGCTTATGAGCTTTCAGAGTTCCAGAGAGTTCTATGCCACAAAGAAATGTCAAGAACCCCACTAGGAGATCATGTTTGAAGAAAAGGTCCTTTGCTTAGGCTTAGTCCTGCTGCTTCCCCCAGGCCTTTTGAAGTTTTCTAGGTTTTTGTTTTTTTCTTCCTACAAAGAAGGCTTTATTTTCTTATTTTAGTTTAGACTTTATAGAGTAAGACAAACATATGGCTGATAGGTGTGCTGTTTTCCAAATGAAAGCTTAAATACAGCCAGCCTCCTGAGCTTCCCCACCGAGCCGGAAGAAGGTGAGGGGAAGGTGAGGAGAAGAGGACAGGCCCCTATATGCTGTCAGCAGGAGACCAGTGCGGGGGCGACGTGGGGCAGGAACAGGAACACTTCTGCTGGGTTTTGGGACCATGGCAATTTAGACATGCATGAAATGATACTTGTTCCTTTTATTATCAGGGTGTCAGTAATCATAACTGATAATTTAATCTGCAACATAATGGTCATCCTGAAGGCTAAGTGATAGAAATTTCTAATGTATATAACATATTCTATTTTAAGAATATAACATTTTTTTTAAAGTAGCCTTTTAGGGGCTCCTGGATGACTCAGTCGGTTAAGCGTCTGTCTCTTGATTTCGGCTCAGGTCATGGTCTCAGGATCGAGCCCCAAGTCGGGCTCCTTGCTCAGCAGGGAATCTACTTGAGGATTCTCTCTCTTCCTCCCCGCCTTCTCGCCCCCAGCTCGCGTGCGCTCTCTCTCTCTCTCTTACTCTCACTGATGAGCTCTCTCTCTCTCTCTAAGGTAAATAAATACATTTTAAAAAATAAAGTACCCTTTTGGTTTTTAGCAAAAAGGTGGGGAATGCTGAATTAATTGTCATTCAATAAGAAGAGATGGTTGCAGAGCTCCATGAGAAGGGCTGTTTTTCTCAGAATACAGCTCTGTGTTGTCATGGAAAGTGGCATGCCACCCATTAATGAGAAGAAGTCAAGGTTGTATGGCAGGCTGTGTGCTGCCAACACATTCATCCACACTGTACCTTGGCCTCAAGCATCTTTCGTGAGTTGTTTAACTGACCTGGCAGATATCAGGCGTCCCTGGTTGGAGACGGATGGTAGGTCAGGAACAGCTGGGGTGAGACAGATGGCAGCCTGCATGTCTCCAGGTCCCAGGTTGGCAGCAAGTCTAAAAAAGGATGGACCAAAATAGCTTCATTTTTCACTAAACAAAAATATCCCAGTGTTTCCTTAGAAGGTAAGCGTGTTACCCTAGGCCTATGTTGTAAGAATCTATGTCTGTTTGTTGAAAGAGGGGAAGGTGGGAGCTTATTAGGAGTTTAAGCAATAGTAATTTTCCTTTGAGGTCATAGAGACTGTATATTTCAGCAATAAAAGGAAATTAGAGATTTTTCTGTTAGCATATTACCAGGTGTCATTATGTTTGAACATTATTAAGAAATGAGAGCCCAGTGGAGGTAAATGACTCTTAGAGCATTTCCATACTTTAATATTGCTGAGTGCTTTATTTAGTTCTTATTTGCGGATCCTTACCACGGGGCTGGGAGAGTTTCTTACTATTAATGGCTCTGCATTAGAGAATAGTCACTTGTCAGGGGCATTGTCTGCGCCTTGCCAAAGACCCGCCGGAGCGGTGTGGGGGGAGTTGGGGTGAGAACTCTATGCCCCCGCTCCTTCCCGCTTTGCACTTCACTCCCCACTGGTCTCATTTCAGCCAGGAGCCTGGTCAGAGCAGCCGTGTAGAGGTAACCTCCAAGGGTATTTTCCTGGTTTTTGTTCACATGTCTACCTAACTTTCCCAGAGTGATATGATGCCATAGTTACTTTCTTTTATTCCTCTGGTGTGATGAGTAGTCCCCTGGAGGCTCTTCTCCTAAGAGTCCATAGCCATCCGTGCGGCTACAAACATGCATATGTAAGGCTTTGTGGGGACGGATGCTTTCATTTGGAGTAAATATCTAGGAGTGGAATGGCTGGAGCATATGGCTGGTAGACATTTTCCCAAGTGTTTTCCAGAGTGGTTGTACTGTTTTACATCCCAACAGCAGTTCCAGTGCCTTCACATTTTTGCCAACACATTTAGCCTTGCTAATAGGGCTTGGTGGTATCTCACTGTGATTTTACTTTGTATTTGCCTAAATGTCTGTGATGTGGAGCATCTTTTCATGTGCTTATCTGCCCTCCCTACATCCTCTTTGGTGAAGTGTCTGTTTAAGTCTCTTTCCATTTTTTTAAATCAGATTGCTCGTTCTTTTACTTCTGAATGTTGAGAATTCTTTTTCTCATAGTTGTGTCTTTTCATTCATTTAACAGTGATTTTCAGAGGGTAGTTTTATTTTTGATGGAAGTCTAGTTGGTCAGGTTTTTTTTTTTTCTTTTGTGGATTGTGCTTTTGCTGTCAGTGAAGAAGTTCTTGCCTAACCCAGCACCACAGAGATTTTTTCCTGTGGTTTCTTTTAGGAGTTTCATAGTTTTAGGCCGCACAGTTAGGACCGTGATCCATTCTGAATTATTTGTTGTATATGGTATGAGGTAAGAATCAGGGGTGCCTGGGTGGCTCAGTTGTTAAGCCTTCAGCTCAGGTCATGATCCCAGGGTCCTGGGATTGAGCCCCGCATTGGGCTCCCTGCTCAGCAGGAAGCCTGCTTTTCCCTCTCCCACTCCCCCTGCTTGTGTTCCCTCTCTCGTATCTCTCTCTGTCAAATAAATAAAAAATAAAATCTAAAAGAAAAAAAAGAAAGTTAATTTTTTTGGCATAAGAATATCTAGTTGTATCAACACCGTTTGTTGAAAAGACTGTTCTTTATGTACTGAATTACCTTTGAGTTGCTTTGAAAATCAGTGGTTTGTATATGTGTAAGTCTACTTCTGTACTGTTTTTGTTCCATTGACCTCTGTTCCATTGTTATCTTGATACCAGTACCGCACTGTGTTGATGGCTCTGGTTTTATAATAAGTCTTAAAATTAGCTACTGTAAGTCTTCCAGCTTGGTTCTTTTTCAAAATCATTTTGGCTGGTTCAGGTCCTTTGCATCCCATATCAGTTTTAGTGTGTGTTCACACACACACACACACACACGCACATACACATGCATACATGCATTGTTAATGTATAGAAATTAGGAACAAACTCAATTCAAGAAATACGCAATGAATTCCTAGTATATATTTAGAAACAAGAAGAATAAGAGGGAAGATTATAAGGAATGTGAAGGGGGATTGATTTTATGAAAGTCAGCAGTCATTCTTTTTCCATTGAAGGCAAAGTTAAACTGCCCTGACACAATTTGAGATGGAAGTACATGAAGATAGATTTCATGTCTGTAAGACAAATGATTCTCAGTTCTGTTCATAAGGGAAGTTCTGAAGCCAGTAGAAGATTTAAGAGAAGAATTTTTTTTTTTTAAGATTTTATTTATTTATTTGAGAGAGAGAATGAGATAGAGAGAGAGCATGAGAAGGGGGAGGGTCAGAAGGAGAAGCAGACTCCCTGCTGAGCAGGGAGCCCAATGCGGGACTCGATCCCGGGACTCCAGGATCATGACCTGAGCCGAAGGCAGTCGCTTAACCAACTGAGCCACCCAGGCGCCCTAAGAGAAGTATTTTTTAATTTACCCAAACTGTGGGTGTTCAAAGGAAGGATGTGATATAATTACTACAATCAAAAAGATTATAAATTGGTTGGAGGTAACTAGATAAGTGCAATAATTCAAAAACAAACCCGAGATATAATAAATGAATAAATTGACTATATTGGTATAATAAGTTGTGTTTTAGAGAAAACATTCTTTGAACATGCTGAAGAGGAAGTGATGTTATCAGAAAGCCTTCATAAAAGAAGTAGAATTTGAGATAGCCTTGAAGAATGGACAAGTAGAAGGAACAGGAACAAATGTTCAAGATGGAAGAAGCAGTATAGGTAGAGTTAGTAGGGTAGGGCAAAAACTGGGTTTATTGGGGACGGGGACTGCTCTAACCAGAAAGACTGGGACTTATTAGGGAATAGTGAGAAATAAGGTAGGAGATTATAGAGGGAATAGAGTGCTGGCAGGGGAGAAGGCAGAGTTTAAAATCTGTCATTATCATACATTGCTAGTAGATAAGTAAATTGGTACAACTTCTATAGAGAGAGAACTTTGGCAACATATATCAAAATTATGATTGTACATACCCTTTGACACAATAATTTCACTTCTAGGTATTTGGTTTTGTCACACACCTATGAAATAATATCCATGACAAAAACTAAAAGATTATGTTGATCAGTAGGGGCCTGAATAAATTAATTATTTACAGTAGAATACAGGGCATTAGAAAGAATGAAAACTTTATTCATATTTCCAATGGGACAAGTTATAAAGTGCATTCAGTGAAAAAAAGCAAGGTATAGAACTTTTTGTTACATTACCACTATGGATTCTATGTACATGCAATATGTATATATGTACTTTTATATATATGTGGATATATGTGTGTAGGTGCATAGACTGTCTCTGGAATGATACGTATATACACATAAAAACTGGTAATAGTGATTTCTTTGGGAGAAGAGACCTGGGTGACTTTTTTTCTTTTTAAAGACCAGGGTGACTGTTGATTGAATTTTCTCTTGTACCTTCTGAATTTCATATTATGGATATATATTACTTATTACTTTTTACTATATTATTTTTTTAAAATAAAGAACCTCAACATAGTTATCAGTAGAGTCTTGAGAAGTGTATATCATAATAAAGATATTTTAGGAATATTAGTAACAGTAAGTTTTGAATTGAAAAGGGAAAATGTTGGGGGAAAATTAATTGTGTAAGGTGATAAAGGCCTGATCCATGGTAATTGACAGGTGGAAATGAAGAGAGAAGTGTTTTGCACATAGGAGGGGAAAAAAGTCAACAGGATTAATGACAGGTTGAATATAAAGATAGAAAACAAGGAGGGTCAAAAGTGAGCTGAAAATTGAACCTCAGTTAATGAGGAAATGGCTAGTCCATTGATGGAAGTTTTGAACTGGAAGCAGATTTAGAACACAGTGAGATGGTGGGTTTTTCTTTTGCCTTTCCATCATATACAAACAGATTTCTTAAGTTTGCTGCATCACATCTTACACCAACTGACCACATGTGAGCTGTTTAAGAGGAGCTGGTCATAGACCTTTGGAGAAAGACAGCTGCCAAAACATGCCTACATTAGGGTCTTCCTGATGTCCTGGTGCCAGCTGGGAAATTTTAGAGTAGGCATCTCTGAAGACTAACTTTCAGGGTCTGTGGAATTGAGACTTGGGAAGACTTAAGCAATTTCCTTAGAGCCATGTGACAAATCCAAGCACTAGCTGCAGATGAAGGCCTCGATCCAATAGAGAGGCTCATCAGTTAGACCAGTCTCTCGCATTGTGCCAGTTCTTTGTCCTAAGGCAGTCTAGGTAAGAAAGCAGAAGATAAAAACTCAGTGGATACTTCAGTACCTCATTATGCAGTGACATAAAATTAATTAAACCCAGAAAAAACCTAGCATATACAGAGATACAACTGTAAAAAGTACATAATCATGAAAGAAAAAAGTGCTGAAAAGACATTGAAGGAATCAGGATGGCAGGAAATAGATGACATGGATTTTTAGGACCAATTTAGTTTCCACTTTGATCTGTAACTTGGAGCCAGTTAATGAACTCTCTGGACATCAGCTTCCTAGATGAGCAGATGATCTTGGATGCTTCCCAAGGCACGATACATAGCTAAAATTCTGTTTCTCAGTCTCACTGACCTAGAAGTTAGACCTTATCCACCAGAAACCTGACTTTGAAAGCCTGACATTCTGGTCTGTTTATTTTCTTACTCAGAACTTTATTTACTTATTACAGGAGTTGCAGTTTTAGCCACATTAACTATGAATATCACAAGAAAAACTAATGGATATAAATAAACAAAGTGTAAGGGGATCTCTTAATCTCATCTGGATTTGGGTGACAGGCTTCATTTACTATCTCATCTATAAATACTTTTAGTAAATTTCTTGGTATGAGAAGTTAAGTTAGGTATTTACTTTTGTTTTCCAGGGAGCTGGGTTTTTTTTTAATATGTATTTGATATTTTCCTATTTTTTTCTGAAGAGCCCTCAGGGATTTAAAAGGAGAGAGCTAAAATAGATCTATTCACTGATGAAACCTCTGACTTAAACCTAAAAAGATTCTGTAGTTCCATATAAAAAGATATACCCCAAGTTGTTTTTTTTCCACAGTATAAGGTCCTTCGATCAAAAAAAATCATTTTCTTGGCTGTTTTTGTAACTGCGAAGTCTTTATTAAAATAGCAGAAATTATAGCTGTAGGGCCAAGGGAAAGGCATAACTATAATGTCTTAATGTTTATTAAATGGAGAGTCTTCAGCACTATTTTGCATGTAAGGCAGTTTGATTTAAAGATAATTAAGAAATCTTGGGGCACCTGGGTGGCTCAGTCGTTAAGCATCTGCCTTCAGCTCAGGTCATGATCCCAGGTCCTGGGATCGAGCCCCACATCTGGCTCCCTGCTCCGCAGGATGTCTGCTTCTCCCTCTCCCACTCCCCCTGCTTATGTTCCTTCTCTCACTGTGTCTTTCTCTGTCAAATAAATAAAATCTTTAAAAAAAAAATAAAGATATCTTTAAGGTAAATACCCAGTAGTGCAATTGCTGGGGAGTAGGGTAGCTCTATTTTCAACTTTCTGAGGAACCTCCATACTGTTTTCCAGAGTGGCTGCACCAGCTTGCATTCCCACCAACAATGTAGGAGGGTATTAAAGAGGGCACGTATTGAATGGAGCACTGGGTATTATATGCAAACAATGAATCATGGAACACTACATCAAAAACTAATGATGTAATGTATGGTGATTAACATAACATAATAAAATAAAATAAAAGCAAAAAAAATAAAGATAAGAAATCTTTTCAGAAGCTGGTACAGTATTTAAGGGAGAGATGAACCAGAAGCTTCAAGAAGACCTTTGTGAAAACTGAAATTTCAGCTGATTTCATAACGAGTTTTGAGGCCAATGGAAAGTGAATTCCTAAGTATTTTTGGATGCCATGTGTCTAGGCAAGAGGACACTTGAGGAACTAGAAGTATTTGATGTGAATTCTCTTTAGTGCCCATGCTGCAGACATTTTCATGATAGATTTCCAGTTATGGGTTTTTGTTTTGTTTTGTTTTTACAGACTCTATATTTTGAGATCTATTCTCTTCTTCTTTTTAATAACAATGCTGATTTTAAGACCAGTGGTACCACATTTCATAACTAGTAATGGCCAAGGCTGGGATGTAAAACCAGCCCTTCCAACTCCAGGCCAGTGCAGCACCTAAACGGTATATTTATGACACACTGGCTGTTACATGGCTCAGTGATGAATACTACCGAGAGCTGAAATTCACATTGACCATATTTGTCTTCATTCATGAAAGTCAGGCAGAAATTTGATAGTTTTGAAGAACACTGAAATTATTTGTTAAAATGAGAAATTTGTGGATCTCATATATATACATATATATATATATATATATATATATATATATAGCTGATTATAGTTCTTCATTTGCTAAGTACTATCAGTTAACACAGATGGATGGCACACTTTCACAGAGCTTTCAGACTTCAGCCAGAATGGACTGCTATCTGTGAATGTGCCCAATGTTTTCTTATCTTTGCCCTCTCCCCCATCTCCTCCTGATAAAATGCAGCCTGTCTTTTAAGCGCTGCCCCAAATTCTGCTATATCCATAAACTTGCCTGATTTTCATCATTTGAATGGGATCTCTCTGACCCTCTGCTACAGAATTTTCTTTTATCTCTTCAGTGGTGCTTATTTGGTTTATTATTTTTTTTCTTTGACTAGTCAGAAATACGTATGTCTTATTTTTTCTTTATTTGAGAAGCAATATAGTATAGTAGACAAGAGCATGGTCTCTGGGGCCACTCTGTCTAGATTTGAATCCCAGATGTGCCATCTTTTAGCTGTATGATTTAGTTACTTATATTCTCTGTCCCTTAGTTTCCTCGTCATTAAAATGGGGATTAATATAGTGCCTGTGCTTTAGGATAGTTATGAGACTTCAAGAAATTAATACATAAGATCCTTAGAACAGTCTTGGGACAGATTAATTCGGTACTCAGTAAATTTTAGCTTTAATGTTGTCTGTGATACATTGTAATGTTTTGAAGAGCAAGGACGCTTAACGACTGAGCCACCCAGGCGCCCCTTCCCCATACTTTTCTCCTTAGGGAAAATGTCTTTTGACCTCTAATTTTGGTTACTATGACGAATATTGTCACCGTTGTCACCCACCATTGTCACCACCCCCACCTGGGGCATCAAAGTACAGAGAGTATCAGGACTCAGGGATAGGGAGAAATAGATGCTTATGAACACTTACACTGTAACATTCAGATGGAAAGGCTCTCACAAAGTGGGGAGACGCTGCCTAACCCGAAAAGATAACTCGTTGAAGGTGTCTTGTATATACCCATATTGCTAAGCTTACGGTGGCCAAAAACCAGAAGGGGGCAGCAGAAAGTCATCTGCATCCCAATTGTGGAGAAAGGGGAGAACCCCAAAGAGGGTGATTGCCAGTTAAGAACAACTTGCAGCAGAACTGGTCTCTGATAAGATATTACTGAATCAGTTATCAACATGAAGATTAGAACTGAAAGGAGAGGTGTGTTCGGAGGCCTGGGAGCATGACAGGAAAACATTTAAACAGTTGAAATAGAAATTGAGGGACTGCTTCCAGTGAGTTTAGCTCTGATATTTGGAGTATACAGAGCAGCTCAGAATGTCTAAACATGTTTAATGCTGTCAGCATTCCCCACTATTTATTTTATTTTATTGTCCCCCCACCCCCAGATGTAGAAACTCAGTAAGAATTCCTATTTGTATGGCCTCTTTTATGGAAAACTGGGCTGCAAATTACTAAAAAAAAAAAAAATTCACTTTCTTTTTAGTGTATTTCCTGCTGGGCTTTCAACTACATCTTTTAATTTAATTTGTTTTAAACTATTTGACACTAACTCTCAGATTTCTTTTATAAAGTCAGTGCAAGTCCAACCAAAATCTTGGCAGAATTTTTTTTTGGAGCTGGAGAAGATGACCCTGAAATGCAAATGAAAGAGTAAAGGGCCAAGAATAACTGAGACACTTTTTTTTTTTTTAAGATTTTATTTATTTATTTGACAGAGAGAGACACAGCGAGAGAGGGAACACAAGCAGGGGGAGTGGGAGAGGGAGAAGCAGGCTTCCCCAAGAGTAGGGAGCCCAATGTGGGGCTTGATCCCAGGACCTGGGATCATGACCTGAGCCAAAGGCAGACGCTTAACAACTGAGCCACCCAGGCACCCCGAGACACTTTTAAAAAGACTAAGATGAAATGATTGGTCTACCAGATAGATAACATGACATAGAAAGTGATGGTAAATAAAAATGAGATGCTGTGTTAAGTTAGTGGAATCAAATGGAGAGAGTCCAGAAATCAATGTGTACACATATGGAAACTAGAGATGCTTTACACATCAAAGGAGAAAGAATAGATTAGTTAATAAATGGTACTTGGACAATTACATGGAAAAAAATTAATTCCTGCCTCAAGACACACACATACACACACATTTTGTTTGGGTAGATTAAAAACTTCAATGACAAAAACCTAAAACTTTTAGAAAGATATAGGAAAATATTAATATTTGTATGATATTGTGGAGAATTTTTTTGAACAAGACATAACTGGTAAAAGATTGATAAATTTTTTTGATAAATTTTAATGCATTAAAAAGTTATATACCACAAATTAACAAATCAACTATTAACAAATTAAATTAGTACCATTAACAAATTAAAAGACAAGCCAAAGGCCAGACTCATACAATGGAATTCTGGACAACAGTGAGAAAGAATGAATTAAAGCCACACATCTCAGCTTGGTCATCTCAAAAACGAAATGAGTGAAAAAAGGCATGGTGAAGAATCATACATACAGTGTAACGTTTATGTAGTTTGAAAACATACAGAGCACTGTGGTAGCTTATATGTTTATGTGGATACAAGTATAAAATGTAAGAGTGTAAAACATGCTAAACAATGAAAAACAGAAAATTCAGGAAATTATTTACATGTGAAGAAGGACGGTGAGGTGTAGGAATAGGATCAGGAGATGTCTATCAGGGGTTCTTCAGCTGCACTTAATCTCTTCTCCCACCACACACACACACAAAAAGTCCGTTTTCACATTTGTTAAAAAATTTATTTGAACAATTTTGAGGCTAATTCCTTCTCACTTCCTCCTTGAAAAATCTTGAGATAGGACTGGCCCAGCTTGGACCAGAGTCTACTTTGGCAAGAAAGACAGAGTGCTATATTTGGGCCAGGTAACTACCCACGTTGTAAGGATAACCATCTTGGGCCTAATATGGCTCTTTTCTATATACAGTCCTTTAAAAAACATAAGTACTCTTTTTAGCTCGGAAGCCGTACAGAAACAGGCTGCTGCCAGATGTAGTCCATAGGCCCTGGTTTGCCAACCTTTGATCAGTACCCTCACTTATTTTCTCCTGTCCTTAAAATTTTCAGAGAAAAATCCCAGTATGTCATTTCATCTACCCTTACTCTTTTTTTTGTTGGGAAAAAGTAAAGACTAACACATAAACTAACTCCTGAGCTCTCTGATTTTGCACCTTGGAGCTTGAGGAGGAACAGTCCCATCGGAAGGCTATTCTATATCCCATGATAAACATAGATAGGAATTTCATCAGCCCTGTAGCAGATGCTGGTTAACAGTGAATGGCTGGCCAGTGCTCCTCTTTACAGAGGCCCCAGAAGAAAGATGACCTTGTTAACCGATAGATACCAACTTGCACATATACTGTTTATTAATACCGGTAAGTTGACCCTTTATTTAGGCATTTCTCCTGCATAACTACTATACAATGATTAAAATCAGAACATTTAACAGTACTACAGTAGTATGATCTAATATTCCCTATTCAAATTTTGTCAGTTGCCTCATTAATGTTCTTTATGGGTGCTATTTTTTTTTCTAGCTCAGGATCCTAACTAGGATCACGTATTATATTTAGTTGTCACATCTCTCTAGTCTCCTTTAATTTGAAACAGTTTCTCAGCTTCAGTGTGTGTGTGTGCATGTGTGTTTCTTGACCTTGACATTTTTTAAAAGTATAGGCCAGTTATACTGTAGAATGTTACCCGGTTAGGATTCCCTGATATTTCCTAGGAAGGAAGGAGCTTGTGGACAGGAGGACCACAGAAGTGATGCTGCATTCTCATTGTGTCATTATCAGGAAATGCATATTAATGATTCATTCCAGTATTGGTGATGTTAATTTTGATCACCTTAATAAGGTGGTATCTACCAGATTGGGCCACTATAAATTCAGTTGTCTCTTTGTAATTAGTAAATAACGTGTAAGGCATCAAACTTTAGCCTACTGATATTGGCATCCTTTGATGATTTTCTAATTCCTTCTATATTTTAGTTAGCATTCCATTTGGAAAAAAAAAAACCTCATCCTCCCTCCTCATTTATTTATTCATTAATTTTTATCATAAGGACTCATGACTTGATTTTATTCAGTAAGTTATAATACATTATTGATTGCTCAAAATGTTCCCTATTTGGTGAGTAGGAGACTCTGTTTCTTGCATTGTTTTGGTATGCCCCATCCTTCTTTGAGCATTTTCTTATTTTCTAGACAAAAAGATCTTTCACTGTCATCTTACACTTTACCTGTCCCAGCCCTGGATCGAGCCATTTTTCCAGAGTCCCAGTTCTTTTTTGACGAGAATGGCGTTCAGAAGTCAAAGTCTGCTTATAGGGTATGCTCTGTTATGGGGGCATTATTTTCCTAGACTTTCTCAGTAGACAGAGCTAGCAAATCAATCTATCCATTAATGTGGATTATATTTTTATATATGTTATGTTTATATTATATATAAAATATATATATTTTAAACTATCTTCTTGCTAATGCCTCCCATTCCGCTCTACCACTTCAGTTTTCCGTTTAGACTTGCCCCTTCCTTAATTTTGTAATTCTCTTCTGGCAGTGAGAAATCTGATTCTCAGTATTTTTTATTATGTATCTGTTTTGCAGATATTTTTTCCTATATAAGGCTTTTCTATTTAGTTTATTAATGTGGTGTTTGATGAGTAGAAGCTTTTAATTTTGATGAAATTGAATCTAGCTATCTTTCATTTTATGGTTATTGTTTTTTGTGTCCTAAGTAGTTATTGCCTACCCCTTAATCATAGATATTCTTCTGTTTTCTTCCTCAAAATGTCATCGTTTTACGTTTTATGTCTCAATTTAATTTTATATCTCAAACCAATTCTTGCATATGATGTAAGTATTGACGTTCTTTTTTTTTTCCCTTATGGATGTTCCTGCTTTCTGTGTTGTTTTCCATTCATCAGTCTATCCTAATCCAATACTATACTCCTACTGCTGTAGGTCTTGAAGCCAGATAGTGTAAGACCTTCACCTTTGTTCTTTTTTGATATTATCGTTATCCTAGGTCCTTTACCTTCCCATACACATTTTGGAATGAGATTGTCAATTTTCCTTTAATAGGCCTCCTGGGATTCTGACTGGGATATTATTAAATCTGTAGATAAATTTAAGAAGAATTGGCATCTTAATCAGGACCTTATATGATGTCATAAAATATTGAATCTTCCAACCCGTGAACATGGGTTGAATCTTTTACTTATTAATTTGTATATTTATTAGGTCCTTTTTCTCTCAACAATGCTTTATAAATTTCATTGTAGGGTTCTTGTGAGTCTTTTGTCAAATTTATTACTAAATATTATAGGGGTTTTGATGTTACTGTAAGTGAAGTTATTTTTCTTTTTTTTTTTAAAGATTTTATTTATTTGACAGAGAGAGACACAGCGAGAGAGGGGACACAAGCAGGGGGAGTGGGAGAGGGAGAAGCAGGCTTCCCGCAGAGCAGGGAGCCCGATGTGGGGCTCGATCCCAGGACCCTGGGATCACGACCCGAGCCAAAGTCAGACGCTTAACGACTGAGCCACCCAGGCGCCCCTGAAGTTATTTTTCTAAATTTTATTTTCTGGGGCACCTGGGTGGCTCAGTTGGTTAAGTGTCCACTCTTGATTTCAGCTCAGGTCACGATCTCAGGGTCATGAGCTTGATCCCTGAGTTGGGCTCCATGCTAGGTGTGGAGCCTGCTTAAGATTATCTTTCTCCTTCTGCCCCTCCTCCTGCTTGTGCACATACATGCACACACTCTCTCTAAAAAAAAATAATAAATAAATAATTTTTATTTTCCAAGTTTACTAGAAATACAGTTGATTTTTGTCCAGTGACCTTGTATCCTGAGACCTTGATAAATTCACTCATTAATTCTAGTAGTAGTTTTTAGATTGTTTAATGTGTTCTTCATATCCAGTTATATTGTCTGTGAATAGAAATACATTTTATATCCTTCCAAATTTTAGGCCTTTTAATTTCTTTTTCTTGCCTTATTGCACTAGCTAGGACTTCCAATACAGTGTTCAATAAAAGGAGTGAGGCAGGTATCCTTGCTTTGTTCCCAGTCTTGGCAGAAAGTAATTCACTATTTCACCTTTAGGAATGATGTTAGTTGTAGGTTTTTCATAGATGCCCTTTATCAGATTGAGGAAGTTCACTTTTATTCCTAGTTTCCTGACAGTTTTTTATCATGATTGGATCTAAATTCTGTTAAGTATTATTTCTACAAAGGTAAAGGTGATCATATGTTATCATATGTGAATTACTGTTATGATAGTGAGTTATAATAGTGGAACCAGCCATTTTTCTCCATTCTGTTATAAAAATTCTTAAAAGTAAATTTGTTAATATTTGTCAAAGATACTGGTGTCTCTGGTCTCTAAATTTTTTTGCTTATCACATCCTTCTGTGGTTTTGGCATCAGGATTATGGGATGCCATAAAATGTTTTAGGAAGTGTTCTCATTTTTCTGAAATTTTATATAAGATTTATATTATTTCTTCAATATTTGATATCCTTCATCAGTGAAGTCATCTGGGTGGGCCAGGAGTTTTCTTCTTAGGAAGATTTTAATTAGAAATTCATATTTTTGAACAGATAATGTTTTAATATAGTTTTGTATTTTTCATTATTGGTGATGTTGACATGTTCTAACATGCTTAACTGTCATTCATATTTCTTTGAACTTTCTTATCTTTTATCCTGTCTTTTTATTGCATTGTTGGTCTTTTTCTTTTTTTTTGTTTTTTTTTTTTTTAAAGATTTTATTTATTTATTAGAATGAGAGAGAGCACATGAGAGGGGGGAGGGTCAGAGGGAGAAACAGACTCCCTGCCGAGCAGGGAGCCCGATGCGGGACTCGATCCAGGGACTCCAGGATCATGACCTGAGCCGAAGGCAGTCGCTCAACCAACTGAGCCACCCAGGCGCCCGATCTTTTTCTTATTAATTTGTAGGACCTCTCAATGGTTAGGGAATAGCTTTGAATGATGAATATTTTTATTTTTCTCATTTATTTTTGTTTTTGTAAATTATTTTGCTTTATGGTAGTTCTTGTTGCGTAGCAATCTTTTCTTTTATGACTTTTCCATTCATCTAAGAATGACATTCTCCATCGCAAGAAATTTCCCCATATTTTCCTTTAGTGAATGTATACTTTCATTTTTAATATGTAAATATACAGTTCATCTGGAGTTTATTTTGGTTTAATTATGTGAAGTACAGATCCACACATACGTGTATCCACATTTAAAAAAAAAAAGGCTAACCAGTTATCCTAATGCCATTTTTAAAATAATACCTCTTTTGCCTACTGATAATTTATGCCGCTTTATCATATACTAATTTCGTGTTTGAGTCTGTCTCTGAACTTTCTGTGCTATTCCATTGATCTGCTTTTTCATCCAGTAGTGTCACATTTGTTTTAATCATCTTAGCTTCTGAATATGTTTTAATATATGAGTAAAAGTTCACAATTCTGTCCACCCCTTCACTCAGCCTCCACTATTTCCTTTCTCCTATGCTTAACAACCTTGTTAATTGTTAGAAATATTTTTCAAGTACCTTATTTGGATATACATTTCTTCCTCCTTTTCTGTAGTGGGGAGGCTCAAATGATGGTTGAAGGTCTTGAGATAGGTGACCAGGGCTTCAAATAGCCTTTAGGTCATGTTTATGTGAACAAGAAAAAGATTGCCTCTTCTAGACAGATGAATTAGGGAAAAAGTACCTTTTCCTGAAAGATGCAGCCTTGTACCTGATTACACAGTTGCTAGGGCTGGCTTTTGTCTCTATTCATACCTTTGGGCAGCGCTCAAAATGAACCACTTTACAATCATAACACTCTCGAATTATACTGTATCATATAAATAATGTAGTCAGTGAAAAAATTACCAGGAAAGCCAGATGCATATTCCTTCCCTTGCTGCCTTCTCCCCATCTGAGCTGTTAGCCCCGGAGCTGGCTAGTTACATCATTCAGTAATGTGCTTCTTTAAGTGGGAATACAAGTGGTTGTTCACACTAAATAACTCCCTGTCTTCAGGAATGCCCAGATTGGGATGAGAGTAAATAAACCTCTTGAAAGTCCAGTTGGCCACCCATCAATTGGACTGACACTGTGGTTCATCATGGTGAAGGTCAAATAATAATAATTACTTGTATCTGTCCAAAAGTACATCGTCATCCATCGTTGTTATCATCCCCTTGAAAAAGCTTGCAAAACTGAAAGGGCAGGTATTGTTCTTGCCCTTCTTTTGTGGGTGAAGGAAGTCAGCCAGAGGAGAAACTTTTCCAAAGTCAAAACAGCTAGTGAGTGACAGCTCACTTGACCTTAGATCTTTTGAAGTTTGAGGTTCTTCCTCTAAGCCTGAAAGAACACTTATTTCCCATATCACACCATCTCATAAAAACATTATTTGTTAACTCCACATTCAGGCAGATTAAATGTATATCGTCATTAAGTTGTCGTGATATGTTTCATCCTCCTGAAAGTATACTCATATTTTTGGCATGTTCATATCACCTTCCTTAGTGTGCCAAAATACTTCCTATTCAGAAATACTCAATGGTACAAAGAGAATAATAATATCTTTTTAAGGAAAAGGCAGAGGTTACCTAGTATTTGTTTTTGATTTGTTAGTAGAGGTCTGTAAGCCTCTGAGCTTTTAGGAGATTGAAAGAAAAGGATTTTGAGAGTAAGGTTACATTGTGGATATAGTCCTATGATAAATTAATCATGTTTATAATTCTGTAATTTTACCATACTTTAAGGAGTTGGCTTTTCTTTTTTTTTTTCTTTTTTCTTTTTAGTGTGATCTTTCTCTGCCATAAGTTAACTCTCAAGTCTCTGTATACAGTATAGATTTGAAACCAAGTAGGAAAACTGCTGAAGCTGCTTTTGAGGTTGGGAGTCACTGTAAAAGTAGTTTTTAATGCCTCTAGATCTCTCTCTCTCCATTTCATAGTTAGTAATCATTTGGCCTCTACTGTGAAATCGTTTTGGCCAAGTATTTTATGGTGATTGACATAGTTCACCTGGATATTTATTTGGAAAGCAGCGTCTGAACGCACATTGCTTTAAAAAGTCTTGATATCTTATTACTACAAGATAGTACAGATTCTTGGGCATCTGGGTGGCTCAGTTGGTTAAGCGACTGCCTTCAGCTCAGGTCATGATCCTGGAGTCCCAGGATCGAGTCCCTCATCGGGCTCCCTGCTTGGCAGGGAGTCTGCCTCTCCCTGTGACCCTCCCCCCTCTCATGCTCTCTCTCTCATTCTCTCTCTCAAATAAATAATAGAAAATCTTAAAAAAAAAAAAAAGTACAGATTCTTTTTGTTTTGATATCTGCGTATTTGGCAACAGTAAATTTGATTTTGACTGCAGGCACTTTTGACTCTGAACAAAATGCATTTCTGGAGAGCCAGCAATCCAAGGTGAATTTTTTGAAGATAATGATTATATCTTATTTGATTTTGTATTCCCAACACTAATCTGTGCATGATAGCTGACCCTCAACAGATATTTGTTGAATGAATGATGGAACAAAGTCTATAGCAAATTAATGCCACTCAATATCCTGACTGTGTACACGTTGTCTTCTTTTGTTTATACATTATTTGAACCCACTTAATAAACAAGTAAGGATACATTTTTAGGCAGTTTCAAATAAATTTCTTTGTGAAACAGAATAGGGAAGTAGTGTGGTTGGTAGTAAGCCCTAGACTGGAAGTGGAAGTTCCCTGTGGTTCTCCAAAAATGATGATAGTCTGATCCTGGTCAGGTCACTTAGCCTTGCTGACCTCAGTTTTCTCATCTTTAAAATAAAGATAGAAAGTTGTATAGAAATCACTTAGCTCATATGTGTAGAAATGTTCTGGAAAGGTTAAAAGCATTGTAAAGGTACAAAGGGGCACTGCTTTCTTGATGGCTTTCCCTAGAGCTCTGAGCCACAGTTTGGGAAGGTTTGGGGTCCCTTTTGCCATAAAATTCAGCATGTTTTTTACTATGAAGAAAGGTTCATGAACCTAGTGGTAACACATAGCACGTTTCTGGTTCCTTCTGTATTGCTGCCTCTTCTGTAGTTCAATAACATTTTCCTTGTCATTCATTTCTCTGCCTACAACTATGAACTGAGTCAACAGCAGATACATAGAACATGAAAAAGCACATGGTGCCACTTTGGGGACCTCCACCTCCATTCAAATCCTGGCCTTGGGAAAGGTGCTGTTCAACTCCTTTATTAGGGGTAGGAGTTGGGGCAGTTGTGTGTATACTACCTCTAGTGGTCCTTGAGGGAAGTTGATAGAGATACCCACTTCCTTGACATATTAGGATCGGGTCAAATGAGAACGGTGTGGGTCTTAGAAATAGGAGGAAGCAATATTATGTCTGATTTGCCAGATCCAATATCTTTTCAGTTCATTGAAAATAAAAGAGCTGCCATATAGGTAGATGTATGTGCTCCATCAAATTGTCACTCCTTTCTTTTGTTCTTCATGATTTACTTGTAATGTCCTAACATCTTTTATTTTTTTTATCCATCCCGGCAAGGCCTGTTGTTTCTCCCTCCACATTCCTGTGTCTTCCCTTTCTCTGTCCTATAAAATGTAATCCTGGGTCAAGCTCTAACTTGCTTTCTTTTTTTGTTTCTGGTGTCCATATTCAGATTTTGTTTATAGCAATCTTCAAAGAAGAAAAAATGTTATTAATGGATTTCAAATCAGAATCCTGCTTTCGTTTCAAAATTCTGATCAGTGGTTTAAAATAAGGTATTTGACATTAGTTAAATTCATTAATGTCAGATCTACTTGAAGTCATATTCTTGGTTTTCCTAATAGAACCAAGCTCTTTTTTTAATTAAGACACTAGATATTGCTTGTATTTTACAAGTTATGTATATGGCTCCTTGGATTAACAATTCCCAGTGGTAAAATAAAAGCGCGGACGTTATTATCTACTTATTTTATAACTCTATGAGACATCTGTCCAAATAAGCTTTCTTTATTGAGGTGATAAAGCTACATGACTCATATGTTCTGACATTCATCAGTAGGTCCACTATCATTTACTAGATTATAAATTAGAAGAGGAATAAAATGGTTATCCAATCTCCCCACCCCTAATGGCTCAGTCCTGTTCTTGACGCCACGTATTTCAAGGATAGACCAGACTGTTTATATAATTTGGTTCCAACCTAATTTTCCAGCCTTGATATCACTAATCCCTAACAAAAACCCTACATTTATGGAATTATTGTTCCTGGCTCATTCAGTTTGCATAACAAGTATTAATTGTATTTCCTCTGTAAGCAGGGCCCTGCTCTTGCCCTAGGAATTCATTCCTTTCCTCTTAAAAGTCTGCCAAATATTAAGTGTCCAGACTCCATGATCCCATTTCAGATCACTGCAGCCAGTAAAAATCCTCTGACTTGCACACTAGTAGCACTTAGTTTGCATCACTCAGGTTACATTGGTCACATGTGGCCTAGCTTTGTGATATCAAATTGTGAGATTATCTGCATTTTGAGTAAACCTTGTCTAATAAAACAATAATTAGCAAAGGGCCTTAAAAAGTACCCTACATGTAATAAGTGTTCAGTAATTGCCTGTTAAATAAATGAGTATCTGCAACACTTCTTCCATGAAGTCTTGTTGCTATCTTAAGCATTTTTGTCCAGTTCTCCCCATAGAGATACTCTGAATTTCCTGTCTGGGCTCTCTTCACAATCTAGTTCCTCTTCCAGCTTTATCCTTATTTCCTTCTCTAAGCCCACTACCTACTTGTCCATTATGTGTTAGTTTCATGGGGCTGCTATAACAAACTACCACAAACTAGGTAGCTTCAAACGACAGAAATTTATTTTCTAACAGTTCTGACTAGAAGTTTGAGATGAAAGTGTCAGTAAGGGCCATGCTCTCTCTAGAGATTCTAAGGGAAAATCTGTTCCATGCATTTCTCTTAGCTTCTAGTGTTTTCATTAATCGTTGGAGTTGGCTTTTAGATATATCACTCCAATCACATACCTTTCTGTGTGTCTGTCTGTGTCTGTCTGTCTTCTTCTAAGGACATCAGTTGTATTAGACTAGGGCTCCCCTAATGACCTCATCTTAACTTGACTACATTTGCAAGGGCCCTATTTCCAAATAAGGTCACATTCACAGGTACTGGAGATTAGGATTTCATTGTATGGGGCGGGGGAGGGAGGGACACACACCATTCAACCCATCACACACCATATCTTTTTTTTTTTAAATGAAATTTACATAACAAAAATTAAACATTATTTTTTTTAAAAAATTAAGCAAAGTGTACAATTCAGTGACATTGAGTATATTCACAATTTTGTGCAATAACCACCTCTGTCTAGTTCCAAAACATTTTCATCACCCCCAGAGGAAACCCTATACTCATGAAGCAGTTGTTCTTCATGGGTCATATCCATGGATATGGAGAGAGGGTCATATCCATGACCCTCTCTCTCCAACCCTGGGCAACTATACTCTACTTCTCATGTCTGTGGATTTACCTATTCTGTATATTTCATATAAATAGAATCATACAGTATGTGACCTTTTGTGTCTGACTTCTTTCACTTAGAATAATGTTTTCAAGGTTCATCCATATTACAGCATACATCAACACTCCTTTTTGTGGCTGAACAATATTCCATTGTAAGAATATACTACAGTTGTTTGTCCATTCATCTGTTGATTGCAGTTATGTTGTTTCCACCTTTTGGCTACTGTGAATAGTGCCATTATAAATACATGTGTACCTGTATTTGAGTATCTGTTTTCATTTCTTTTGGGTATGTACCTCGGAGTAGAATTGCTGGATCATGTGGTAATTCTGTTTAGCTTTTTTTTTTTTTTAAGATTTATTTATTTGAGAGAGAGAAAGCGCATGCGTGAGCAGGAAGAGGGGCAGAGGGAGAGGGAGAGAATCCTTAAGCAGACTCCCTGTCAAGCTTGGAGCCTGCCCTAGGGCTCGATCCCAGGACCCTGAGATCATGGCCAGAGCCGAAATTAGGAGTTGGATGCTCTACTGACTGAGCCACCCAGGCTTCCCTCTGTTTAGCTTTTTGAGGAACTGCCAAACTCTGCCAAATTTTCCAAAGTGGGTATACTTTTTTACTTTCCCGCCAGCAATATACAAAGGTTCCGTTTTTTCCACATCCTCACCAGCTTTCCATTTTTCTGTAATTGTGCTCCTAGTGGGTATGAAGTGTTATCTCATTGTGATTTTGACTTGCATTTCCTTAATGGCTAATGATGTTAAGCATCTTTTCATATGTTTGTTGGTCATTTGTATATCTTCTTTAGAGAAATGTTTATTGAACTGCTTTGCAATTTTTTAACTAGGTTCTTTGTTGTTGAATTGTAAGAGTTCTTTATATATTCTTAGTAATAGACCCTTATTAATATATGATTTGTAAATATTTTCTCCCACAGTGAAGGTTGTCTTTTTGCCTTTTGGTAATGCCCTTTAATGCACAGAAGTTTGATTTTGATGATTTCTAATGATCTGGGTTTTCTTCTTTTGTTATTCATTCTTTTAATTATATGTAAGAATCCATTGCTAAATCCAGTGTCATGAAGATTTACCCCATGTTTTCTTCTAAGAGTTTAATGGGTTTAGGTTTTATATTTAGATCACTGATCCATTTTGAGTTCATGTTCCAATTATGCACAAACTGGATACTGTCAAAAATACTGAAGAGTGCCTGCTCTCAAAGACCTTATGGTCTAATGTGCTAAATTCACTGTGTTACTGATAGAGAAAAGCCCTAGGAGATGATCAAGGAGAAATGCTTTCTTTTTAGAGGTGTTGCAAACCACAGTGCCCTTCATACCATGAAACTTGGTACCTTGTAGCCAAAGGGCAGAAACCTTACTTTTGTTTTTTTTGCGGGGGCGGGGTTTGTGGTGAACCCAGTCATAAAAATTATTGAACCAAATAGGGGTTTCAGTCAGTACTTACAGATTCTGTTAGTCTGAATTCTCCAGAGATTAGGATATATACATATATACACACACACACACACACACACACACACAAATGTTTTCAAGGTTCATCCATATTATTGTGTGTGTGTATCTCCTATTGATTCTGTTTAATAAAATGCCGTATTACATTATTTATATTTATTATTTATATCCTATCATATATATATGATATATATATATCCTATCATATATATATCAGGAGAGGGAGAGAGATTGAGAGATTGTTATATTGTAAAGAGTTGGCTCATGTGATTATGGAGGCTGGGAAGTGACAAGATCTGCAGGGTGGGCCAGCAGGCTGAAAACCCAGGAGAGCCAATGGTTTAGTTCCAGTCTGAGTCCAAAGGCAAGAGAAAACTGATGTTCCAGCTCAAAGACAGTTAGGAAAGAGAATCTTCTCTCACTCAGTCTTTTTTGTTCTATTCAGGATTTTAACAGATTGGATAAGACCCGCCTACACTGAGGAGGGCAGTCTTTTTTTTGGTCTGCTGATTCAAATGTTAGTTTCATCCAGGAACACCTGCACAGACATACCAAAATAATGTTAACCAAATATCTGAATACTCTGTGTGGCCCAATCAAGTTGACACATAAAATTCACCATCACACAGGTTATCAGAAACAGGCATAAAAGCCTGCCACCCCGCCACACAGGTTATGAGAGGTAGGCGTGAAGGCCTATCACTTTATTCCTGGGAGAATTCCTATGAAGAGTACATTCCCCCTTCCATCAGTAGGTTGGAGCTCTCTCCTCTTTTTCTTCCATCCACTTGCTTTCATTACCCTTGTTCCTTATGGAGAATTTGTTCATTAATGTTGACTAGAGTGTATATTTTCATGTAACACTTGGTTTTCTTCTAATGGAGTATGCAACAGCAGTCCAGGGGTGGCTCTGTCGTATTTGTTTTTGTGTCTCTAGCATTTGGCAAAGCCTAATAGTATCTAGTGAGTATTTACTGTTTGCTGCATTGTTACTGCTGAGCTTTGGAATGTTTTTTCTGAGTTTGTTTATGGGTGTAGGGTTTTTTTGGGGGGGGGAGGATGCTACAAGATAACAAGCCCCACAAAAATGCTAACTTAATAGAGGTGATAATAGCAACAGCCCTGAGTACTGACCACATGATCGTATGTTACTGATTGAGTTGCCAAGTGGAACTTTTATTTTCCTCATTTTGTAGAGAAGGATATCAAGAATCAGAAAAAATTAAGTAGCTTGCCTAAAATCCCCCACAGCTAGGTAGGTAGTAGCCAACCATGGAGTCAAAGCTAGGCCAGAGAGTTAAAGCCCAATTTTTTAGCCATTATGCCATACCAGTTTTCCCAAATAGAACTTCGTGAGTATAGCATGCATGGTTGTATGTGTTTGAACTTGATGAATGGAGGGATTTTAGGAGCAGAGGAGAGTGGTGTTTTTTTGTAGGTATGACAGATAACATATTTGTACTTACCTAATTGTTGTCTACTCTTGACAGTCATTACTCTTTTTTAAAAATTTTTTATTATTATGTTAATCACCATACATTACATCATTAGTTTTGTTTTTTTTTTTAAGATTTTTTTATTTATTTGTCTGAGACAGAGAGAATGAGAGAGACAGAGCACATGAGAGGGGGGAGGGTCACAGGGAGAAGCAGACTCCCTGCCGAGCAGGGAGCCCGATGCGGGACTCGATCCAGGAACTCCAGGATCATGACCTGAGCCGAAGGCAGTCGCTTAACCAACTGAGCCACCCAGGCGCCCCACATCATTAGTTTTTGATGTAGTGTTCCATGATTCATTGTTTGTGCATAACACCCAGTGCTCCATTCAATATGTGCCCTCTTTAATGCCTATCACCAGGCGAACCCATCCCCCCATCCCCCTCCCCTCTAGGACCCTCAGTTTGTTTTTCAGAGTCCATCCTCATTCATGGTTCGTCCCCCCTCCGATTTCCCCCCCTTCATTCTTCCCTTCCTGCTATCTTCTTCTTTTTTTTTTTTCTTAGCATATATTGCATTATTTGTTTCAGAGGTACAGATCTGTGATTCAACAGTCTTGCACAATTCACAATGCTCACCATAGCACATACCCTCCCCAATGTCTATCACCCAGCCTCCCCATCCCTCCAACCCCACCCCCCACTCCAGCAACACTCAGTTTGTTTCCTGAGATTAAGAATTCCTCATATTAGTGAGGTCATATGATACATGTCTTTCTCTGATTGACTTATTTCACTCAGCCTAACACCCTCCAGTTCCATCCACGTTGTTCCAAATGGCAAGATCTCATTCCTTTTGATGGCTGCATAATATTCCATTGTATATATATACCACCTCTTCTTTATCCATTCATCTGTCGATGGACATCTTAGCTCTTTCCACAGTTTGGCTATTGTGGACATTGCTGCTGTAAACATCGGGGTGCACGTACCCTTTCGGATCCCTACATTTGTATCCTTGGGGTAAATACCCAGTAGTGCAATTGCTGGATCGTATGGTAGCTCTATTTTCAACTTTTTGAGGAACCTCCATTCTGTTTTGCAGAGTGGCTGCACCAGCTTGCATTCCCACCAACAGTGTAGGAGGGTTCCCCTTTCTCCGCATCCCCGCCAACATCTGTCGTTTCCTGACTTGTTAATTTTAGCCATTCTAACTGGTGTGAGGTGGTATCTCATTGAGATTTTGATATGGATTTTACTGATACCGAGCGATGTTGAGCACTTTTTCATGTGTCTGTTGGCCATTTGGATGTCTTCTTTGCAAAAATGTCTGTTCATGTCTTCTGCCCATTTCTTGATTGGATTCTTTGTTCTTTGGGTGTTGAGTTTGATAAGTTCTTTATAGATTTTGGATACTAGCCCTTTATCTGATATGTCATTTGCAAATATCTTCTCCCATTCTGTGGGTTGTCTTTTGGTTTTGTTGACTGTTTCTTTTGCTGTGCAAAAGCTTTTTATCTTGGTGAAGTCCCAGTAGTTCATTTTTGCCCTTGCTTCCCTTGCCTTTGGCGATGTTTCTAGGAATAAGTTGCTGCGGCTGAGGTCGAAGAGGTTGCTGCCTGTGTTCTCCTTTACGATTTTGATGGATTCCTGTCTCACATTTAGGTCTTTCAACCATTTGGAGTCTATTTATGTGTGTGGTGTAAGGAAATGGTCCAGTTTCGTTCTTCTGCATATGGCTGTCCAATTTTCCCAACACCATTTGTTGAAGAGATGTCTTTTTTCCTTTGGACATTCTTTCCTGCTTTGTCAAAGATGAGTTGACCATAGAGTTGAGGGCCCATTTCTGGGCTCTCTATTCTGTTCCATGGATCTATGTGTCTGTTTTTGTGCCAGTACCATACTGTCTTGTTGATGACAGCTTTGTAATAGAGCTGGAAGTCTGGAATTGTGATGCCGCCAGCTTTGCTTTTCTTTTTCAACATTCCTCTGGCTTTTCAGGGTCTTCTCTGGTTCCATACAAATTTTAGGATTATTTGTTCCATTTCTTTGAAAAAAGTGGATGGTATTTTGATGGGGATTGCATTGAATGTGTAGATTGCTCTAGGTAGCATTGACATCTTCACAATATTTGTTCTTCCAATCCATGAGCATGGAACGTTTTTCCATTTCTTTGTGTCTTCCTCAATTTCTTTCATGAGTATTTTATACTTTTCTGAGTACAGATCCTTTGCCTCTTTGGTTAGATTTATTCCTAGGTATCTTATGGTTTTGGGTGCAACTGTAAATGGGATCGACTTCTTAATTTCTCTTTCTTCTGTCTTGTTGTTGGTGTATAGGAATGCCACTGATTTCTGTGCATTGATTTTATATCCTGCCACTTGACTGAATTCCTGTATGAGTTCTAGCAGTTTTGGGGTGGAGTCTTTTGGGTTTTCCACATAAAGAATCATATCATCTGCAAAGAGTGAGAGTTTGACTTCTTTGCCGATTTGGATGCCTTTGATTTCTTTTTGTTGTCTGATTGCTGTGGCTAGGACTTCTAATACTATGTTGAATAGCAGTGGTGATAGTGGACATCCCTGCCGCGTTCCTGACCTTAGGGGGAAGCTCTCAGTTTTTCCCCATTGAGAATGATATTCGCTGTGGGTTTTTCATAGATGGCTTTTCTGATATTGAGGTATGTACCCTCTATGCCTATACTCTGAAGAGTTTTGATCAAAAAAGGATGCTGTACTTTGTCAAATGCTTTTTCTGCATCTATTGAGAGGATCATATGATTCTTGTTCTTTCTTTTGTTAATGTATTGTATCACGTTGATTGATTTGAGGATGTTGAACCAACCTTGCAGCCCAGGGATAAATCCCACTTGGTTGTGGTGAATAATCCTTTTAATGTACTGTTGGATCCTATTGGCTAGTATTTTGGTGAGAATTTTTGCATCCGTGTTCATCAAGGATATTGGTCTGTAATTCTCCTTTTTGATGGGGTCTTTGTCTGGTCTGGGGATCAAGGTAATGGTGGCCTCATAAAACGAGTTTGGAAGTTTTCCTTCCATTTCTGTTTTTTGGAACAGTTTCAGAAGAATAGGGATTAACTCTTCTTTAAATGTTTGGTAGAATTCCCCTGGGAAGCCATCTGGCCCTGGGCTTTTGTTTTTTGGGAGATTTTTGATGACAGCTTCAATTCCTTAGTGGTTATAGGTCTGTTCAGGTTTTCTATTTCTTCCTGGTTCAATTTTGGTAGTTGATACATCTCTAGGAATGCATCCATTTCTTCCAGGTTATCTAATTTGCTGGCATAGAGTTGCTCATAGTATGTTCTTATAATTGTTTGTATTTCTTTGGTGTTGGTTGTGATCTCTCCTCTTTCATTCATGATTTTGTTGATTTGGGTCATTTCTCTTTTCTTTTTGATAAGTCTGGCCAGGGGTTTATCAATCTTGTTAATTCTTTCAAAGAACCAGCTCCTGGTTTCGTTGATCTGTTCTGCTGTTCTTTTGGTTTCTATTTCATTGATTTCTGCTCTGATCTTTCTTATTTCTCTTCTCCTGCTGGGTTTAGGCTTTATTTGCTGTTTTTTCTCTAGCTCCTTTAGGTGTAGGGTTAGGTTGTGTATTTGAGACCTTTCTTGTTTCTTGAGAAAGGCTTGTATTGCTATATACTTTCCTCTTAGGATTGCCTTTGCTGCATCCCAAAGATTTTGAACAGTTGTGTTTTCATTTTCATTGGTTTCCATGAATTTTTTTAATTCCTCTTTAATTTCCTGGTTGACCTGTTCATTCTTTAGTAGGATGCTCTTTAGCCTCCATGTATTTGAGTTCTTTCCAACTTTCCTCTTGTGATTGAGTTCTAGTTTCAAAGCATTGTGGTCTGAAAATATGCAGGGAATGATCCCAATCTTTTGGTACTGGTTGAGACTTGATTTGTGACCTAGGATGTGATCTATTCTGGAGAATGTTCCATGGGCACTAGAGAAGAATGTGTATTCCGTTGCTTTGGGATGGAATGTTCTGAATATATCTATGAAGTCTATTTGGTCCAGTGTGTCATTTAAAGTCTTTATTTCCTTGTTGATCTTTTGCTTAGATGATCTGTCCATTTCAGTGAGGGGGGTGTTAAAGTCCCCCGCTATTATTGTATTGTTGTCGATGTGTTTCTTTGCTTTTGTTATAAATTGGCTTATATAATTGGCTGCTCCCATGTTAGGGACATAGATATTTACAGTTGTTAGATCTTCTTGTTGGATAGACCCTTTAAGTAGGATATAGTGTCCTTCCTCATCTCTTATTACAGTCTTTGGTTTAAAATCTAATTTGTCTGATATAAGGATTGCCACCCCAGCTTTCTTTTGGTGTCCATTAGCATGGTAAATGGTTTTCCACCCCCTCCTTTTCAATCTGGGGGTGTCTTTGGGTCTAAAATGAGTCTCTTGCAGACAGCATATCGATGGGTCTTGTTTTTTAATCCAATCTGATAGCCTGTGTCTTTTGATTGGGGCATTTAGCCCATTGACATTCAGGGTAACTATTGAAAGATATGAATTTGGTGCCATTGTATTGCCTGTAAGGTGACTGTTACTGTATATTGTCTGTGTTCCTTTCTGGTCTCTGTTCCTTTTAGGTTCTCTCTTTGCTTAGAGGACCCCTTTCAAGATTTCTTGTAGGGCTGGTTTCGTGTTTGCAATCCTTTAGTTTTTGTTTGTCCTGGAAGCTTTCTATCTCTCCATTTTCAATGACAGCCTAGCTGGATATAGTATTCTTGGCTGCATATTTTTCTCATTTAGTGCTCTGAATATATCCTGCCAGTCCTTTCTGGCCTGCCAGGTCTCTGTGGATAGGTCTGTTGCCAATCTAATGTTTCTACCATTGTAGGTTACATATTTCTTCTCCTGAGCTGCTTTCAGGATTTTCTCTTTGTCTCTGAGACTCGTAAGTTTTACTATTAGATGTCGAGGTGTTGACCTATTTTTATTGATTTTGAGAGGGGTTCTCTGTGCCTCCTGGATTTTGCTGCCTGTTTCCTTCCCCAAATTAGGGAAGTTCTCTGCTGTAATTTGCTCCAATATACCTTCTGCCCCTCTCTCTCTTTCTTCTTCTTCTGGGATCCCAATTATTCTAATGTTGTTTCATCTTATGGTATCGCTTATCTCTCGACTTCTGCCCTTGTGATCCAGTAGTTGTTTATCTCTCTTTTTCTCAACTTCTTTATTTTCCATCATTTGGTCTTCTATATCACTGATTCTCTCTTCTGCCTTATTTATCCTAGCAGTTAGCGCCCCCATTTTTGATTGCACCTCATTAATAGCCTTTTTGATTTCGACTTGGTTAGATTTTAGTTCTTTTATTTCTCCAAAATGGGTTTCTCTAATAACTTCCATGCTTTTTTCAAGCCCAGCTAGTATCTTTAAAGTGATGATTCTGAACTCTAGATCCGACATCGTACTAATGTCCATATTGAGTAGGTCCCTGGCAGTCAGTACTGCCTCTTGTTCTTTTTGTTGAGGTGATTTTTTCCACTTGTCATTTTGTCCAGAGGAGAATAGATGAAATAGAGAACAAAATGATAACAGGGTAACAACGTCCCCAGAAAATATACTCTAAACAAATCAGAAAAGACCTGAAACCGGGGGAAAAGAAAGGGAAAGAAAGAAAAAGATAAAGATAAAAACAAACAAAAACAGAACAAAACAAAAAAAAACACCAAAATATGATCAAATATGATTAGGCTGGTGCATAGATCAGTGCCACACACTAGATTTTGGGTGTATTTTGTTCTGTTAGAAGAAAGTGCCTCCCAAAATTTTAAAGAAAGAAAAACTTATATATGTATAAAAATAAGGGTTGATATGATGAAGGGATGGAATATGACTGTAAAGATGAAAATTACAAAAAATTTTATAAAAGGAATTGATAAGAAGTTGTTTGAAAAAAAGAAGAGGATTTTTTTTTAAAAAAGGAAAAAAAAGGTAGAGAATGTGATCAGGCAGGAGACTAGAACAAAGCCAGACACTAGAGATTTAGGGTATATTTTGATCTGTTAGAAGAAACTGTATCTCAAAAATATTAAAGAGAGAACAACTTATATATCTATGCCAAAAATAAGGGTAACTACTATGAAGGGATAGAATATGACTCTAAAAATGAATAATAAAAATGTTTTTTTAAAAAAGGGATTGATAAGGTGTTGGTTGAAAAAGGGAAAAAGAAAAATTAAAAAAAAAAAAGAAAGTTAAAAAAAAAATTAACTTTGAAAGACTAAAGAATCATGGTTAAAAAAAGCCATGGATTCTATGTGCAGTATTCCCCTAGCAGTGGAGTTCTGCCGTTCTCATTGATGGGTAAACTTGGTCTTGGCTGGCTGTTCTTGCTGATCTTCTGGGGGAGGGGCCTGTTGCTGTGGTTCCCAAATATCTTTGCCAGAGGCGGAATTGCCCCGCCCTTGCCGGTCTGGGTTAAGGAATCTGCTCAGGTTTGCTCTAGGGAGCTTTTGTTCCCTCCAAGCTTTCCGTACAGCTTTGGAGGATGAGAGTGAAAATGGCGGCCTCCCAATCTGCCCAGAGGAGCCAAGAACTTGGGGCCCCACTCCCCAGTGAGCCGCCAGAGAAAAGCAGTCAATCACTCCCGTCTCCCCGGTATCCGGCCACACTCTGTGCTCACCCGGCTTGTGACCTAGTGTCTCTATCTCTGTCATCCGACCCGGTGTGGAGTCTCCAAACCCAGCAGATCCCTGCGGTGTGCTCCTGTGCCGCTCCTTCCGGGGGAGGAAGGGGAGTTTCCCCGGATCTGCCACTTGTTGGGTCCCTGCTGGAGGAGCAGTGGCCCGACTGTGCCCCGGATCACAGTTTATGGCAGCCCTGAGCTGAGAGCCCGCGCCTTGGCTCCATCTCTGCAGCCGGCTTCCCCACTCCGATACCTGGGAGCTCTGCCTCACTCAGGCACCCCTGGTCTTTCTGTGACCCCGAGGGTCCTGAGACCACACTGTCCCGCAAGGGTTCCACCCCCCGCTTAGCCACTGGAGCGATGTCACTCAGTGGAGCCGACTTCTGAAAGTTCCGATTTTGTGCTTCGCGGCTCTACCACTTGCCAGAAGCGGCCGACAGAGACCCCTCCCCCACTGGCTATCCTCCCGAATATCGCCTTGGGTTCACTGCTCCGCACATCCTACCTTCCAGAAAGTGGTCGCTTTTCTGTTCAGAGAGTTGTTGCTATTCTTTTCTTCGATCTCCTATTGAGTTTGTAGGTGTTCAGAATGTTTTGATCCCTATCCAGCTGAATTCCTGAGACCAGGCAAAATCCAGGTCTCGTACTCTTCTGCCATCTTGCTCCGCCCACTGACCCTCCAGACATTACTCTTTGATCATGGATGCATTTCAGCTGTTGTGACTCAGCCTTAGACTCCTTCTCAATATAACAATATACTTAACCACTGCCAACAGTTGGGAACTGGCCTACAAATGAAATCTGTGTTATGTTTGTCTTAAGGCCGTGGTGAAGTGCAGGGTAATGGGCAATGGACAAGAAATTGTGGATAATTATGACTAATCCTTATGTTGCTTCATGATAGGGATATCAGCAGTTCTCTCATAATACTCATAAATACTACATGAGTATCAGAGCTATTGCTGCCAAAAGTGTTTTGTTTTGTTTTTCAGTTTTTCTACTCTTATTATTCTCGCATAATCTAGTACAAAAATGCAGTACAACATCCAGAATGCAAAGGTTTTTGCTTTTGGTTTTTTTTTCCCCCATGAGTGTATAGCAGCTGAAGATACATATTTTTAAATTATAGTTTTCTGATCACATTTTTTATTAACATATAATGTATTATTTGTTTCAGGGGTACAGGTCTGTGATTCTTCAGTCTTACACAATTCACAGTGCTCACCATAGCACATATCCTCCCCAATGTCCATCACCCAGCTACCCCATCCTTCCCACCCTCCTCCACTCCAGCAACACTCAGTTTGTTTACTGAGATTAAGAGTCTCTTATGGCTTGTCTTCCTCTCTGGTTTCGTCTTGCTTCATTTTTTCCTCCCTTCCCCTATGATCCTCTGTCTTGTTTCTCAAATTCCTCATATCATTGAGATCATATGATACTTGTCTTTCTCTGATTGACTTATTCTGCTCAGCATAATACCCTCTAGTTCCATCCACATCATTGCAAATGGCAAGATTTCATTTTTTTTGATAGCTGCATAATATTCAATTGTGTATATATACCACATCTTCTTTATCCATTCATCTGTTGATGGATATCTAGGCTCTTTCCATAGTTTGGCTATTGTGGACATTGCTGCTATAAACATTGGGGTGCACGTGCCCCTTTGGATCACTACATTTGTATCTTTGGGGTAAATACCCAATAGTGCAATTGCTGAGTCATAGGGTAGCTCTGTTTTCAGCTTTTTGAGGAACCTCCATACAGTTTTCTAGAGTGGCTACATCAGCTTGCATTCCCACCAACAGTGTAGGAGGGTTCCCCTTTCTCCGCATCCTTGCCAGCATCTGTCGTTTCCTGACTTGTTAATCGTAGCCATTCTGACTGGTGTGATGTATCTCGTTGAGATTTTGATTTGTATTTCCCTGATGCCCATTGATGTTGATCACTTTTTCATGTGTCGGCCATTTGGATGTCTTTGCAGAAATGTGTCTGTTCATGTGTTCTGCCCATTTCTTGATTGGATTCTTTGTTCTTTGGGTGTTGAGTTTGGTAAGTTCTTTACAGATTTTGGATACTAGCCGTTTATCTGATATGTCATTTGCATATATCTTCTCCCATTCTGTCAGTTGTCTTTTGGTTTTGTTGGCTGTTTCCTTTGCTGTACAGAAACTTTTTATCTTGATGAAGTCCCGATAGGTTGGCAAACCAGGGCCTATGGGCTATATCTGCCTCATTTATCCTAGCAGTTAGAGCCTTCATTTTTTATTGCACCTCATTAATAGCCTTTTTTATTTCAACTTGGTTAGATTTTAGTTCTTTTATTTCTCCAGAAAGGGATTCTCTAGTATCTTCTATGCTTTTTTTTAAGCCCAGGTAGTATCTTTATAATCGTCATTCTGAACTCTAGTTCTGACATCTTACTAATGTCCTTATTGATTAGGTCCCTGGCAGTCGGCACTACCTCTTGTTCTTTTTTTTGAGGTGAGTTTTTCCATTTTGTCATTTTGTCCAGAGAAGAATAGATGAATGAGAGAACAAAATGCTAAAAGAGTTTAACGACCCCAGAAAAAATATACACTTCCAGAAAGTGGTTGCTTTTCTGTTCATAGAATTGCTGTTATTCTTTTCTTCATTCTCCTGTTGCGTTTGTAGGTGTTCAGAATGGTTTGATAACTATCTAGCTGAATTCCTGGGACCAGACAAAATTTAGGTCTCCTACTCCTCTGCCATCTTGCTCCCGATCCCATCTCCTGATCGCATTTTAATCACACCAATGTAGCAATCTTTAGAAGCATGGGGAAGGTGCCACTTAAATGTAAATGATTTAGTTAATTATTGTAGAAAGTACTATGAAACTTGGTTGTTTTGTTGCCCTGGAAACACCGGCTCAGTATTCCATGTATATTTTGAACCATCTAATTACTTGTAACAACATTTTGACTACTTGACTACTTCACTGTTAGATGAGATTCTTTTATATCTGATACATATTTTATTATGTAGTGATTTTACACATTCTCTCAATGGCCAGCCATTTTATCTCTGCACTGTTTTTAGCACAAAAAGATTTTTTAAAAAGTTTGTAGGATAAGGAGCAGGATATAATCCCTTTCTGATTATATTGTGATAAACTTTTCTCTCTATGATATATGTTGTAAGGGGAGCCTTGTTTCACTCAGAACACAGTCAAAAACATGTGTGATTATCTTAAAATTAGGAGTCAGTAGATAAAAAGGAGAAATAAAACAGTAGGGAAAACAAAAATCAGTGCCTGGAAAACTGGACATATAACTTAAGAAATATGTGATGGGAAGATACTCTTCAGGCTTTCCTGTATCCTCATAGCAGAATGGATTCCAAGTGACTAAAGATTTAAATTTAAAAACTGAAACCATCTTAGTATGTGAAAATATAATAGGCAAATGTTTGTAATCTTGACACATAGAGACCTTTCTGAACGTGACATAAATATCTAAAATCATACAGTAAAAGACAAGAGATTTGTTCATAAGAACGTTTAAAAAGTAAAATACAAAATTCCTTAATCTAAGTAATATGATACAAAAAATAAGAGTAATTAGGGGCGCCTGGGTGGCTCAGTTGTTAAGCATCTGCCTTCGGTTGAGGTCATGATCCCAGGGTCCTGGGATTGAGCCCCACATCAGGCTCCCTGCTCAGCAGGAAGCCTGCTTCTCCTTCTCCCACTCCCCCTGCTTGTGTTCCCTCTCTTGCTGTGTCTCTCTCTGTCAAATAAATAAATAAATAAATAAATAAATAAATAAATAAATCTTTTTAAAAAATGAGTAATTAAAACATTAGTTCTTATATTAATAAACTTAATAATTAGTTCTAAATTATAAGTAAAATAGGAAGGTAAACATTAAGTAGAAAAGAAGTACAAAGGCAGTTCTAGAAACAAGGAATACCCAGTAAGCATATGAAAATATGTTCAGCCTTACCACTAAGTAAAATATGCAAATAAATAACATAATGAAATACTTTTTGTCTGTCATCTTGAGGATGATTAAAAGTTGAGTAGTATTCATTCTCATAGCAACAGATATTCTCAACAAACTTTAATTGGTACTTTTTGGAAAGAATTTATCCTAAGGAAAAATCTGTACATAGGTCAAGAAAATTAGCTATAGTTTTGTTTTTAAAAGTGAAATATGCCCAGTATTAGGAGATTAGTTAAATGGCTAGAGGATTGGTTAAATAAACAGTGGAAAACTAGCTCTTGGTCATGAGAATTCAGATGATTTTTACTTCTCTGTACTTCTATACTGATTGAATTTACAAGAAGATTACTACATTTATATCAGAAAAGATAGTTTCTTGCAATTAAAAAAAAAAAAGGCTTTCAAATGCAGTCTTGTAAAGAAGCCACTGGAGGGGCGCCTGGGTGGCTCAGTCATTGGGTGTCTGCCTTCGGCTCGGGTCGTGATCCCGGGGTCCTGGGATCGAGCCCCACATCAGGCTCCCTGCTCAGTGGGGAGCCTGCTTCTCCCTCTCTCTCTGTCCACCCCCTCCTCATGTTCTCTCTCTCTCTCAAATAAATAAATAAAAATCTTAAAAAAAAAAAAAAAGCCACTGGAGGAATTAGACTTTTAAACTGTGGTAGAACAGAGGCTATGAGATATTCAGGAAGTCTGGTAGTAGAATTCAGATCATGGAATTTGGGTGATCTTAAGTGATCTTAGATCAATGAAGATTAAGAATACAGGAAGTTTAAACAGAAGTGAAGGGCAGAAGATAAAGTAGATATTTTTAGTTCTGAATGTGGTGTCTCTGAAGAGCCTCTGTGAGACCAAATGGAGATGTCCAGGAAGCAATTGAAATGTGTCTGCAGCTATGGGCCATATTTGGCCTGGAGATATATAGATTCAATGGTTATTTGCATCTAGGTAAGCTATTTTATTACCTGCATTTCTACCCAACATCTTTTTGGTCATTGAAATCATGAAAACAAAATGGTTCATATTCAGCCTTGATCCTAGAGGCAAAATGTGTTGTCTCCCTTTACTTGCTAGCCTCTAAAACCAAAAATCAGAACATAGTAGGCTTCTTTATATCACACAATACACATCAGTGCATTTTTGGAACAGCAGGTCCATTCACTTAGATTCATGACCTTTCCTACCAGCTTCTCTGGTCAGGTTTCTTTGATGTCATCTGTGTTTGAGAGGTTGTTCAAAATAATGTGATTTACAGAGCTGGAAACTATAAGAGAGAAGGAATAAAAGATTTTCCCAGAGTCACATAGTCATTTGTAATAGGGTACAGTTATATAAAAATTCCACCAAAATACATTACAATTATAAATAGCATTTGGTGGGGGTAGGGAATCAAAGCCCAAGTTTCATGTACATGGGATACCTTATGGTGGTTGAGTTTCCTTCCTGTCAGTGGTATGTAGATGACATATAGTTGCACATCTATTTTACTTATCTGTTGTACTTATATTTGTATTTCTTTAGGAAATCATCTTAGGGACTGCCTTTAAATCCTGAGGTTACCAAGAATGGCATGTTTGGTTGTTCTGTAGAGGACTTACCACAGCATCTTGTAAGAATAGTATTACCTTCTGATGATGAATGGATGAATACATTAGACTTCAAGGAGTCTCTTAATGTTTTCTAATTATTCTTGAGATCTGATAACAGAGCATAAGTCAGCATAGAGGTGTTGAGTACAGAATGGGTGGGCATTTTATGAGAAAATGAGCATTGCTATAGACTCATTTAAGGTTCACGTGGGCAAATGCCTAAAATCAGAGCACATGGAATACTCCTTCCTCAGTGAGGCTTCTTTCTGAACCACTTCCACTCCCCCTCACCTGTACATTTCTGCAGTCATGCCCACTACAATGCTAAATGCCTTTGGATAGCTGGGAGAAAAGAGAGAGGGCAATACATGAAGGCTCAGTTAATATAATTTACATAATGAAATTGTCAAAGAGCTCTTGATCATGTTTGCCTTATCATTGCAAGCTCATTTTTTTTGTAATGAAGAAGGTGAAGGGGTTGAATGGATAAGTAGAAGTGTCCCTTAACAGCTCTACAATATTCTCACAATAGGATGTCTTGCCACTAAGTGAGCATGGGACCTTTCTCCTCTTAAATTTTATTTTAAGTCGCTATCTACCCCTCCCCTTAAATTTTATTTTACCTCTTCATTTATTAATACCTTTAGGTAATTAAATTTTTGGAATGGGTGTAGCTGTGCTTCTAGAATGTAAGGTGCATAGTATTCCATTTGATAGCATTTTTTTATGTGTGAGTATATGTATAAACATGAATGGGAATGAAACACATAATTCCATTATGCATGGAATATATCAGATATACACAGATATACCTGTCTGTGATCTCATTAGATGCATTATGGTCATTAAAGAGATGTAATAGCAAATGGTGACATTTGATTGTCGTTAGTGAATAATAGTGGAAATTCTAGGGCTGGGGTAGCTTGCTAAACATCTAGTTATAATATTGCATTCCAGGATCAGGGGAGAAAGGCCAATGACTTTCATTCAGTATGATTCAAACCAAATGATTTTATCTCTAATTTCTGAAAATGACAAGTTTTCTAGCCAAAAGCTCCTTTTCCTAGAAGGTAATCTTAATTGGAATAGCACCTCCTGTGTCATTGTTGATACCCTGAGTGGAGCATTAAAAAGCCCCAGTCTTTTTGGTAGAAAGTTAATACAAATTTTACCGTAAAATCTACCTGATTAGAGGCGCCTGGCTGGCTCCATTGGTAGAGCGTGCGACTCTTGATCTTGGGGTCCTGAGTTCAAGCCCCACATTGGACATAGAGCTTACTTAAAAATATAAATAAAATAAAATGTTGTCACAAATAAAATTTTTTAAAATAAATAAAATCACCTGATTATAGTATCAGGCAGTATAGCTCAGTGGTCAAGAGCTCTGGAGTCAGACTGTCTGGGTTTAAATCCTGGCCTTGTTTCATCCTAACTGCGTGACATTGGGGAAATTGTCTAACCCTTTGATGTTGAGGTTTCTCATCTGTAAAATGGAGATAGTAGCATACTTACGCTACATAGAGCTGTTTCGACACATAAATGAAATAATCTTTAGGAAGTGGTGAACACAGTGACTGGAAAAATTTAAGAGTTAAAAAACTGAGCACTCTTTTGTTACTGAACACATCGTGTCGGTGTTGTCATCTGAGTGCCTAGAGAGAGAAGAGCTGTCAAGGCATGGCCCTGGGCCACAGGAAAGTCCTGTTATTCGTGAGTGTCATACCAGAGACAGATGGGTACCGAACTAATATATAGGCATTAGCCTTTTGTCCACGTTTGCTGTCCTTATTTCAGATGTATATGTGTTTAGTGAATGCATATCAATAAATGTATTACATTATCGGTATGAAAGATAAGCTCTTCTTTACAGAGCTACTAAATCTCACATATTTATTTGATTCAGTGAGTAAAAATGACCTTCACATTCTTGGCGGCAGGCGCTTCTCTAAAGCAAAGGACAGTGGTAGCCAGAAAGCACAAGATTATTAAACATATGCAACAGTCCTGATTGTTGAAAGACCCAAATTCACTGAAGTATAATTTTTAACTCAACCCTTTGGGTTTTTATTATCCCTTGAATTGGTACAAAATAAAATACACCTAATGACATGGCTTGTGTGTAATGTCACATCCTGTGTGGCATTTGCAAGGAATGAAAAGTTCAGTTACATGCACTGGGAAGCGGGTGCTGTCAGGTGCCATATTGCTGTATTGTGCCATCATGCCTGCAGGTCTCCACAGTGTGCAAAGGAAGAGATCTTGTTCCTTGTTCTAATGCGGTACCATATTCAGTACAGTCTGACAGTTTCCTATCTCTGTTAGACGGTGGCTCTCCTCCTTACATACAAAGTAGGGGGGGGGTCCATGTATGGGGGAAATGGCGTTAACTTTGAACCCTAAGGATAATAAGTACAGGTGGTCATTATATTCCCCCTTTCCCCTCTTCCCTTTTCTTTTTTTTTAAGATTTTATTTATTTATTTGACAGAGAGACAGAAGAGCACAAGCAGAGGGAATGGCAGAGGGAGAGGGAGAAGCAGGCTCTGCACTGAGCAGGGAGCCTGATGCAGGACTTGGTCCCAGGACCCTGGGATCATGACCTGAGCCGAAGGCAGACATTAACCATCTGAGCCACCCAGGTGCCCCCCCCATTCCCTTTTCTTTTTCCCCTCCCTTCTGTTACATAGAGATCTCTCTCCATGCCGATATGCCAGGAAGCTGGGCTATGGCATCAGCTGTTGACACAGAAGTGCCTTGGTGCTTCAGCCTGAGCTAGATCGTTCCTGTTTTACTGGTTTCATAGTTTTGTGAGATCCATTCTCCTAGCTTCTTGACCCTTCACATATAGAGAAAACTTTTTTTTTTTTAAATCATCAGAGCAGAGAAAGTTCTGTGAGTATGGCTGAAGTTTCATCTTTTAAGACATTGTTGCAATATTACATAATTTTCAACCTTCTTCTGAATTTTCTACCTTCTTGAAAGAGAATTTGCCAAGCTTGATTTAACTTTGTTTCCTTTTTCTGGTAATCCTGAATAATGTTGTCACGTGTGATTATCCTTTTTTCCCCCAGAAAAGAGAAAGAAGGAATATTACAATTTAGGGACCTTGTCTTAATATTCTTTTAACACTTAGCATATCATCCACATATTGGGGGTTCTTAATATATGTGCACAGATGTTTTCAATAAAATATTTTAGATTGAACAAATAATAGCACTGTGATTTATTTTGGGCCTTTGTTGAAGGATATTAGAGTTAATGGGGCTGTTAAAGGGCTGTTCTCTGATCTAGCTTTTGTTTTGCAATTTACTGAAGCAGAAATCCAGAGAGTTAAGTGTCTTCCTCAAGATGTGTTCTTTAAGCAGAGGATATTACTGCTGAAATACATTTGAATGTTTGAAATACGTTTTCTTTCCATCGTTGCTTTCAGATTATTGTACAATCCATTGACTAGTTCACAGAGATCAAATGCCTTATAGAAGTCTTCTGACTTCTGACAGGTTGAACATAAGGTCTTAGTTCTATTCCTTATAAAACCTCTATAAACATGACAATGAAAGTTAAAAAAAAAGACAAAAATCTAAAAAATAAAGAGAACAGAAAACAATAGGAACAAAATTTTGAAAATTATAAAATAGTTGACAAGAGGTAACACACTTAGCAGAAAGAGAAAGCTACCACTGAAGCTGGCCGGAGGAGAAATTTGGTTGCAAGAGCATCTATACCATAGGACCCTAGAAAGACTCATAAAGAAAAAGCATCAAGGGATGAGGATGTTTTCAGAAGTAGTGAAATACCCAGATTGTTTCTCTCCAACCCTAGCAGAAGACTGATAGTTTTCTTTCTGGAGAGACTGAACCAGAAGGACTCTGGACTTGGCGATGTAAGGATTATTATCCCTCTCAGGGAGGAGCCTGGAGGAGTCCTCTCTGGGGACACTGAACAACCCAAGAGAAAAGACCTGGACTGGGGCGTGGGTTGGGGGGGTTACCCAACAAAATAGCCCTGTCAGTCTACCCTGGCATAAGAACCTATTGTCTTCACTTCTACATTCCTCTCATGATATGAACATCCTGCTGTGCCAAGTGTAATTCTAGTGTTCAGAGTGACACATTTTTTTGTAAAGCAGGCTATCTAAATGAAGCTAACTACTGATGCTCAACAGCAACCAGTAGTCTTTTTCAAACACTGTAGTAAAAATAAAAACCACCTGTGTTGGCTTTATTGCAAGCTCTCAGGCTAGATTTTTATCCTTTTCAGTTTTCAGTTTCCTACTCTGTAAAAACGAAAAAGTATAAAGTACTGAGGATAATGCACATAGGAAATGTTCAGTACTTTTTAATTAGTGATACTGTTATTTTGATCCTTCTCATCATTCTCAGTTACAGTTAGATGAAGATTTTGCACAAACTGGTTCAGGAAAAGGAAGCTTCCCTTCAGCATGATTTTTTTTTTTTTTTTTTTAAGAGATCTAGGAGTGCCTGGGTGGCTCAGTTGGTTGAATGTCTGACTCTTGGTTTTGGCTCAGGTCATGATATCAAGCCCCATGTTGGGCTCCGCACTCAGCGGGGAGTCTGCTTGAGATTATCTCCCTCTCCTTCTGCCCCTCCCCCTTTCATGCTCACTCTCTTTCTCTGTCTGTCTCAAATAAAATCTTTAAAAAAATTAAAAAATTAAATTTAAAAAGATCTAAATATTCAAAAAAAGCAAGCTTCTCAGTGTGTTGCACCCTTTTATAAATATTCATTCATTCCTAAAAATATAGTTAGTACAAGTATTGCTAATAAATCAGACTTTTCTATACTTGCATGGGATTATGGGAAATCTTAGAGATGATCAAATACTGTGGCCACCGTAGCAACAGCTATGTCTTTCTCTCATTTTTTGAGCCTAGCTTAACATAGGATCCTAAAACACAGTTATTGGTTGTATTCACAGTTTTTTTAACTTGAAAAAAACTATTGTATATTTGTTTTCATAGATATTCCATTAACTCAGTGGTCCTTTGCTGTCATGTGGTTACCATCAGCTGCTTTGCCCAGGTTGTGAAAGGGCTGATGGCTCCATCTGGGTTGCAGGCAGGAATGGGAGCTTTCAGCCTTAAAGTCTTTTTGGCTTACTAGTAGTGCATAAAAGATGGAAAAGAGGGTTCTTGGCTTCTGGGGGGGCGCGGTGCGGCAGATGGGTGGGCAAAGATTACAGGCTGGGACAGCAGCTTGCTCAGCAGCAAATGCATTGCCTCTGTTGCTCTTTTCCTTTACTTCCTAGGCTTGGATGGGTGGCATGCCCCATATAGATACCTTTTTCCTTCCTCTGAGATTCTGCCCCAAGCGTAGATCAAGAGCCACGAGCAGTGCTTGGTAACTTCTCTTTTGAGTGGTTCAGTTTATCTTCGGTAGATATTCACACTCCTTAGTTATTGAGTGCAGCCAGACAGAGGCTGGTGGGCACTGAACCAACAGAGGACTCAAGGCATAATCTCTGTTGTGTTGTAACTCTGGCTTGCCAAGGTTGTGAAACCAGTCCAAGAGTAGAAGAGCAGTAATAGGTAAATTAACTCCTTACTAGGTCATCTCCTGACTCCCATCTCTCTGCCGAGACCTTTTTCTATCATAAGATCAGAAACCCTACTACCAGTCATCAGACTGACTGGCACACCCCTGAACTGGTTGGCTTTGAGCCTTTGTGATTGTGGAAGGCCTCTCTGTTCTCCCCTCTGGTTCGCCTTCCAGCTCCTCCTTTGAGATTGTTTTTAGAGGAATGAGGCACACGGGACACTTCACCCTCTTACTGACCCTGTCCTTCCTACTGTATCCATCCCAGTTGGCTGATGATAGGTATTTGCTGCTGGTGTGTGCCCAGCACTATGCAAGTCACAGCCTAGGTGGAGGGAATAGTCAGTGGAGTTCACATTTAACTCTGTGTCCTTTTGCATGTGGCTACTGTCAGCTGCTCTGTCCAGCCTGTTGGAAAGGGCTGTGTGCTGGCCATTGTTTCAAGGAGTTTACACGTCCAACCTCCTCAATGCTCGTATCAATCCAGAGTTGTGCCATGTGAGGTGCTGACAACTTTTACTCATTTTACAGGTGGCATCCTCAGGTTTAGAGTCAGTTTCCTGGGGGTTGTAAAGTAGGAATGAAGACCACCTGATGCCAAATCTTGTGTCTTAACTACTTCTCTACTCCCACAGGCAGTTATGCCACAGGCCTTAGTCTTAGGAATGAAACATATTTAAAGCAAATAGTGAGCAGTACCAGATAGAATGCCATCAAGTGCTATATCAAATAGACTAATAATAATATTTGTTTTTGTGCATATTTGTACTCTGCTTGGTTCCATAGAGGATTAAAAGTTGTCAAAATACTTACCTAATTCTCCTTTGATTTTCAAAGTAACCTTGTCGTGATTAAGGTATTTTCACCTCTATTTTATAGATGACAAAACTGCTTCTCAGGTTGATTTAACCAAGTCAGCGAGTTAGGGCTGGGTTCCAATCAAATGCAGAGCAACAATCACCTTGTCAGGGATTTTCCTGGTGGTGGTGCTGATTAATTTCTGCGGTAAAAGTGGCGTCTGATCCCACCTTTTATCTGAGATATAATTTTGTCGCTTCTGTCCCTACTCTTCTGCCCCTGGCAAAATACACAATGCTGTGGTTTGGCTGGCTCAGTTCTCTATCAGACAGGCCTTGAATGCAGAGTTAAAAGGCACATACATGTACCTTAAATTGGATTTATCCCTAGGTGATAAAGGTATAAAAACATGTACGAGTGTGATGGACACCAACGTTATTCCTCGGAAAGTAGCAGCAGAAGGGTACAGAAGGGTACAGAAACCACATTATTCCACATCTCTGCCAGGAGACCCTGAAGGATCGAGTGACTTCCCAAAGTCAAACAGCTAGTTCAGGGCAATTTAGATTTATTTATTTTAGAGAATGTGCATGGGAGTGGGGAGAGGGGCAGAGTGAGAGAATCTTCAAGCAGACTCTCTGCTGAGTGGGGAGTCCGACTTGGGTCTTGATCCCACAACCAGTGAGATTACTACCTGAGCTGAAACCAAGAGTCAGATGCTCAACCAACTGAGCCACCCAGGCAGGTACAGCTTTTATATCTGTAATACTTTATTTCTTACATATATCCAAAGAAAACAAACAGAAAAAGACATACTAAGAAGAGGAGAGGAAAGTTGGATTCACTTCTCTTCTGAGAGCCAGTTTTTGAAAATTTAGTATCAGGGTGTTATGAAATAATCAGTGTTAAGTAAATGAGGACTTGCATTGATGGTAATGAATTAACCTAAGCTTGTTTCAGATGCTCACAAAATACTTGTGTTTTGATAATCCCAATCTAACGTCACTGAAGGCAAGGAGTATATGTGTTTATCTCTGTCACCTAGTGCCCAGCGTAATATCTTAATTCATGGTAGGTTGGTGGATGAGCACATGGAGAAGAGAACAGCTTTGCCAACACCAAATTCTCCATTCTGTTATAATAAGTGACTCCATATAGATACCCAAGTAAAACTCTTCTCTCTCTAGTTCGACATTCAACTTTTCCTTAACGTTGCTTCTCTTTTTATTTAAAAAAAACAAAAAACAAAAAACTAGCTCTCTTGCTTTTTTTGCCTAAAATTAGGGAAGGAAAAATTGTGCCTGTTGACTGGAGGCTGCAAGCATTATAGCAGCCATGCACAGATGGATAGCCTCCAGCTACCACAGTTGAAATTCCACTTAATGGGCACTCATAAAGGACAAGCTCCTGCCCCTTCCAGCTCACTGTAATCGTCCAGCATATGAGCTAATGATGTTTCTGAAGCTTGGGAAGTGGAGGTATTTTCATAGTTCATTTCTCTCTCCTCTCCCACAAAGCACAGCCATAATCTGACACATGATCAATGGGACCAGCCCTTTTTAGGATGCAGAAGATGCTTCCCTGTGTCTGTGGCTCACGGTGGCAAACAATAGAGACTTCCACAATGATATTTTGCCTCCCTGGTGTTCAAACTTCTTCAGTTAAGCCTGTCTGGAATCTTTTTAACTATTATCTATCAAAGCTGCTTTTTTTTTTTTTTTAATAAAAGGGGTGGGAGGGTGGAACCAAAGAGGAAAGACTGTATCTTTGCCAAGATGCTCTCTCTGCTTTCCCTATGAGTCATACTTAGAGAAGCAGAGGGACTTTGGAAAGCTGCCTGCAGTCACATTGAAACAGCTCTCCTGGCACTTTTAGACATTTTAAAAAATTTTCTCAGGGAATAAAGATGTTTTTCAAATTGTTCATTCCCTCCTTTTGGGCCAGCGTGAGAGCTTTTGTTTAGCTATAGCATGGTGGTTTTATGGAAGATTTACCAGCCAGAACAGTTAAACCCAGATCTTTGTATTTGGTGTATTACTAAAGCATGAGCTCTTCGCTGTTCAAAATTTATAATCGTTCTTTCTTACAATTACCTTATTAAAAGGAATTGTCTCAAAAGACCTCAATGTGAGACAGGAGTCCATCAAAATCCTAAAGGAGAACACAGGCAGCAACCTCTTTGACCTCAGCCGAAGCAACTTCTTCCTAGAAACATCGCCAAAGGCAAGGGAGGCAAGGGCAAAAATGAACTATTGGGACTTCATCAAGATAAAAAGCTTTTGCAAAGCAAAGGAAACAGTCAACAAAACCAAAAGACAACCCACAGAATGGGAGAAGATATTTGCAAATGACATATCAGATAAAGGGCTAGTATCCAAAATCTATAAAGAACTCATCAAACTCAACACCCAAAGAACAAAGAATCCAATCAAGAAATGGGCAGAAGACATGAACAGACATTTTTCCAAAGAAGACATCCAAATGGCCAACAGACACATGAAAAAGTGCTCAATATCGCTTGGCATCAGGGAAATCCAAATCAAAACCTCAATGAGATACCACCTCACACCAGTCAGAATGGCTAAAATTAACAAGTCAGGAAATGACAGATGTTGGCGGGGATGCGGAGAAAGGGGAACCCTCCTACACTGTTGGTGGGAATGCAAGCTGGTGCAGCCACTCTGGAAAACAGTATGGAGGTTCCTCAAAAAGTTGAAAATAGAGCTACCATATGATCCAGCAATTGCACTACTGGGTATTTACCCCAAAGATACAAAAGTAGGGATCTGAAGGGGTACGTGCACCCCGATGTTTATAGCAGCAATGTCCACAATAGCCAAACTGTGGAAAGAGCCAAGATGTCCATCAACAGATGAATGGATAAAGAAGAGGTGGTATATATATACAATGGAATATTATGCAGCCATCAAAAGGAATGAGATCTTGCCATTTGCAACGACGTGGATGGAACTGGAGGGTATTATGTTGAGTGAAATAAGTCAAACAGAGAAAGACATGTATCATATGATCTCACTGATATGAGGAATTCTTAATCTCAGGAAACAAACTGAGTGTTGCTGGAGTGGGGGGTGGGGTGGGAAGGATGGGATGACTGGGTGATAGACACTGGGGAGGGTATGTGCTCTGGTAAGCGCTGTGAATTGTGCAAGACTGTGGAATCTCAGATCTGTACCTCTGAAACAAATAATGCAATATATGTTAAGAAAAAAAAAAGAAGAAGAAGGTAGCGGGAGGGGAAGAATGAAGCGGGGGAAATCGGAGGGGTAGACGAACCATGAGAGACGATGGACTCTGAAAAACAAACTGAGGGTTCTAGAGGGGAGGGGGGTGGGAGGACGGGTTAGCCTGGTGGTGGGTATTGAGGAGGGCACATTCTGCATGGAGCACTGGGTGTTATGCACAAACAATGAATCATGGAACACTTCATCTAAAACTAATGATGTAATGTACGGGGATTAACATAAGAATAAAAAAAAAAAGAAAAAAAAGAAAATGACTAATAAATTAAAGTTCTGGTAAGATTAATCAGGGAAGAAAAGGAAAGGCACCAGTACACAATACTACAAAATTGAAAAGTTGGTATAATTATAAGTGCATCAGAGATTAAAGAAATGAGAGGATCTTATGAAAGTTTTATAATCACATTTTAGCATTTAAATGAAGTGCATAAATCCATAATATACTTACCAGAACTTATTCTAGAAGAAATATAGAACCTGAATGGTCCTATAATCATTAAAGATACTATGTAGGTAGTAAAAAAAAAACCCCACAAAGAGAATATCAGGACCAGGCATTGTAAATGTCAAATTTTATCACACACCCAAAGTAGAAAAAAAACCAAACTTCCAAAAAATTGCTCAAAAAAAAAAAAAAAAAAAAAAAAAAAAAAAAAGGAATTGTCTCAGACCCATAGCATTCCTGTGGAGTTAAGTTTGCATTTGGCACATTCTTAAGCATTTTCTTAGTATATTATGTTTGTTTGTAGAATTTCAAATATTCAGGTTTTTTTTTTTTTAAGTTTGGTTTTAGTATGGCAGGGCTAGCCCAAGCTAAATAAGGGAGCTGCTTAATAAATGTAGCCATCCTGATTTTAAACATTTGGCAGCACAAGAAAAAAGAAAGGTCACCTTAATTTTCCTACTTACCTTCATATATAAATAAGGGTTTGGTTTTGTTTTGTTTGTTTTGTTTTGTTTTTTAAGTGTTAAAGCTTCCTGAAAACCAGTTGCACTGACAAATCTAAATCTCAGTTTTTCAAATTTTTTTTCTTTTTAGCTATAAAAAGTGATTGTGTCCTGAAAACTTAATATCCCTATGACCACCCCCATCTTACTCCCCCCTTTTTAAAGGGTTCCACTGTTTCTGCTCTAGAAATAACGAGATCATAGGGGGTTTGATACCAAAACTAAGTTATGATTGAATTGTTTGGGTAATTATACCTGCTTAGCAGGAATTTATTTAAGGAGTTGAAGAAAGTAGCAACATACAGAACAATTTGTGTTGTATAGGAAAGTTGCTTTGGATGGCTGACTCTTAGATATAAACTGAATATAATATTCATTGGAGTAGGAAATACTAGTGGAGGGATTAATTGCTAAAAATTTTATTTCCTGCAGAACTTGATCTCTAATTAAAATCTACTTTCGGGACCTTGAGTTCAACTTTAGTGGTTTTATCATTTCATCTTGTAATTTTAGAGGCCACTTTGCAAGGTCTGGTGCCCCCATAATAATCTATATTGACTGCCCAGACTGGGTAAAATGATGTTCAGCTGGTAGGGGAGTGGAGGATAGTGGAAAAGGGTAGAATCAGCTGTGGACTGAATGATTGTTTATCCTTGAGTCTCTATTCACTTATTTGTATCACTGCCATTTTTCTGGTGTAATAGAAACGTGTAAATGACTGATGTTTTAATGAGTGGATTAAGCGTATTATTCCATAGAGTCATTAACTTTGAGAGCTGGAAGGAGTTTCAGGGGGTCTGGTCCAATCCACAGTTCCAGTATATTTTGTTTATGTTTTCAAAAATAGTAGCTACTTTGCTTGATAGTTACAAACAGCTTTGCACCTATTGTCTCACATGGTTCTTCATACATTTCTATTAACTGACTGGCCCCTGTGGACATGTGAGTTCATGATCCAGATAATCCTACCTCTTCATTTTACAGTTACAGGAATTGAGACCCTGAAGGATCGAGTGACTTCCCAAAGTCGAACAGCTAGTTCAGGGCAATTCCAGAACTATTTTACAGTTTGAGTATTTTTCTCTGAATTCTGCTTCTAAATTTAGAAAAGATGTTATTTGGGTTGTCTGGGTATCTCAGTCAGTTGAATGTCTGACTCTTAATTTCGGCTCCAGTCATGATCTCAGGGTTGTGAAATTGAGCCCCGTGTTGGGAGTCTGCTTGAGATTCTCTCCCCCTGCCCTTGCTTGCATGCATGTGCTCTTGTGTGCTCTCTCTCTCTCAAGTAAATAAATAAATTTTTAAAAAAAGATGTTATTTATTTTTCAGTAAGTTAGAGACCTTTGTCAAACTGCAGAGATGCTTTTTTTTTTTTTTTTTAAGATTTTATTTGAGAGAAAGAGATCATGAGCAGGGGGAGGGGCATAGGGAGAGGGAGAAGCAGACTCCCCCTGAGCACTGAGCCAAAGTCGGGGCTCGATCCCAGGACCCTGAGATCATGACCTGAGCCAGAATGAAGAGTTGGTTGCTTAACCGAATGAGCCACCCAGGTGCCCTCAGAGATGCTTTTTAAAGATGTCTTACAAATAAAAGAATTGAGAAGGACTGATGGAATAATAAGATTGAAGAGTCTAGTTTAGGTCCTGTTACAAACCTAAATCTTTTCACCTCAGTAGACACCAAGATTTTTCATTGATAAAGTAAAGGAGTTGTACTAGACAATTTCACATCACCCAGTACAGGGCTTGGTAAATAGTAACTTCTCAATAGATAGTTCAGTGAACAGTGGGTTTTGAAGGTCCCTACCAGCACTAAATTATAGATTCTCTAACTGTATATCAGCTTTTCTTCCTTCCCCTATCCCCAGTTTACTTGGCCTAGATGGCTTTTGGAATGTCTTCCAGTCTTAGGTGTCTAAGTTTTTGGTTTAGAACTTGTTAGGGGAGTTCTTTGAACCCACGTATTCTATCTTCTGTCCTCATATTTGTGGTTTCACTCTCCCTTCAGTTTGTCTATTCCTGAACTTACTACACTGCAAAAAGATCCATGGACCTGTTTGATGGGAAGGAAAGAGCAGGCAGAGGAAGTAAAGAGTAGGTGGCTTTTCAGAAACCACATTATTCCACATCTCTGCTATCTTTTTTTTTTTTTTTTTAAGATTTTATTTATTTATTTGACAGAGAGAGACACAGCGAGAGAGGGAACACAAGCAGGGGGAGTGGGAGAGGGAGAAGCAGGCTTCCCGCGGAGCAGGGAGCCCGATGCGGGGCTCGATCCCAGGACCCTGGGATCATGACCTGAGCCGCAGGCAGACGCTTAATGACTGAGCCACCCAGGCGCCCCAGACATCTCTGCCATCTCTTATCTCCTCCGGCCTCATACAAAAAGAGGTAGCGTTACCTCCTGGCCTCATCTGTTTATAGGTAGGATGATATTTCAAAACTGGAAATGGATTACTGTTTCATTATAAACAATACTCGTGAATTTCAACATACATTATTGGGATTTATACAGTCTTGAGCAGGCCGAGTCACTGTCGCCAAATCATCAAACACCTACTGTTGTAGGACGTGAGAGGATAAAAAAGTTCTCTCCTACCTGTTAAGAGATTGAAAGCTTTCTAGGGAAGTCAGTGGAGTTGCAGAAATAGAAACTAGCTGTGAACTTGGGTTGTATAACTGCAGTAAATCCAACCTTACCTTTTGATATAAATGGAGAATCCTTATGGAATTCAGCTTTTCCACGTATTAGAGAATCAGAATGTTGCAAACACCGAGGTGCTTTTTTTCTTCATTAAAAAGAAAATCTGATTCTTAAACCCAGATTAGTGCTGAGCTTCTCTTCCCTCAGAAATACCCCTAAAGAAACCCTCCTACACTGTTGGTGGGAATGCAAGCGGGGCAGCCACTCTGGAAGACAGTATGGAGGTTCCTCAAAAAGTTGAAAATAGAGCTACCCTACTCCCCAGCAATTGCACTGCTGAGTATTTACCCCAAAGATACAAATGTAGTGATCTGAAGGGGTATGTGCACCCCAATGTTTATAGCAGCAATGCCCACAATAGCCAAACTATGGAAAGAGCCTAGATGTCCATCAATAGACGAATGGATAAAGAAGATGTGGTGTTTATATATATATATAATGGAATATTATGCAGCCAATGAAAAAAACCGAAATCTTGCCATTTGCAACGACATGGTTGGAACTAGAGGGTGTTAGGCTAAGCGAAATACGTCAATCAGAGAAAGACAAGTATCATATGATGTCACTGATATGAGGAATTTGAGAAACAAGACAGGATCATAGGGGAAGGGAGGAAAAATGAAACAAAGACGAAAGAGAGGGAGATAAGCCATAAGAGACTCTTAATCTCAGTAAACAAACTGAGTGTTGCTGGAGTGGAGGAAGGTGGGAGGGATGGGGTAGCTGGGTGATGGACATTGGGGAGGGTGGGTGCTGTGGTGAGCGCTGTGAATTGTGTAAGACTGATGAATCACAGACCTGTACCCCTGAAACAAATAATACATTATATGTTTATTAAAAAAAATACCCCTAAAGAAATCCATAATCTCACACACAAATACACATATAAATCTGCTCAACATCAGCTTAATTCTTCCCTGCTTTTTTTTTGCTGGTGTGCTTCATCCCCTGGGCCAGGAGCCTTTGCCTGCTCATTTCTTTTGTGGCAGACTTAATCCTGACAACTTTACTAAGCCAAGAATAGTCTAGAAATTCTGATTTTTATGCCTTTGTTTTTCTCCGTTTTGTTTCTCACCTTCCCCTTCCTCAGAACTATTCATGTGTACACCCTGACAGTGATTAATAAATATGTGATTTTCCTGTCTTAGTCATTGTATTATTCATGATTTTGCAGAAGTTTGTCTGAAGTTCCTAGCCAAACTATAGAAGACAACAGGCAATGTTTGCATCTTTTTAAAACTGGCTCATTTATTGTTCATAGATTTCCTACCGAAAACCGAAAATATTTCCCTTATCTCTGCCTAAACCAAGCCAGTTCCCACAACTTTCTGTGCTTTTATAAATAGGACTGGTTCCAAGATCCAATTTTTCTCAGTTTCCTGTTCCTCGCTAAAAGAACTTCCTGTTCCTCCCTTTAGCCTCCCCTTGCCCTCCAGTGACAGTGTCTCAGGTGTGAAGCTAACCTGTGTCCAGCTTTAAAGTAGCTGAGGAGCCCCTTCTGGGTGCAATTTCATAGCCAGCCATTTTCTGCTTTTAGGACCATCACAAGCAAGGAAGCATCCCAGCAATCACTGTAAATATATTTTCTTCTCCCATTCTCCAACAAATAATCTTCCCCTGTCATCCACATGCATCACCTTTTGGAGGCTGATAAAAATGGCGTTCCAGGCTTCAGACAAAGAACAGCTGGTTTCATTCTGGTTGGCTTCTTACCTTTAAATACCTTGAGAGAAAGAACAATAGAACAGAGTCAGTCTATAAGTGTTCTTTCCACATCAGAAAGGGAGAGATACCATCTTTAAGATTGGAGTTCAAGGAAATTGAGGACTAGAATATGGATCACCTGGCACAGGGTAGCTATTTGGTAGATACTTACTTCATGAATAAAAAATATGTTTCCTAGATGGAGAAAGGTCCATCTGGCAAAACAATAACCAGGTCAGAGAGAAGAGAAAGAGAATAATTTGGGGCCATAATTATCTTACTTGTCATTACTTTCTTCCTGTTCCGTAAAAGGACATGGAAAATGGAGTATTTCTCCTACTTCCTGATATGTCATACCACTGTGTTTTCAGGTGAAATGCTAATAACCTCATTTTTAAGCCTCGAGTCTGACAAATTTAGACTTTGACTTTGATATCTAACGAGTCCCTCTGTTATCCATCTTCACTTCAAAAAATGTGTTATTATGCTGCATTTATTTAGCACTTCACATTTGCAAAATTCTATGCCTGTGTTATTCTCTACCAAAAATCCACTCACTTATCACCCTTTTTAGAATGGCAGACAAGGATACCAGAAGGTCTTATGCAAACTGGGTTTTAATTTTTTTCAAATTCTTTTTGGAAATTGGCAGGATATGAATTATAAACTAACTGATAGAAATTGTAGTTTTATTACCGTATTTGCTTTCCTCTCATAAATTAATCACTGTGGGGTTAGAAAAAGACTTGAGGTTATGTATATAAAATTGGCTTAAATTGACCAGCAAACCATAGAGAGGTTAACTACAAAGGAGGCATTAATGAGTTTTTAGGGGTGATAGAACTGTTCTTACATCTTGATTGTGGTAGTGATTACACAACTGGACACTTACAGACCCATACATTGAAAAGTATGAATTTTACTGTTTGTACATTCTGTCCCTGTAAGCCTGTCCTTTAAAAAAGAAAAAAGTATTAGAACTTGAAAATAAACATTTTTTATCTGCTTCATGAGGGAGATAATGAATTCACTGCAGTGGTTGAGCCCAAACTGGTTGACCATATGAGGGGGGAGCATTTCAGAGCAGATTATTGCTCCTGGTGCTTCTCTTAGTGCACAGTTGGGACATGTTTGCTGAAAGTTAAAATTAACTGAAGTTCCTCTGTAAGAATAAGACTCTGGGATCTCAAGGGCAAGCAAGAGTTTTAAAATCTACAATACTGTGTCTTTATTATCAGTTCCTTTATCAGACCCTACCCCTTTTTCAAACACTTGACTAAAATATAATCGTCATGAGAAAAATTCTCAAAATTTGATTTTATTTATGGGTTTTTTTTGGGGGGGCGATTAATAATTGATGAAAGCAGAATTTCCAGAAGGTTGCAAAAGAAAGTAATTATCCTTTTAGGATGAGAAAGTCAGCAGTGATTGAATCAGATTCTGGTTTAAATAGTCACACGACACCCTTTCTACCCTTTGGTTCTAGTTCAGGGAAGTGCTCGGGCCTTTTAATAATTACACACTTTGCTTCCCTGATAAGATTCGCAGTCCACACGACAGGCTTTAGTACCAGCTGTATTTTCTTCTTGGCACTGTTTCTTTCCTCTCTTCACCCTGGCCCCTCACTCGCCTCCATGTGTGCCCAGCTCAAAAGCTGAGGTTTCCATCTGTAAAGCCTGTTGCCACAGGATACGGAATTCACTAGGGAGGAGGGAAAACTGCATGTGTATGTTTAAGGATGGTGGCTCTCCTAATCAGATAAACGTTGTGGAAAGCTTGCTCATTCATATGGAAGAGCCGGTGCTGCAGCTAAATGGTGGAGCCACTGAGCTCCAGGCTCTGGCATCTGTGCATTAGCCCTGCCCAGCCAGAAGCACATTTACTAGCTGTACTGAAGAGCTGATGAACATTGTCACTTTTGCCTTCAACAGTAACCTTTATATGAATCCTGTGGAGAAAAGGCTGTTTCCCCCTTTATTTTTTTTTCAATGAAATGATGAAATTGATTACAAATAGGAAATACCCTGTGACTTTTTCGTGCAGTAAAGTACCTTTTATGTAATCACAGTCAGTCTCTAGTGTTTTGCTTTTCACTCTTGACTTCTTTGATATAACCTCTCTTCCCCGATTAAAAAAATCTCTAAGGTATCAAAGACTTCTGCCCCTGGTCAATTTTGCAGCCTGTGTTTCTCCTCTGCTTCCTTCCTGGTGACATTAATCTTGAATGAGCATTGGTGCAGGCGAATGCCCTTGAGCGGTCGTGAATATAGCCTGATTTTTGAGGAGAGGAAGCTTCCCAGTTCCTGCCATTTGATTGGCCATGATTTGGCTTCTTAGGCCGGTTCTGTCTTCACCTGGAACTCCACTGAGCACTGTGGACAGAGGGTCCTTGGCCTTGGGATACCAACTTTGAGAACTAGAGTAGAGCTTGAGAGTGCACGTTTTCATTCTCTCCTTCTCCTTCCTGTGCCCCTCCTTACTCCAGGAAAAACTGATGTCCTTAGAATAGTTGTAAGTTTACTTATATTTTCTAAGTTGGAAACTCAGAATATCCCTGGCCTCCATGAGCACGGGCATTGTTGGGGAGATTTGGGTTGCATTTTGTTTATCTTTTCCACACTCACACGGTTTGCCTAGCTTGGCAGCCTGCTGGCCTGGACAATAATAAAGCTTCTGTCGAGGTGAGCAAACAGCTGATGGCACGGGGCACAGAGGGGACTCCTACAGTGGCCGCCTATAATCTGCCAGGCTGGTGGTCAGAGCAGGCGAGAACAAAAGCCAGTCTGTTTGCAGGCAAATTGGAAAATCAATGTGTTAGTTGTGTTCTCGTCTCTTTGCCTTTCTCCTGGCTGAAAGGGAGAATGCTCGTCCAGCAGTCCACAGAATCATTCCAGGCGAGTATCCATTCCAGAGACTTACCTGCCTATCATATTACCACTGGCAGTTCTGAGCAAGGGCCCAAGTTTATCTGTTTGAACTGCTTAAAACGGCATTGATAAAGAGAAATCCTTCTCAAACTCACCATCCAGAGTGGGGAGGACCCTACTATCTCAATGGTTTGAGTTGTTTATATTCTAGACAGCTAGATAACACACATACGTTTGTGTGCTCATTTCTTTTTTAACACTGGTAAGGGCTTAGAAAGGAGTTTATGTGTTGCCTGGCTGGGAAATGCAGGAACTGCAGTTTGGGCAGCATATTTCATAAAATATGTGTAGTGTTTCCTTCTTATTCCTAAATTGATTTAATATGCTCACATAGTTGGACATGTCCTAGACATGGTTGTGTATCTGGATTACTTGGTTTTAGAGAGCAGAGATCATACCAACTAGCCCCGTTCCAGGATGAGGGAGAGAGTAGACTTATTAAAGACCCCCGAGAGTTTGTTGGCAAATGTCTCAAAGGCTGCTGTGCTGAGATGATTATATTGGATGTGTGAAGTCTTGAGTAACTTTCCCTCTAGGTTTCTAAGAAATCGAAGTGTGAGAAGAAAAGACCTTTGAGAAGATAAAATTGTTCTGTTCCCCCATGTATGAAAGTTACCCTCAGATGGTTAACAAATGACTTTAAACAAATTTTAATTTGAGCTTTGAAGGTCTAAACCTAGGTCCTGTTAGTCTTTGTTTTCTTTAAAGCCTAAATAAAAATGGTCTGCTGATCCTGAATAAGAGAAAAGGGGGTTTGGTTGGATTTGGTTACAGTGCTCTTATTTTAAAGTCTTATCAGAAAGAAAAGCCGCAACTTCTGTAGTCACTGGAGACATCCTGAGGCAGAAGATTAGATTTTAAAATGAGGTTTAGGTTTAAAATAATCTTGGGTAGAGAAGGTAATTGGCATTTTTAATTTTGTTTGTTTTTAAAGGAAAAATGGACAGACCGTAATAATCACTGCTACCCAAAACACTTCCCAGCAGCTAGCAGTACCCTGTGTCTCCTTAGCACCAACTGTTTCCCACCTCTTACTGTTGCGAAACTATGTTTGTGTACTTTGTGTTTGTAATGAAATTATTAATGCCCCAAACAGGGAATTTACAGTTCTTCATATATGTCGTAGATGTTAGCAAAATGATCAGCACGTTATAGCATTTTATACCTTTGTTGACCGAAGCTCTTTTTTTATGTGCTGAAAACCTGTGGGCCACCAACTGTGTCAGGCACCGAGGAGTCAGTGTTGGGCCGGTCAGCATGCCTCTCCTTGCCCTGCGAGCTTACAGCCCAGCAAGGCAGCACCACTCTCGTTTAGGCAGTACACCTGGTAATTCTCTTGAATTGTTTCTTTAAAAAATAAGTAAACTTTCAATTGGCCATTATGCTTTAAATATCAGATGTTTCAGAGTAACAAGGAGAGTAACTTAAGTAGCTTGACTGTTGACTTTAAAATGTGAGGGAAAGCATGAAATCCTAAAAGATACATTTTGTTTCATTTCTATGCAGAAGATCTCATTAGATCTAGTATCTTGGGCAGCTGTACAGTGCCTTTCTCTGGCTGGGTCATTTTTATCCAGAACATAATTTGGCATATTTCTATCTTTCTGCTTTTTTTTTTTTTAAAGTTGTATAGGTTTTTAAAAATTTTTTAAAGTAAGCTCTACCCCCAACATGGAGCTCGAACTCATGACCCCAAGATCAAAAGTCACCTGCTCCACCGACTGAACCAGCCAGGTGCCCCATCTATCTTTCTGCTTTTAAAGGGATTAATTCTGTAAAGAAAGAGAAATAATTTCCAGCAAGATGTAAGATACTCCAAAGTCTAGAGAGGGTTAAGTGACTATATCCACAAAACCTCTTCAGATCTTATTTTTGCCAAATTTCTCACCAGAGCACTAATAAATATCCTAAATTAAATACTACTTCACACTTCCTCTTTTTCTCAGCTCTTACTTTGGCAGAGAACCTGTTCAGCAGGAAACTATCCCCATAGCAGATGGCAGGAAATAGCAGGTGGCGGATTGAATAACCAGCTTCTAAAAAACACTAGTATTAGCCGTATCCTCGACTCAAATATGGCACAAAATCCTTTTGCTCCAAGTTTTTGTCTTACCTTTTTTATTTAAGAAAACAGTTTGATTTTTGTAAGGAGGATCCGGAGATTGATGTGCTTCCTGAACAATTAAAGAAAAGATGGGGACTTCCCCTGCCATGATACGACATTTGATCCTGTGTCCCAGTCACAGCAGATAAACAGAAAAAGGACCACAGAGCTCTTTAAACAGCTCCTCAGAGCAGCGTCTCCTCTCTCCCTCAGTCTGTGGCAGGGACCCGCAGGCACAAGAAGTCGCCCCAACCCTGGGTATCACCAGTGTGTGCTGCACACTTGAGGCAAGAGCAGCGCTCAGAATCCCTTTCTAAGTTCCATTCCTTTGTAGGTACCACTGCCACACACGCCTCCGCTCGGGCTGCTTCGGCCTTTTAAAACCACGTGGGCAGCTACAGGAAACGAAAAGGAGATGGGAGATGGACAAACTGATGAGCTAGACTGGAGCTTTGAAGAGGGCAGTGGCGGATGTGGATCCTGGAAGACCTGGATGTTTAACTATGCACCATTTTTATTTTTTTCTGCTTTTTTGTTTTCTTTTGGTTCGGTGAAGAGTGTCCCAGTCTCTCCTATGTGCCATAAGAAATATCAGTATAACTCAAAGCTGATTTCCCTCTAGAGTTGCTGTGCTATTCCTTTCTTCATTTTTGCTTCATCTGTTTTATTTTAAACTTCAAAAGTGTCAGCGTCAGCCTCACATCTCTCTTCTAATGAAATGCGTATTTGTAATAATGCTATGGTTAGTATTTTCCCCCAGATTATTTTTTAGAAATCTCATATTTTAAAAACAAGATGTTGAATAAGGAAGCGTTAAGTAAGGAATACAGCATTTACAGTACTTTGTTATTGATAATTCTGCCTTCTTTCCCATTTCAAACTTTACAGTTAACAGGTTTTATAGTCAAATTTTTATTGACTGTTGACCTTTAGGACTTTTGGTCACATTGACTGCACATCTATAAATATCTAAGAGAAGGACCTGCTGATGGAGGATGCATTTTGGCATTGACATTTCAGAGTTAACCCCAGTTTTCTCTCTTCTTACACTTTATTTAGATTTCGACACAGCCCCAACTGCTGGTACCTGAGAGACTGGACTATCCACACCTGGATTAGGCAGTGTTTAAAATACGGTGCACAAGACAAAGCCTTATATACCCTTGTAAATAAGGTGAGTGGTTTCCTGGTATTTGCAGCTTGTTTTCCTAAGTTTAGATGATAATACCTACTACAGTATAGCAAAGACTAGGACAAGAAATAACTTTTGATATTTATTTGCTCCCAGATATCCTTTTTAGAATGGAATTAACTATAAGTTAATCAGTAGTTAAATGTATAAATTCCCCTAGCTGCTGCTTTTCCACACCTAGTGACTGGAAAATGACAGCTAAAAACAAAAAGTTCAGTCACAAGAATTCTGCACTGGTGGTTCATTTCAGTCTTGATCCCTAAGACTTGGATCTCTTGCCTGGTTCCCTTTGGTGATGTTTAGGACATGACCATTTTGCTGGAATGTGATCCCCAGAGTATTCATACTATCCTACACAGTTTTTAAAAGTGTTCCTAATATTTTTAAAAATATTCCTAGGTTACTCAAAACATATCTGCTGAATTCCCTGACTCCTCTCCTTGAGCCACAGAGTCCCCTATGATTAGGGCTTTTCTGAATGTTACATTACCCCAAGGGTTGAGTCTTCATTACCTTTATAGTATGAAATAAAGTACAACATAAGCAAAAATTGTGAATGTTATTTTTGTGAGTCTCAAGCTATAACCCTTTTTTGACTCATAAAAAGATTTTAACAATATTTCTGTGCAAACATATGATCTCTGTAGTATCACTGAACCTTGTATGTTAGAATTCAAAAGGATACCATAATTTTGTTTTTTTTTCCCATGACTTGGGCCCAATCAGCTTAATATACATTGCAGACAGTTTATGTGCGAGACATTGCGTTGGGTACAGCATTGTCTATAACAATGAGCAATATCCTTTCCTTGCCCTCAGGAAGCTTATCATTGAATAATGCAGGTAAAAAGGTTTACTGAGAAATCTAATATTAGGCCCCAGAGGAAGGAATGGATCAAATCCTGTTATCAGTTCAGAGTTTAATGACACAGATTATACTCACAGAAGAGTTCTTTGAAAACAAAACAAGAAGGGTCTAGAAAGGCATAAAAGTTTATCTCATTTTCTGCTGTTCCTAGTCTTTTGGTAGAAAGAACACTGGACAAGGAGTCAGAAAACCGAGGCTATAATCGCATAAGTTCCACCAGTTGCCCATAATTTCAGGCAAATAATTTTACCCATCTAGGTCTTAGTTTTTTCAACTCTAAGTACTACGTCAGTGATTTCCAACCCTGGCTACCCATTAGAATCACACAAGACTCTTCTAAAAATTAGAGATGCTTTTCTCTACCCCCAAGATTCTCATATAACTGACTTTTATAAAGCACAGGCTTTTGGTTTTTTTTTTTTTTTTAATGGATTAAAAACAAAATTTTGTCAAAGAAACTTTATTTTTTTAGAGCAGTTTTAGGTTCACAGCAAAATTGAGCAGAAGATACAGAGATTTCCTGTATGCTCCCTGCCCCACACTTGCACAGCCTCCCCCATTATCAACACTGCCCCCCGCAACCAGAGTGATCCATCCGTTATAATTGATGAAGCTATATTGACACATCATGATCCCCCAAATCCATAGTTTACAGTAGGGCTTACTCTTGGTGGTATACAATCTGTAGGTCTGGACAAATATGCAACGACATGTATATATTTATATTATTGTATCATATAGTCGTTTCACTGCCCTTAAAAGCCTTTGTGTTCTGCCTCTTCATCCCTCATTGGTATCTTTTTAAAGCTCCCACGTTGATTCTCATTTGCAGCCAGGGTTGAGGATCACTGACTGGTTGATTTTTAAGGCTCCTTCCAGCTTTAATGTTTTATCATTCTAAAATATTTTGTTTTTGCCCTGCCCCTGGGGATTAGTGCTGATTTGGATGACTGCTTTGAGAAATATAGAAACTGCCCATGAGCCACAACCTTTAAAAAATGGCTTCTAAACCCTTTTTGCATTTCAGCATATCTGAGGCATCCCATACAGCCTGCTGTAACAGTAACTCAATTCAGCAGTGATTCACAACTGGGGGTTTAGGACTGTCAGACTCTCCCCGGGAGTGGGTATCGTTTGAAAAAATTCCTCAGGTGTTTCTGGTGGTTGGTGGAGGAAGAATGGGGCAGGGTGAGGGATGGTAGTTAATCCTACTCAAGTAAGAATTTAAAACAAAAATACAACCACAGTCTAGGTCATTAGTAGTCAAACTTGATTGTGCATGAAAATCACATAGAAAGGTCACTAAAACTTCAGGTTTATGTGCCCTGTTCCCAGACATTCTGATTCTCTAAGTCTGAGGTTTAGCAATCTGCATTTTTTTCTCTTTTTTTTAAGATTTTATTTATTTTAGAGAGAGAGGAAGGAGAAGGACAGAGTGGGAGGGAGAGAGAAAACGGAGAGAATTCCACGCAGACTCCATACTGAGCATGGAGCCCAACACTGGGCTCGATCTCACAACCATGAAATCCTGACCTGAGCCAAAACCAAGAGTTGAATGCTTAAGCAACTGAGCCACCCAGGTGCCCCAGAAATCTACTTCGTTAAAAGTACTCCTAAAGGGGTGCCTGGGTGGCTCAGTTGGTTAAGTGGCTGCCTTCGGCTCAGGTCATGATCCTGGGGTCCTGGGATCGAGCCCCACGTGGGGTCTGGCTCCCTGCTCAGCAGAGAGCCTGCTTCTCCCTCTCCCTCTGCCTGCCACTCTGCCTACTTGTGTTCTCTATCTCTCGGTCAAATAAATAAATAAAAAATCTTAAAAAAATAAATAAAAGCACTCCTAGAGAATTCTGAGGCAGATGCTAAAGGGTCCACACTTTGGGAAATCTGGATTCTCAAATACTTAGCTGCTTATGAACAGGAACTCAGTAATATTTTGGTATTTCTAGGCCTTAAAAAAACCAGTCTAAGAGTCAAGAAAAAACAAATGCTGGTGTGAATGTGGCAAAAAGAGAAGCCTTGTGTACTGTTGGTGGAAATGCACATTGGTGCAGCCACTATGGAAGAGAGTATGGAGATTCCTCAAGAGATTAAAAATAGAACTTCCATATGATCCAGCAATCCCACTTCTGGGTATATATCCAAAGGAAATGAAAATAGAATCTCAAAGAGATATCTGCAACCCCCCTGTTCACTGCAGCATTATTTACAATAGCCAACCGTGGAGGCAACCCGAGTATCCATTGACGGATGAATGGATAAAGAAAATGTGGTGTGTATGTATGCAATGGAATATTATTCAGCCATATACATGGAGATCTTACCATTTGTGACAACATGAATGAACTTTAAGGTCATTAAGCAAAGTGACATAAATCAGTCAGAGAAAGGTAGATACCCTATGATCTCACTTACATGTGGTATCAAAAAAGCCAAACTCGGGGCACCTGGGTGGCTCAGTTGGTTAAGTGTCTGCCTTCAGCTCAGGTCATGATCTCAAGGTCCTGGGATTGAGCCCCACATCAGGCTTCCTGCTCACAAGGAACCTGCTTCTCCCTCTCCTCCCTGCCCGTGCTCTCTCTCGCTCTCTCTCTCTCTCAAATAAACAAAATCTTTAAAAAAAAAAAAAAAAGCCAAACTCATAGAAACAGTGTAGAATGGTAAATTCCAAGGGCTGGGAGGTGGGGGAAATGAGGAGATGGTGATCAGAGAGTACAAACTTTCAGTCAAAAGATGAGTAAGTTCTGAGGATCTAATGTACAGCATGGTGACTATTAATTAACAATAGTGTATCATATACTTGGAAGTTGCGGAGATCTTAAATGTTCTCACCACCACCACCACACACACACACACACACAAAATGGTACTTATGTGAGATGATGGATGTGTTCACTAACCTTACTGTGGCGATTATAATCATTTTACAGTGTATATGTGTATTAAATCATCAGCTTGTTCACCTTAAACTTACATGATGTTGTTTGTCAATTATAGCTCAAAAAAGTTGGAGACAAAATAAAGACCAGAAAATGCTGCATAATGTGATAATATGTACTTCCTCGTGAGAGTCCATTTTTGCATTGATATTCTTACCTTATAAAAAGAACTGCTGAATCAGTGGAGTATCAGGGTGGGGGGTGGGAGATTATTGTTTTTGTTTTTGTTTTGTTTTTTTATTTTTGGGTTGTTTTTTTTTTTTAGCCTTCATAAGATACTAGAATTGAGCTTTATTTTCCACATATCAGTTGTCTTATATCACACACCCACTCACAACTTTCCTACCCTGACCAAATTCCAATTACCAAACCTCATGAATCACAGCTTCTATTTCACTGCCACAGATGCTGTAAAATGATAGGCAAATATCTTAAAGCTAATGGTGGCAGGTTTTGTCATGAATAATGCATAGGCATATATTACAAACTGAGTGAAAGTGGATATTTTACTCTTATTTTCCTTTTATTTTCATTACCATTACAGGTCCAGTATGGAATTTTTCCAGATAACTTTACATTCAATTTACTGATGGATTATTTCATAAAGAACGAAAATTACAAAGGTAAAAAACCAAACCCGGGTCCATTTATAATAGGGCTTCAGCTCCTAAAGGGAAGTAAATATGGGCAATTTCCCTTATTTTATTTTGTAATGACATCTCTTTATATCACTCTTTCTGTCAGAAATAGATGTGTGGTTGATTTACCATACCACTTGGCCATATAGGACAATCATATCCAGGTTTTTTTCCCTCTGAGTTTCTCAAGTTTATTTGTTCATGCCTCCTTGTGCAAAGGACAGTGAATTTAGTTAAGCAGTAAAGCTGCCTGAGCTTCCATGGCTGGTTAAGATTATGGTAATGCAATTATTAGCTTGACTTTTTTTAGTATCGTTTGCTAACTTTGTTTAATTTAAATCACAGTTGTTACTCTGTGTGAAATATAAGACTATAAAATCAGTTGATTTCCTGGAAAGAGCAGTACCCTTGCTATGAAGAAAAGTCCTTTTACCTCCCCAGGCTCTTGTTTCCTCATCTATAAAATAAGTGAATGGGTAATCTCTGAGATCTCTCTCTCTCTTTTTTTTTTTATTAACATATAATGTATTGTTTGTTTCAGGGGTACAGGTCTTAACACAATTCACAGCACTCACCATAGCACATACCGTCCCCAATATCCATCACCAAGCCACTCCATCCCTCCCACCCCCCTCCACTCCAGCAACCCTCAGTTTGTTTCCTGAGATTAAGAGTCTCTTATGTCTCCCACTCTGGTTTCCTCTTGTTTCATTTTTCCCTCCCTTCCCCTATGATCCTCTGTCTTTTTTCTCAAATTCCTCGTATCAGTGAGATCATATGGTACTTGTCTTTTCTCTGATTGACTTATTACGCTCAGTGTAATACCCTCTAGTTCCATCCACATCATTGCAAATGGCAAGATTTCCATTTTTTGATGGCTGTGTAATATTCCATTGTATATATATATCACATCTTCTTTATCCATTCATCTGTTGATGGACATCTAGGCTCTTTCCATTGTTTGGCTATTGTGGACATTGCTGCCATAAACATTGGGGTGCACTTGCCCCTCTGGGTCACTACATTTGTATCTTTGGGGTAACTACCCAGTAGTGTAATTGCTGGGTCGTAGGGTAGCTCTATTTTCAACCTTTTGAGGAACCTCCATACTGTTTTCCAGAGTGGCTACACCAGCTTGCATTTCCACCAACAGTGTAAGAGGGACTTGAAAGGCTAATTTTAGCCATTCTGACTGGTGTGAGGTGGTATTTCATTGAGGTTTTGATTTTATTTCCCTGATGCCAATTGATGTTGAGCACTTTTTCATGTGTCTGTTGGCCATTTGCATGTCTTCTTTGCAGAAATGTCTGTTCATGTCTTCTGCCCATTTCTTGATTGGATTCTTTGTTCTTTGGGTGTTGAGTTTGATGAGTTCTTTATAGATTTTGGATACTAGCCCTTTATCTGATCTGTCATTTGCAAATATCTTCTCCCATTCTGTCGGTTGCCTTTTGGTTTTGTCTCCTGTTTCCTGGGCAGAAGCTTTTTATCTTTTTTTTTTTTTAAGATTTTTATTTATTTATTGAGAGAGAGCATGAGAGGGAGGAGGGTCAGAGGGAGAAGCAGACCCCCTACCGAGCAGGGAGCCCGATGCGGGACTCCATCCCGGGACTCCAGGATCATGACCTGAGCCGAAGGCAGTCGCTTAACCAACTGAGCCACCCAGGTGCCCCCAGAAGCTTTTTATCTTGTTGAAGTCCCAATAGTTCATTTTTGCCCTTGCTTCCCTTGCCTTTGGCGATGTTTCTAGGAAGAAGTTGCTGTGGCTAAGGTTAAAGAGGTTGCTGCCTGTGTTCTCCTCAAGGATTTTGATGGATTCCTTCTCACATTTAGGTCTTTTATCCATTTTGAGTCTGTTTTTGTGTGTGGTGTAAGGAAATGGCTCAGTTTCATTCTTCTGTCTGAGATCTCTTTACCCCCGAAATTCCTTGATCCTGTGCAGTTAATTTGAAGTGACTTTTCTTCACTTCCACTACCATAAGGTAGTCCAAGGAAAGATGGAGGTCGCAGCAGACTGACTGTACAGAGGAGTCTGGTGGACCCCGGCCAATGTCCGTGGGTTAGGGAATCCTATGACAGCATGCTTGTGCTCGTGGCTGTGCTGACAGTGAAGAAGGAAGGAGGAGCCTTGCCACTGTGTAAAGACACACACTGGCTTTCCCTTTCCCCCATTTCATCCTCAGGCTTGGTACTGAGGAGCCACGGGGGAGCTATGTTAGGGTAGTTACTACCTCAGGAACATGGATATGGACTGGTGGGCACTTACACGTTTATGACACCTGAGATTCCTGCCGTTGGGTTCTATCCCCTCATCCCTGCACACTGCACCAATGGCCTTTCCCACTGCATCCGCACTCAGTGTTTAGGCGAGGGACAGGGCCTTCCTGCCCTGATGTGGCCACCTCTCCCCTTTGTCTCCTCTGGATCTCTGCTTTATCTTCTCTCTCAAAAGGCTTACAGTTGTTGACTGCTGAAGAATATTTGCTGTATATTATTTTTTGAAATGTCAATTATCCCTTCTTGTCTATTTCTTATTCAGTTTTAAACCTACATTTCCTGAATTCAAGTGAAAGGGAATTAGCTTTTGTATGTTTCTGAATCTGTGCTCCATGAACATCAGATTTAATAGTGTATCATTGGAGAATTATTAGAAGCAGTTTTCTCCCTGCCCTCTCTTTAAAGGGCATGGTGGAAGGGTCACAGGACTTTTTTTTCCCTAAATGCAGAGTAAATATTTAATATTGAGGATTTCTAAAAATAAAGTTTTAATGAAGATTATTATCATTTATGGCAAAAATTTAGAAAGTGTTATACTTTTTATTGTTACTGGGATAGGAAATATCAAAGTACATAAATGAATATGGAGGAAAAGTTAATTAATTATACAGGGTAATCTGATTTCACTTCCCAAGGTGAATGAAATGCAGAATATAAGTAAAAGATAAAGTAAGTTTGATTCATTTTTCATGTTTAATTTTGGATTCAGCAATGAACAGTTGAAAAACCAGATTTTTTTTTAAACTGGATTTTTTAGCTTTAAATTGTGTTCTTTTAAAATACTGGTTTGTTTAGGGTTGTTGTTTGTTTGTTTTAAATCTCTTCTAGATCCTTATTTGCTACTGATTATAGTAGATGACTTTCTGGTCTATCTAAGTTTCCCCATTTGGAAAAAGAATATAGAAGTTCTTGCCTATGGCCTCATTTAAAACCATGACAACATACACAAAGCCAGCTGGTTAGGAACAGCTGCGAGTCGGTGCAAACTCTTATAATTATGATTATATGCAAAAATTGGTTAACACAGCAACTTAGTTAGTCAAAAACATTTGTTGTGCCTGTTTTATGTGCTGGCACCATATTTTAAACCAATATTAACATTCTCTAATTTAACAACAAATATTAAGGAAAAGAAATTGTCTGAACTTGATTTTCTTGGCTTCCATCTATGTTGTGGAATTTTAAGGGAAAGGAAAAATTGCTCAAGATCTGATCTGCTGTGATCAGCATTCATGTGTCAACAAACACCTTACATTGTATCTTACAGTCAGGGGTTTATCATTTATGAATGAGCATTTTCCTTTACAGTCTTGCAAGTATTTTTAAACTGAGCCTGATTATCCTTTTTATAGTCATCAGTTTTCTGTCTCTGAAATGATACCTGGGATTTAGGATCGTCTCTAGCATTTGTCTTCATTTGCCCCAGCACGGAGAAGGTTCCAGAACACAGAATGGGGCAGTCAGCCCAGCTTCTGCTCTGCTTGTCAGGGTGACCTGGAAAATATATTTGCCTCCTTTCTGTATACCTTAGCTCTTCCAGCTGATGGACGTGATGGGTTAAATTTGCTTCACAATTTATGAGGCATTTTTGTATGTACTATCTTTTTTTTTTTTTTTTTTTAAAGATTTTTTTATTTATTTATTTGAGACAGAGAGAATGAGAGAGACAGAGAGCACATGAGAGGGGGGAGGGTCAGAGGGAGAAGCAGGCTCCCTGCCGAGCAGGAAGCCCGATGCGGGACTCGATCCTGGGACTCCAGGATCATGACCTGAGCCGAAGGCAGTCGCTTAACCAACTGAGCCACCCAGGCGCCCTGTATGTACTATCTTGATGGAGTGTCCAGTAGTCTTTTTTTTTTTTTTAAGATTTTATTTATTTATTAGAGAGAGCAAGCATGAGCTGGGGGGAGAGGCAGATGGAGAGGGAGAGGCAGACTCCCCACTGAGCCGGGATCCCAACGCGGGGCTCGATCCTAGAACCCTGAGAGATCCTGACCTGAGCCGAAGGCAGATGCTTAACTGACTGGGCCACCCAGGTGCCCCTCTCCCATAGTCTTTTGAAGTAGATGGGACAAATGGTATTTTTTTATCATCATGAGGATGATACTGGGAGAAGTTGAGAAATTAAGTGGATTATTCCATGTCCTTGAGAACATTGGTGCAAAAGCGCCAGACTTAGTACATAATAGTAAATACAACAGAAGCTAAAGACTTGAGAAAGATCTAGTTTATGGAAGAACTGGGATCAGAGCTCACATTTTTTTGCTTCTTAATTCTGTTTGTTTTTCTATCATGCCCCACTTTTTAAGTTTATAGTTAAATACAGATTTGGTGATGTTACCTAAAACTAATTTCCTCTCATTTTTACTTTGATCTTTTTGCCAGATGCTTTATCTGTGGTTTTTGAGATCATGATGCAAGAAGCCTTTGAAGTACCTTCCACCCAGCTTCTGTCACTCCATGTTTTATACCATTGCCTGGCCAAGAAGACAGACTGCAGCGTAAGTGACAGGCGGTACAGTGGTACTGAGAGCCCGAGAAGCCCACGGTGCCTCTTCAGCAGGGAGGAGGTGGCTGGAGGAGACCTCAAAATCTGGACATGCGGCCCTATGGCCCCCGAACAGCCAGGAATGAGTGCTCCTTCTGTACATTTTAGTTTCCAGTTTCTGACAGAGTGGACCTGGATTCCACTTGAAAGAATCTCAAGTGAAAGTCCTTATGCACATTTTGAAACTTGAGCTAGGCTGAATGCCCCTCAGACATTCAGAAATGGGTACCTGATCGTCAGTGACAGTTGGACTTGCATATCAAAGAAGCAGAGAGGCAGCTAACTGACCACGACCTCAGGCATTCAATGCCGATTGTTCAGTTGGCATCAATATTTTCCTGACATTGCTCTGGTCAGTCCAGAATACCAAGTTTTGGTTTCTTCTCTTAGGTTAGTCTCTTTAATAATTGTTTACTGTTACCCTAAGAATAACAACAGTAATAACAGTAATAACTAATATTTAAATAGTACCTACTTTACACCAGGCTGTGTTCTTGGTGTCTTAAACTTATTAATGTATTTAATCCTCACAGTTCTATGTGGATGAGAAGACTGGAGCACAGAGATGTTACATAATAGCTGCCAGGCTCATAAGGGACAAAGCCACCTTGGGAAGCCAGGCAGCCTAGGCCTGCAGTCTACCACAACTTCAGTACCTCAACTTCAAATGTAACATCAAAAAATACTAGTTTGCATAGGAACTGAAAAGGACATCTAACCCAGCTCACGTTCAAAAGAATTTATGGTCTGTTTAACTTTTCTAAAATGAGGGTCATAGCCTATGGCATACCTCACATTCATTAGTTGATTAAATTTATATTGGGCAATGATTGCCTTCCATACATTGCCAAGTACTGGTTATACAATAGTAAACAAACAGGGGCACCTGGGTGGCTCAGTTGGTTAAGCGGCTGCCTTCGGCTCAGGTCGTGATCCTGGAGTCCCAGGATCGAGTCCCACAGCAGGCTCCCTGCTCAACGGGGAGTCTGCTTCTCCCTCTGACCCTCCCCCCTCTCATGCTCTCTCTCTATCTCATTCTCTCTCAAAAAAATAAAATCTTAAAAAAAAAAAATAGTAAACAAACATTCCCTGCTTCCAGCCAAAGAATAATACAGGCATTCAAAGCAAAACAAAACAAATACATGAATATAAAACTATAGCTATAATGAGCACTACGAAGACCTCTCGTATGACAAGCATATATTTTAGGGAGTTTTTGTTTGTATTCTACACTTAGGTTAGGAATGGCTTCTTTGAGGAAATATTTCTTTTTTTTTTTTTTTTTTTTTTTAAAGATTTTATTTATTTATTTGAGACAGAGAGAATGAGATACAGAGAGCATGAGAGGGAGGAGGGTCAGAGGGAGAAGCAGACTCCCTGCTGAGCAGGGAGCCCGATGCGGGGACTCGATCCCGGGACTCCAGGATCATGACCTGAGCCGAAGGCAGTCGCTTAACCAACTGAGCCACCCAGGCGCCCTGAGGAAATATTTCTTGAGTTTGTATTTAAAAGATGAATAGGAATTAACTGGCTGAAGAGAGGAAGAACAATCTAAAAAGAGGAACTAACACATGCAAAAGCCCTGTGGCAGAAAGAACACGGTGAGCAGAAAGGGGCTGGAAGAGGATCGGAAGACAGTCAGTGTAGATGCAGCAGAGAGAATGGTAGGAAGGGCGTGTGGTGAAGTAAGGTTGGAGAATGCAGGTCATGCTAAGCTGTATTTGTGCATCGTAAAAATAGTGAGAAGCCATTGAAAAGTTTTAAGCAGAAGGGGTAACATGGTTCAGTTTGTGTTTTGAAAAGATGCATCTGGCTGTAGTGTGGGTAAGAGATTGGATTGGGGCCATGATGGCTTATGGTCAGAGCACTTGGGAGAGTACATGGTTGTCTGAGCAAAAGGTAATGGTAATGTGGTGACCAGAATGTCTGGAGTTAGAAGTAGCCAGTGAACATGTATTTAGGAAGCAGATAACATGATGGGGAACTGTATGTGGAGGCAGGGACGTACAGATGAAATCTTACCTCTTCAGTTTTTGACTTGTGTATCTGGATGGAAGGGTTGCCATTTGTTTGCAAGCGGAACTTTGGAAAAAGACTGGGTTTTATGAGGAAAATCATTAATTTGGCTATGAACATGTTGCATTTTGAGATGCCTTTTAGACAACCAAGAGATTTCATGAGAGAAATTGGATCTTCCTGGAAAAATCTGGACTGGACATAGAGTTTATACATCTAGGTGTAAATTTCTGCAGATGAGCCACAGAGCAAAAAGGGAAATCAGGAACGTTTTAGGTCCCAAAAACCACAGAAGGAGAGTGTTTTACAGTTTAGAATGCTTCTGAGAGGGTAGGTGAGGTGAGGACTTTTAAAAAGTTCATTGAATTTAGTGGCCTGAAGGCACTAAATTGTAACCTGTGTTTCCATAGAATAATGGAGGAGGAAAGGAAATTGGAGTGGATAGTGGAATGAGTTAAAGGTGCAAAAAGGAGACAGCTGGTGTAGGTGAGTGCTTTGGGTTTTCTAGCAGGGAAGGGGAGGGGAGAGGGGAGTGGGAGAATGAGATTTGCTTTGTATTAACGGGAAAGGCACAAGCACAAAGTGGGAGAACCTTGCGGACCCTGGTGCAGTAGCACCTGATTTCGTCCTTAATAGTACGTACAATAGAAGCTACAGGTTTGGGAGAGACCTGATCTCTTACGTTAACACATAAATAGCTTTTCATATAAGCAACGGTGTTTGTATTATTCTCAGAGAATCATCAAAAAAATCTGTAAGACATTCATTTGTTTGTTTTCATCCATCTTTTTAAAAGTCCCGTCAGCAGTGCCACTGTTCCAGCCAGCATCACTACCCAGGCTCGATTCCTAGAGCAGCAAGGGTACTGTCCTTTTGGCTTTTGCCCTGTTGCATTTTGATGCTATGGGTCATGTTTTTCCCTAAAGAAAAGAAAAAAGTTTAAGGCTCCTTATTTATTATTCACAGGGTCCCTTTTCATGCAGTTTACATGGGGGAAAATCAAACCTTAGGGCAATTTGCTTTTGAAAGTGAAATGCCCTGGTCCTCATTACCAGCTCTTTTACTTATCTGTACTACACAAGTGCCTGGGGAGGCTTTGTTTTTCTCCCAAGATCTTTGCTTTTTTCAAAGGTTTAGAAAACCCTTAAGAAATTACATTTGTACCGCACAAAGGCCAATCCCAGGAAAGAGGCTTGGGTGCCCATTAACACCTGGGGTGCCTCCCTTACACCTGGCTACAATTGTAGCTTGCACGCCTCATTCATTCTCTGCTTCCTCCCTGACCTCTGACTGCAGAGACCAATTCAGGGCATCCTGAGCTTTGTGTTCTTTATTTTCAAGTCCAAACAAGGGCTCCGGCCGATGTGTACCCATATGGCACCCAGAAGATCACAGCTCTCATTGTCTGGGGAGTTGCCAAGGCTGTCCTCTGAGCCCCCGTCACTGCTGTTACTACTCTGCAGCAGGCTTAGCAATGCTTGCATTTTTGCCCCTTTTGTCCCAAGTCTCAGAAGGCGCCAATTTTACTGAAGTGTAATTTTGTACCCTGGGTTGAAAGAAATGACCACTAAGTGTTTCTGATTGTCCAATTTATTTTTAAGAGGCGCAGATCTATCTAAAAGCAACCTAATAGTTGTATTTATTTTTACACTGTGAAGTAGGAGTCTTATCATTGCTGAATTGTTTAAAATTCAAAACTTGCCCCAGCATGCCGTAGCAATGTGAATGAATATTGGGCTGACAGCATGTGTGATCTCTATTGTTTGTCTCAAGGCAGTGTTGATCCAGAGTGTGCTATTTATTTTTGTTTTCTGATTGCAAAAGGATTGCAATAGGAACTCTTTATTCATTGCCAAAAATGTGGAAAATAATGAAAGATGTAAAGAAAAAAAGTTCATAATTTCTAGAAATCCATTAACAGGGAATTTCTTTTCTATATTAGTCATTAAACATAAATATCTTTTATTTATAAAATCAGGATTATAATGTACCTATAGCTTTGTTATTTTGCTTTTTTTTTTACTGAGTCCTACAATATGTTTTTCCCCTATTAAAAATCATTAAAAATCAAATTTTACATAAAGTATTCTTTGCTTGACTGGACCATGATCTGTTTTATTCTATTGCAGTGGGAAGAGGAAAGGAACTTTGGTGCATCCCTATTACTCCCAGGCCTAAAGCAAAAGAACTCAGTGGGGTTAAGTTCCCAGTTGTATGGCTATGCACTTCTTGGTAAGCTAAGTGATCCTTACAAATATTGTTCTTCATGGATAGAACTGATGCATTCTTCTACTTTGTAATGAATTTTTAATTTGATTTCAGTGTACCAGTGAAATTCCAATATAGCTTTCATTTTTAAACATAAAAATAGACATTGATAGCCTTACAGTTATGGGATAATACCTTAAGAGACAGTAAAGAGGGTTCTAAAGCCTGTTACCACTGGCAAGGTGAAAACTAGTTCTGGTGGCTTTGGATTATATTTAGTGGGAATCAGTGTGAGGAAGGGGTAAAGAAAGGAAAGTTCTGGCCCTCTTCTGGGAGAACCAGCCAGTAAAAATTTTCCCAGTACTAACAAAGATCTTTGTGTCTCTTTTAGACGTTAAGTCCAGGAGGTAAGAAATTAAGAGTTAGGGTTGAACTAATATCCTTGGTAATGTTTTCAGGTGAGCAAAGGGACACTCAGAGAGTACATCTAGTAGCACTGTGGGAAAGCAGAGAGACTCATTGGTACAGCAAGTGACTGTTCCATGCTGGGGGATGGTTGCTTTACTTTGATGCCCTGGTTGCATTGAAAGTCAAGAGGACAAAGCCTTGGAACCTGGGTTGTGTGGAATCAGGGCAAATAGCATCCAACCTAAGGACGCGTAAAATGTGTCCTGATTCACAGACATCTATTAAATACATTATTATTTCACTATTCTTCCATTTTCTCTCTCAAGTAGGCAGGCATTTCAGAAGGCACCTTCTCTTGACCATACACTGCTTTGGCTTACCTTCGTTTTATGAAAATCATCAAATTTTGATGATCTTCACCAACAAAATGTGGTGTGGCCTTCTTAGATGCTGATTCTGATAGAGACTGATGGAGCGGAATTTCAGAGTTCATCAGCTGGCTTTCAGACTAGCAAAAGAATTGACCACTCCTTTTAAAAATCACTTTCTCCTGATACGCCATCTACTTTCTTGCTGTTGGCTTACGTGTTTTGCTTTTGCCTTCAGGTGAGCATTCCGGACTATCAGGCTGCATGAGTTGTTGAGGGAGTTGTCAGGGCTAGGAAAATGTGTGTTGTTGCTGCTGTTCTGCGCAGAGGCCCTGGTGCTTTGGGACAGGCAGCCGTCAGATCAAAAGCTCTTTGCTCCCACCCTGTCGTGTGCTGTGCAGCCTCACTCAACCCCAGGGGAAGCAGCTTCCCCGAATGTGACTGCAGTCTAGCCCCAGGCATCTTAAAAGTCTAAAATTAGCTGTCACCTGATAAGCTTTGTCTATTTATGTCCTACTACAGCCTTCCCAAATCCTCCTTCCCAGGAAAGATAAGTGAAGGCAGCTTGAAGACCTGGCCGCTCAAGGTGACTTTGGCCGTTAGTGCAGAGAGGGCTTCTGTTCCACAGGAACACGGAGACAGCCCCTTGGCCCACCTGAGGACCCTGCTGTCTAGTGTCCACATCTTGAGCTCCAGTTGTGGTGGTTTGAGGTACAAAGAAAAACATTCATGTCCGAAGATCTGAAGAGGATGATGAAGACTTTATGATTTAAGTGCTGATGAAGCTCAAATAAAGGAAAGAAGAATAAAATGAGATCTTTTTTTTCTTCGTAAGGACAGTCGATGGGGTGTTTTGGAGCATTTTGAAAAATGTCAAACATTTGCTGGCAAGGGAAAGTTGTCATATGTTGACAAGATTTCCACTGTAGGAGAATTGTGGGATTTCTTTTTCTGAGGAAGATTTTGTTCTTGAAACAAAAATAGTATTTCAGTTGTTTGACTCGTTTTATAAGGGTAGTTCCACTTAAAGAGACAGATATATCAACCTCTCTAAATTTCCCTCAGCTCTATGATTCATACATCCTCCTGATAATTTCCACCAGCGCAAATGAAAAAGAAGAAAAGCATATTTGTACAACTTTGTATTAAAAAACAGATTCAGTGAATTTCACCACATTCTTCATCATCCATCTGAAATGGCACCAGGTCGCTGGACAGGATGAGGCTCTTGGTGCAGATTTGAAATTATTTTCCAGGTTCATAATTGATTTGTGCTTTCAAGTCCTCTGTCTCCACCACAGTGGGAAGCCACAGCTGAAGCTTCTTCATTGTTCTTTTTGGCTACAGGGAAGGTGGAGCTGCAGCGAGGGCTGCGGGCTGTGTACCATAATATGCCTCTGCTGTGGCAACCTGGCTACCTTGACCGAGCCCTTCAAGTGATGGAGAAGGTGGCCTCATCCCCGGACGATGGGAAGCTGTGTGCAGAAGCGGTACGTCCCTCGGCCCTAAGTCCATGCGCTTTAGCCATCTCCTGTTCCTTGTGAGCCAGCCTGTGAATTTGTTTGCATTGTCTTCCCCTCCCCCTACTCTCTTTACTTCTGTAGAATCGTGTACTCACCCAGTTGAAAAGGAATGAAAATCCACACACATTCTCCATGTTACAAAAAGTATTAGAGAAGAAGATGAACGTTGATTCTATAGCTCACTGTCCGGGAGGAAAACTGTCCCTCTCCCCTGAAATTGAAACTGAGTTCAATAAAATACTGCCCACTCCCCCAGTAAAATCTCAGTGGGAGCTCAAAAGTTAATATTTCATTTTTAATTTTTGGCATTTATGTCCCCTTGTAGTCCTGGGAGAGTACATGGCAATTATATTCACCCATAGAAGCCTTTAAGAAACGAATCTGGGGACTAGAGATGGACTAGAGTCTTGTTTTGCCTCCATTTATCATTCTGTGGTGAATGCTCAGTGCTGGGGAAATGTGGATCAGATGTTCCTTTCAGAGTTCTGAGGGGTTCATTTTGCCTGGACTAGGCAGCTGTCTTACCACCAGCCCCAGTGTGCATCTCTCAGTCACCTAGGACTCTTGACGCTATGAAGCCACTAGACTTAGCTCAGGCTACAGGAAATGTAGCATCTTAGAGCCACATGAAAGCCTTAGCCTTACAGGCAGCCAGTGTCCACTCCTATCCAAGCAGCTTATGTCATAAGAGGGAGGCCTAGATGGATGTTGGTTGTTGTAGTACCAGGATGTAAAAGTTAATTTTGAGCTCATTCTTGGTTTTGCCTTGACACCAATCACTAGGACTCAGTCCTTGGCTTCATTTTAGTCATGAGATGTGCATGTCTGGTGTTTATACTGACCAGATACTAATGTCTGGTGAATCATCATGTTCTTTGGCAGACGTTGATAACAGAACATACACATTCCTAAACATATATTCATATTTAACCCTGCTATAGTCAGTGCTAGTGATCAAAAACACAATATTATATGTAAATCCTTTGCCAGGGAAATATTCCTTCCAATCTGAGCCAGATTTGCATTCTCTGTCTTAACAGGAAAGTGATTCAGATGTCAGCAAGAACGGAATATATCTTGGGTTTGGGTATAAGGTATTAATGGTATTAAAGGGCCTTAGTATTTTCTGGAATTTTGTTCTAAGGCGACGTGGTCAGAATTAATTGGTACGCAAGGAGGTGCTAGTGCTGGCCTTGAGGTTGTAGAATCTCTGATGATTAGGCCCTCAGGGGGTCAGGGGAAGGTGTGCCCCGAAGTGAATGTGGTGCACGAGAGAGGCCAAAATTTTTACAATTTACTTACTTTGCAAGTCACAGAAATCACCTTAATACAGTTCATTTCACGTCTGCCTGTCGAGTCTCTGTCAGCAGCTTATGTGGGTTGTGCGGCTCCCTAATTTATAGATGAATAAAGGCTAGGCTTTTCTAAGGCTCTCCCACGCATTCAGAATGGCCCTCTGTTGGTTGTGCTGTGCGGTGGTTTTTCTCTCCTTCTCCCAATTCCAAACCGGTTGAGGAAGACGACACGGAAGAGGGAATACTTTGAGTCCCCATCGAACATGATTTTTGGATCCCTCCCTGGTTGACTAAAGGTGAAATCAGACGCCGCGGTGCTGATCCGTACACAGATAATTCTGAGCTTGCGTATTTGTCCCGTGTGTTTTGTGCTAGGTCGTCCCTGCCATCCGACGGGGAATTTCTGATGTAAAATCAGATAACCACGTCTCTCTCTGGTGATTCTATAAGAGAAAGAGTTCCTGAGTGTGCAGATCCCAACTGTTCCTTCCTTCTTTCCCTGGCCCAGCCTCTCTGCGTGGTGTGTTTTCAGGGCCACGGGATGGTTAGTCCCTGCCTCTCTCTGCTCCACAGCTGGCTGTGCTGGACGGCACGCTGCAGGCGCTGACTGCTCCGGCCTCCGGAGCTTCGGAGGAACGGCCCCAGGAAGGGCAAGCCAGCTGGGGCTCAGAAGAGCTGCTGGAGCAGCTGGACATGGAGGAGACGGAACAGTCCAAGCTTCCCCAGTACCTGGAACGATTTAAGGTGCGTTGTAGCAGAACGGAGTCCCTCTCCGCCGGGCATTAAACATGCTTCTCGGCTGTGGTGACAGACAGGCAGGCCTTTCATGCATCACTGTCACACACAGAGGCATGAAAAACTGACATCACAAATGAGGCTTCAAACAGGAAGCGGTCTTAAAAGAAGCAAATGAATTTTTATGCTCCTTTTTGTGCGTGAGCTAAAAGTTTTGTTCAACTGGGGCAGCGTGTCATTACGCGCACTCATCCCTGATGTGTCTGATGGGTGGGTACTAGCTTGCCACCTCAGAACGGTCGCCTGACTCCAACCCCAGGTGGAAAGGGTCTGGTCATTTCTCATATTGCACTCATGTGCTTGATAACCCAGAACCCCAAGTGGAAATTAGAAAGCCACATTTGAGTATGATGGAGATCAGCTGCAGGCATCTTCTGTTGCTCGGCTTTGTGTTGTGCACTCGGGCCCTCCGAATACGTTTTTGGACTACATGGAAGATGTAAACAAGTTTCTTTTCCACAGTCCCGAGCGCTCAAGCTGCCTTTGGTAGCTTTACAGCTGCATGGCCCAAAATATTCTGTGATCTGCGTCCGGGAAGAAGAGCTGTGTTACAGGTTAACCCCTCGGCCTCTGCTTTGCTTTGTTTCTTGTCTATGTAGTGCAAAGAGAAAAATGTGCTGCCTAAAGAATTCTTTGTATAAAGCAGGAAACCTTCCTATCCATGCCAGCTGACCTAGTGTGTCATTTTGGGGCAGAGAGGTGTCATTTTGCCTGATGATGACATGTAGCTCTGTTCAGTAATGCTATGGAACCAGCTATGAAATACCGTGTCCCCATGTTATAAGGACTCCTCTGTACTTGTAGCTGCTGTTCCTCCCGCTAATTCTGAGAAGTCATTCTTCAAGGTCCCTCGTTTAGAATTTGAAAACTGAGAAAGAAAGGTTGATGGATATTAGGTACACAGAGAATTGGCAGCTAAGTTAAGAACTTACATTCCTACCTGTTCCTCTTAACTTTGCAGATTAGGAAAGGCTGAAAAACAAACAAAAAATGCTGCTGTAACACTCCTAAAAGTGACTACTTCTTCCACTTGTTTCTTACATGTTTAATCTCAGAGAATAGAAATCTGTGCTGCATTAAATCCTCAGTCCTCATTCTTTTACACATGCATTGTTTTGAAAATCGAAAAAGACCAATTTATTGGCTGCTGGCTGCATATTAGGCATCAGTGCATTTCATTCATCTTCACTGTGGCTCTGCATGGTGGATGCTGCTTTTCCTATGTTACATGACAACAGGCTGAGAGGAACTGGCCCATGACTGACTGACTGGGGATTTGAACAAAAGTTTGCTGACTCAGATTCGAGTCCTTATCCTGGTGTCCCAAGCTGTCTCCTTGGCCCCAACCCACATAGAAAGTGATATCAGAAAGAAAGAATTCTCCTTGCACATTTCTTTTTCTTCCTGTGGCCTCATTTTTATTAGTCTCAGGTAATTTGGTTGGGGTCCATTTCTACAGGACTGACCCTCATACGAGGCCTCTAGCCACTCCTCAACGCATGGATCCTGCCCATCTTCCACCCCCCTACTGGAACAGGCCTCATCACCTATGCCAGGGAATTGCATTTGTTTTGGGGACATGGGGATGTGCGGCATAAGCTACAGCTGGGCCGTAAGTGGCTCTCTCTTGATGATCTACATCTTGAAGCACTTAAGGAGATTAGTGTTTTTAGTACTTGACTTCTCCAGGAATACAATACCGCCCAAACCAAGATGCCATTTCAGATGGAGCCGTAAGCAGTCGGTTTGCAAAGGCGGACCTGCAGTGGAGCTCAGCAGGTGGAAGCTTATAATAGTGCGAGCACTCATGGGAGCTGTTTAGCGTGCCATTAGTAGAAAATTCTTGAAATGATTTCCATCTGTTGAAAGAAACCCTGGGTAGGCAAACATTCATCTCAGTCATTCTGAAGGAAAGGATGTGGATGGGCTTGCTCCTGTTTATCAGCTGCTTCTGCCATTTTGTGTGCGTCTTAGAGTGCCTTGCTCTGGGAGTTCGCTGCTTGCTTTGGTGCAGGTCAGAGCAGAAATGTAGGTTTGTTAGACTTGTGCTGTCTTTGTGGATTAAAACAAGAAAGTACATAGGGAATCTCAGCATATGGAGTTCCATTTACTGTTCGTGAGTGAAGGGAGAGAAGTCACATTTGGTGCATCTTAGCAAAATTGCTGGACTGAAAAAAAAGGGGGGCAGACGCTCGTAGTGTCTAGATGAAAGGCAGCATGACAGGTTCCCAGTAAAGTGCCTTTTCCTGCAAGCAGAATGTGTGGAGGTTTTGCAAGTGACTTAATCGCCTTTCCTCTTTGTCTTCTCCCATCTGCACCCTCCTCCCCACCCCCCCCGTCTCCTCTATTTTTCCTTTGTTTCCAACAGGACTTGCACTCCAAGCTTGAGGCCCTGGGCAGAGTTGAGTCAGAAAGCCTTTTGACTCTGACCGCCCAGCTTATGCAGGAACAGCTCCCCACCTGCGAAGCCCAGGACATGGCAGCCTACGAGCAGAAGCTGCAGCACTGGCACCTGGAGCAGGCGCACTTGATTCAGAGGGAACGGGAGCAGAGGGAGAGGGCAAAGCAGGAGCATGAGGCCCAGAGAGCAGCAAAGGCGTCTGCCTAGCAGGCCCACAGCGCCCCAGCCCCCACCACAAGCTTCCCTAGCCCCATCCTGGGACTCACAGTGACCGTGGGGGCAGCCTCAGCCTCCTCCCTCTGGCCTCTCCTTTGCCTAAAGCAGGCTGTCTGCGGGATCAGAGCCACGGTGGTCAATGTAGTAAGGCCCTGTGACTTCCCATCACCTGCCGAGAAGGGCTGCAGAACTGTGAGTGGCAAGTGGTCAGACTGAAGCCCCAGCTAAGCACCTTAAATAAGGTGCTCTCGAGGCTTATGGTGGCGTTTCTGGGGTCAGGGATCAGTGTTGAACATTGAAAATTCCTAATCCATAGCGGTGGTGGAGGGAGAGGCCGTGGTTGAATAGCCTCGTGTCGAGCACAGGCTTTTGAATGGTCTCTGTCTCCTCAGTGGCAAACTGCGAACCCTGAGCCTCATCCCGCTCTGTGTCCTCCCAGCCTGAGCTGGGTGTGGGATGCCCACACGTCTCAGCTTCTCCTTCCCCCGTGTCTCTTCCCTGCAGACCTGAACTTGGGAGAAATTGAGGACAGGAGTGAACACAGCACCATGAACCCACTGGCTTTCAAATTTCAGGCACCCACGGTGACATTTTTAGAATGGAAGGGCTTCTGAGGAGAAAGCTAGCTCTAGCTCTGAAGCCACGGCTTGGGTTCTTCATCATGTTGGGGTAACTTCTTCCCAAAACATTCTCAGCTCCTTCCTCAAGGAGGTAAAGTGAGCCTTTTGTGTCCACACGTACAGCTTGTCAACACACATTTCAGGTGGAGAAGTAGGAGAGAACAAGAGGCAGGATGGGGCTTGTAGTACATAGGAGACATGCGTAACTGTGCAGCCATCAGGGGGTGGAAATTCCTTCCTGAAGCTTCTCTGTGAAAGGGTCCAGGGGCAGCTCCTGCTTGCTATGTAATTTTGCTGTTACGTTCAGTGGTAAACTGTTATTCAAGGTTGTGCTCTTTTATCAAGAACCTGTGGAAATAAATGTTCTGGGATTCTTTTGGTGTATTCTTTGTCTTTTAGGGAAGGGAGGAAGAGAGGAAGTCACACCATCAATATGGTTAGTCTGATTTTGAGCAGCATTTTTTTAACCTTCCTTCTCTATCAGACTTCGGCATTTATAACCACCACCACAACCATTAACATGTATTGAGGACGAACTGTGTGCCAGCAACTCAGGCAGCCCTGTGAGGGGGGTAGGAGTAACCCCATTCTTGAATGAGGAAGCAAACTAAGTGGCTGAGGTGAGGCCGGCCCCGCTCCTCACCCGGCGTGCTGACCACAGCCATAGCTGCAGTCCACACCCAGCGCAGGGCCTCGTGGCTGAGCAAAGCTGAGTCTTACTTAGGTAGAGGGTCAAGACCAAAAGTCGGTTGTGATATTTTGCTTTATCAGGGGCAGGGCTTTTTCAGCCACTCCCTTATTATATCAAGAGGAAGGTTCAAGATGAATCAGAAGGCCCCTTTTGCTCCGTAAATTACTGACCATCATGGCACGAAGCATCATGTTAATACTGCAGCTCATAATTTGGCTTTCTGTTTCCTCCCCATCTGTCCCTGTCGCATGTGATTTCCAGTTTTTACCAGAGTGGGGAGCATGAATACTCCCACTGAGCAACAGCACAATACCTGACTCTCCTCCTCTTGGGGCCGTGTTGCCTTGGCACAAAACTTAGCTTCGTGTTTTCACACCTTCTATCTGGCTGTGGATATCAGATATGTGTGTGGGATTTTTGTTGTAGATTTTCCATGTATTCACAAGCCCTGAAAATTAGTTTATTAAAGTCATTTTTTCACTATGAATGAATTAGCATCTCATGAGTAGAGGCCAGAAATGCTGCTAAACATCTCGTAGTGCACAGGGCAGCCCCATGACAAAGAAGTACCTGGTCCAAAATGTCAGTAGTGCCAAGGTCAGAAACCTTGGCTGAGGATATGTAAGCAGGGCCTCCACAGGCATTTTTGCGCTGATGTAGATGAGACTCAAGAATAATGTTTGTACAAATGACATTTCTCAGGCTAGGAAAATAATTAACATTTAATAATTTTAATATTTATTTAATGAAATAATAGTTGCTTTTTAAGTGAATGAGTATAAAATATGCAGTAATATAGGGTAGGCTATTATTCTTCCTAAACAAAGAAAGTCCATTATGGAAAAGAGTAAATGATGATTTATATGATTTTGCTGTCGGGCGATAAGTAACTGGGACCAGGAGTCCTAAGTTCCAAAATGAAGCTGCTATGATGTGAGCTCCTATGAGTCAGCGGCAGTCTACACCATTGCACCCAGTTAACGTCCCTGGGAGTGCATGGTGAGGAAGGGATGAAGTTTGAAATGGGCTCAGAGGGCTTTGGCTGTAGGGAATGAAAAGCAGAAAATGTGGTATGGTTGTATTTTCATTAAATGGTTATTAATAATCTTCAGAGGTGAATTTTTCAAACTCTGACAATGATAAATTTTTTAAATCTTCCTTTAGAAAATGGGGTAAGAGGAGTGCTTTTCAACATCATTGTGTTAGGGAAATTGCCTTTTATTCTAAATAACAGCTTCTTAGCTTGAAAATAACCTTTCCTTTCCCCGTTGAGTTGGCTTTGTTGCTGACATTGCATGCTGCCGTGAGGATGCTCCTACCCATATAGTAACAAGGAAGTCTGGAGAAGGCGGTGGCTTTGCCCCTGAGATTGTGGCAGTTACCCCTGGGATCTTTGTTTAAAACAGTTACACTCAGGCTCTGAGTTTATTATGTATGAATGTTAGGGATTCCAGATGTGAGCTGGACATGTTCAGAAAACAAAGTTTATTCTTACAAGAAGCATCTGAAAATTAATTCCATTGTGGGCTTTAAATGCTCGATCAAGGAATGTAGGGAAGATTTATAAAGGATTTCTAATAGGTACATTATATTCTCATGTACTCAGTGGTAGGAGAATTTCACTTGCTTTTTTGGTTTCTACAATACTTCATCTCAGCAGAGTTCAAAATTTTAATCCTTAAACCACCACCCCCAGGTTGATATGCCTAAAATAGTATGTGGAATAAAACCAGTGCCCGTTAAAAGCTTCCTCCAGTGACAGTATGCTGGACCACTGTTGGATATCAGTGTTTCCCGGGCTCTGGCTCATCATTGGACCCATCTTGATTACAGAAACTATATTTAACAACTCCTCTTTGTGAATGCCCATTTCTACCTGATTTAATTCCACCTACTTAGAACAGCCCTGCAGGGCAGGGATTATTACCCTCATTTCACAGAGGAGAAAACTGAGGCTTATGTGACTTGCCCAGGGCCACAGGACTAATAAGTGGGTTCACAGTGCTTGAACCCAAGTTTGTCCAATGCCAAACCCACTTCCCAGCAGCTGCACCATATAACCCCCAAGCCAACCTGAGACCAAGTACGGTCATTCATTCAACCAATATTTATTGAACATCTGTTGTGTGTCAGGCACTGTTAAAATAGTCACTGAGGACATAGCAAGGAGCAAAATAGACCAAGATCCCTTCCCTCATGGCATTTACATTCTGTGGAGGGAGACAGTTAATTCACGAGTACATAGCAAGTCATATGGTAATAAGTGGTAGAGAGAGAAAGCAAGGAAGAGAAAAAGAGAATGCTGTGTAGGGGCTGGAGGTTGCAACTTCAACGAGGTTGGTTAGGGAAGGCCTTCCTGGAAAAATAACTTGACTAAAGACCCACGGGGGTGAGGGTGAGGGTGAGAATCATGGCGTTACTTGTGGAAGTGTGGCAGACAGAGGAACCAGCACCAAGGGTGCAGATGGAAGCCTGCCTAGAGTGCCAGAGGACTAGCCAGGAGGCCAGTGTGGCTGGAGCAGAAAGTATAAGGTGGAGAATAACAGGAGATGAGGGGTGTGGGAGGGTACAGATGGTGTAAGACTCCCTGGCCCGTTAGTAAGGGTGCTGGCCTTCACTCTGAGATGAGAGCCCATCTGAAGGTTCTGATGGCGTGCTCTGACCTAACAATTTCAGAGGGTTCGCTGGTCTAGGTACTATGTGGTGAACGAACACAGAGGGCAGAGATTGGACACGGGAATATCAGTTAGGAGGCTACCGCCATAATCCAGGAGAAAAACGATGGGCTTAGACAGTCACAGTAAATGTGAGGAGAAGGGGTTGGACGAGATGTATTTGGAAAGAAGAGCCAGCAGACTTGCTGAAGGGCCAAGATTTTTTACCTGAGCAACTGGAGTAATGAGTTTGCCATTTACTGAGGTAGAAAAGCCTACAGGAAGAAGTAGTTTGGGGAAATCAAAGATTTGTTTGGGGGCATGTTAAATTTGATTGGACTTATTTTACAGATCCTTATTAACCATCCAAATGGGGCTCTTAATAGACAGCAGGATCTGAATTTGGAGATCAGAGAAGAGGTACGGACTGGAGATAGCAGTTGTAAAAGTCATCAGCTCAAATCCATGAGACTGCATTACAGTAACATGCAGTTTTGGTTTGAGTGGGGAGAGTCTGAGCCATGAAATGGAGCTGTGCCTATTTTTTATGGCGAGATCACCCCATGAAGCAGTCCTTATTATGATGCTCCATCATCTGTGAAAACATGGCCAGGAACATCCCCAGAATTACCCAGAAGAACTGCTCATCTTCAAGGAACTGGGTGTGACCAAGAGTCAATGTGCATATATGACTCCAGTGAATTTTCGAGATGCACAGTATAAAATCAAAGAAGAAATGGTGATCTGGGATTATGCAAGAGCCCGAGAATTCACGAGTGAGGAGTTTATCGAGAGATCATTGTAGGGACACAGAGAAACATTTAGAATGAGCAATACAAGTATAAAGAGAGAGAAGGTGGTGTCCGTACCTTAGCAGACCTTTGTTGATTTACCTGGAAGACAGGAATAAAGAAACCGAAGAACGCCACGTCCAGTGTCTAGAAAAGGACCAGCTGGAAGGGTATTAACTCCCTCCCCATCTCTGCTGTGCCTGGGTCTGGAGGGAGTGGGATAGAAACACGTGGGGAGGTTTGGGTCGGGTGAACACCTGGCAGGGCTTCCCTGGGACCGATGACCTCCTAAGACACAGGACTTGCAGAGCCAAAGCCTGGGCGGTTCCCGGGCTAACGCAGATGGGCCCGCGCCCTCGGTTCCGGCCAGAAAGACATCCTGAACTGAGTAGTTTGGCAGTGGAATAGAAGATAACTTACTTTAGTGTGATAGATGTAATTAAAATCTCTTGGTGATGATTTCCCACCCTGAGTTCTCACATGCTAAACCCTTTCATCTCTGGAGGCATTTCCAAATCCCTTCTGCCAAACAGCAACTTCTAACGGGACCAGTCCGTGAAGGCCCAGGGTTTTGGAGGCACAATATAAGATAAAAGGAGTGTATGTAACAAAGAGACATCCTTATGACTCAGGTCGTACTGCAGTCGCCTTTTGGGGCCAAAGGATCATCTCTGAAGACAGGGCCAGGTCCTGGAAGTCTCTGTTGAGCCCTCCGTGGGCCTATTGTGACGATGTGGAAAGGAATCGAGGTGCCGGTGCCTCCCACTGCACGCTCGCCATTCGGAGCTGGGTGGGCCCCCAGCATAACTGCTGCCGCTCTATTGGTGTGAGCCGTTGCCTCTGCCTGGAGTTCGCGTCTGTCCAACACACACACACACAGCAGGTCTCAGCTTAGACATCCCTTCTGCTGCTCTTCCTCACCCTTGAACTTTGGGAGCCCCTGTCACCCCAGTCAGTTTAGGGCAGCACTTTATGTTTTGTTCGCCTTTATAAATCCCCACAGTATTACTCACTGCAGGGTATAGACTGAAGGTACAAGAATCATTTGAATGACTAAGAAATTCCCTCTTTTTTCAGATACTCTGTTATTTATAATCACTTGCCCTAAAACAGCTTTTAGTTCTTGGGTGTCAGTCAAAGCCACAGGGAATTGTTAGTTATATAAGCTTATTCTGTAACTGAGCAAGAAACCAAGAGGCAGATATGGTATTAGATGTAATTCCTGAACATGATGGCTTTGTAGAGCCCCAGAAAGTCAGTCTTGGGGGAGGGATCACCCAGTCTGACCATCTTGTCAAATCCTCTCATTTTACAGGGAAGTAAAGAAACCTCGGCTGGATAAAGTGACTGAGGTCAGGGAGCCAGCCGTCTGTGGCCGAACTAGGATTAAAACCTGTGTTTTGCTTTATATAAGAAACCCTCCCAATATCCTCCTTCATCTGCCATGGTCTATGGATTCTTTTTAAGCAATAATGGCAATTATCTGTTTCCTTCACCTCCCAGTTTCTGTCCTTAGACCCCAACACACTCCAGGGGTGGGTTAGAAAAGATAACGATGTAGCAGTTACCAAAATAGCACAAGGCCCTCTCTGCAGTTTGCCAAAAGCCAGGGAGCCACTGAAAAGAACACAATCAGCCCTCGTGAGTGAATGTGTTCCCCCACTGTGGGTGGCAGGTCCCAACTCCTGATGAGCCCAACTCAGCACACAAGACAAAGGACAGCACAGCACACACATGAACTTTTGCCACTTTTGTATTTTATTGTGGAACTGAGGTTTTTTTTTTTCTTTTACATCAAATATCCTCAATGGAAGAGGGGATATTGCACACAAATATCATAAAAGCACTACATATTACTTTCACTGAAAACTAATTTTCTACATTAGATATGACTGGATAGGATAGAAGTGATGCAGGATTATAAGACATAATACCATACACAGCTGCAGACTGACACAAACACCATTCAGAACAAGAGAGAGGAGTGGAGGTGCTTCTCAGCTGGGCTCAAGACCACTTCTTTCCAGGACCGGAAAGAGAAGGCTGCATGCAGCGCAGGTAAGCACGACTCAGGATGGCTGCATGGTGTTCTCGAAAGGGCAGCCCGGTCTTGATGCCTCATCTTGATGGCTCCTGTTTGGGGAGCTCCAAACGAGTGAAGAGAAGCTATTTATTTTTTTCCCTTCCTTTTCAGTTTTTGATGCTGCCTTTTAAATTAATAAAGTCAGATTTTTTTTAATAGTCAATAGTTTTAATACCAGGTGAATAACCTAATTGCTTTCAAAGAAATGCTCATCCCTAGGCTGTTTTTGGTGTGTTGTTCAGTTGGTTAGAAGATAAAAGCTTACAGTTCCTTTCAAATGGAAACAAATCTTTTCTTCTAAATCTGAAGCACAAAAAAAAGTTATTAATCTAACTCACAATATCATTACCGAGCAAGAACCTCCTGTGACAGGTGACTAAAGAGAGGCAAGAAAAGCAATTTCAGAATTGTAGAGCAGCTCCTGAGAGCTGAAATTTGGTAATAGAGAGAAAATGGAAGGTGGTAGAATTTTCATTAGCAAATGATTGAATCTTATTAAATGAGTATTGAAAAGCTCCTAAACTGCATAAGCTATTGGAGACACTTAAAACATTCATATACACTGGGGAAACCATTCACTAGGATATGTAAGGTTTAAAAAAAAAAAAAAATTTTTTTTTTTTTTTTTTTGAACTCCATGGAAAATGGTGTTGGGGGGGGGAAGGGGTCATTGTATCCAGTCCCACCACAAGACTGAGAAAGCATGCATGGGGGTTGGGTTTTGAGAAAGGGGATAGAATTCGTTAAAATTGAAAGTGGAGGATCATCTCTTAACATTAAGTCTCTGTAGAATTTTGCTTAAGAATACTACCAAAAGTTCGTGATCATGAGTGCCCTCTTGATGGAGTCTCGTCATTTAAACAGTGTAAATTCCTTTCACTCAAATATTCAATCTGTACAATTGGATTAAGTAATCAGTACGAATAAAGCTCCTAGAAGTCTGTGTCAATCTCTAGCCCTCACCATGAATGTACATGGTACATTGTGATGGCTGTTACTAAACTAATTGTGTACTTATGGAACTAGCAAAATTAGGTTAGTCACACAGGTAGGAGAGGTGTCTGGAAGGACAGGAGCGACCTGCAATGCAAATATTGACTTTCCTGGTATACTCAAGCTCTGCGGTCATCACTGAGAACAATGGATGGAAAAAGGTACCGTTACATTTCGTAGGAAAAAGAGCCAGCTGACCAGTGACAGCTTTTGTGTATTTTTCCCATTAAATCCCATAGCAAAAAAAAAAGGAAAAAAAGGAGTAGGATAGAATGGTTATAATTGAAGATTGGCTATAATTCTCCAAAATGTTTGTATTTTTTTACAAAGCAAAATAATGCACACGTTAAATTTAATTTGGGGAAACTGGAAAATAATTCCATCTTCTATCAAAGAAAAAATCAAGCAGAGGTCTGGATTTGGCAAGAAGGCTGGAAATCAGTTTCTCTTCCCACGTATTACGTGGACCTAACCAACTCAACTAACCAGTAAATAATTATCATGAGTTATCTTGGGTGGTCTCATAAAATAAGTTTGAAGTAGGTAAGTTTATACTCAATAAAATCCATTTTTGTCACAATGAGTTTTCCATTTTGTGTGATTTTTTTGTACCCTTTATCAATGTGTCATTCTTAAGGACTCTAAAGAAATGGGGTAATAAATAAAAGCATTTCTAGAGAAGCCTAAAAAAAATAGAATATTAATTTTTTAAAAAATTAAAACATTTGAAAAATGTAATTCACAGCATTAAGTAGACTGCATAGGTCCTCCGTGGAGGGACCCTGAAGAAGCATTGTTTAAACCCTCATAGTAGTTAGCAGTGCAAAACATACACTTACCAGACAAAAATCAACTAAAATGTTAATTTTGAAATAAATAACTAACATAGAAAATAAAATGAGGTCATTGTTCACTACTCCGTAGATCTTAAAGAGTCTGCAGGAAACACAACGTGACAGAGCACAGCACAGTTGTCACTGAGAAGTTTGCCACATCTGAACACTGGGTGCACTGATCTGCAACTTGAAACTTGACGTCAGTTTTAATCATGATCTGGCTTCCAGGTTCATAGTTCAATGACGACAATGATGGAAATGATCTCTGAACTCTACATGATGAATCGTCGGAGACGGGAATTCATTTGCTCTCAATGAATTATTTCTTGTACCTTTTTTTCCAGAAAAGAAAATCCCAAAGCAAATTTTGCTAGGGTTCTTTGAACTTGTCTTGGCTCTTTTACCTCATGGTTAAAGGTCTTGAAAGAAGGATGTAGAATACCACAGGGTGATACACTTGCAAAGGCCTGGGAAAGTAGCCTACCGTGCCATTCTGCCCCACTCTCAAATAACACATACTCAGGTTTGTATGTTAGGGGAATCAAGGGGTGGGAGGTATCACTATTCCTGGTAGTTACGGGTTTTAATAAATATTACTGCAACATCAGACTTCAATCTCACCAGAACTTCAAGAAACATTATTTTGTCTTATGAAAGATTTAAAAAAAAAAAAAAAAAAAACTGTCACTTAAAATTTTTTTTACATTTTCCTAAAAATAAAAACATTTTTTAAAAAGTTCATCTATGAAAAGTTCTCACATATCTAAAAACAAAAACAAAAACAAAAAAAACTCTTCTGTACACTTGTTCCCATAATTATGCTGAAAGTAATGGAAAATTTAAAAAAAAAGGAAAAAAGCCAATGTAAGACAAAGGAAGGTAAATACTGTACACTTGTCGAGAACCTCTTCCACCATAAGATTCACTGTGCTCCCAGTTCTGATCATAGAAGCCATTTCGATCTTGGAACTTGCAGTAGTAGAGAAGCTATGATAGGCTCAACTTGTTCGGCTGAGGGGCCACAGGTGCACTGAGGTGGTATTCGACACACATGACTCAGCATCAAACTGCTGCACCCATCAGATCAGCTTCTAGGTCCCCCTCCCACACGCGCACACACTTGCTCCTTTAACTGGAGTATCTATAATCCTACACAGATGTTTTATAAACTTGCGGTCTCACATTAAAAAATAAGTGCATCAAGTATCTTTGTACATTCAAGTCTCTTTCTAAGGCAAATTGTCTACCGTGTGTACTCCCAACCGCTTTGGTATTTGCTTGTTAATTGGGGTGGACTTGGGTGTTTCCGCATGCAGGTGAAGTGACTCCGAGTGGACTAACTGGGTGGACAAATGCTGGGAGCATGCCTTAGATCAATCTACTCGTGTGTCTGAAGAGTCTGAGAGTTCGGAATGGGGTTCAAACCACTCGCTCATCCAGTCTGCGCTCACTACATCATGTCAGTGTGCAGCCTTCAAACTGAAGGAGCTTAATTAAGGCGTGAAAATCTCACATGCCCTCGTAACAAGTTTTGTTCTTTTTGTTTCCTTCCAGCTAACTTGTTTTAGAAAATGAAGACCCTTTTTGATGACTCAGACTGACACAAATTGAAAACTTGGCCTATGTAGACTGCCTGAGAAAATGCAGCCCTAAGTGCTGGTTATTCTCTCCTCCTTACCCCACCTTGCTCTGTCTCTTTCTCTCTGGGTATCTCACCAGCACTCTCTACCATTACCTCTCCTTCTCTTGCATTCTTTTCCTTTCTCATTCTCTCTCTCCTGTGTTCTCTCTCATTGTGCGCGCGCACTCTCTCTCTCTTTCTTTCTCTCTCTCTCTCTCTCTAAGACAAATGCCTCTACCTAGCAGAAGTCAGTTGGGTTTGCTAGTGCATGGTTTCCAAATGTTCAGCAGAGATGAACTGGGATAGGTAATTTTGCAGTAACTTGAACCCTACTGTGGGAATACTGTTACTTCCCTTAGCAATCAGCAAAAACTAAGAAATATTAGTGACTTGCATCACCGTGACACAGTATAGCATTTGGCAGGTAACAGTTCAGTGACTTATTTAGACGAATTGACCTATTTTTAGAAAAGGTAGTTTCAAATTGAAGAATTTCTGGAAACAAAGTTCAAATCCTGTGGTGTGGCTGGCCTTGGTTTTTACAGTTCAATCTTGCATGCAGGGAAGGATTCGTCTTGCATAACCACTGTGCTGCTACTTGCTAAAACCATGATGTTGAGGTCTTGTTGTTTCTCGTGGGTCTCTTGGTACCATTCCCTCATCACTTCTGAGTCATGAGTAGGGATCAGGGTTACCTGCAGGGAGACAGAAAATAGTTGGTTAAGGGCAGAGCTAGAAATCTGATTTTAAAAATAGAGCAATAATAAGGTATGAATCAGACTATTAAAAGAAAAAGGGGAAAGAGAGGAAAATTTTCTGTTTTTTCTCAAGAGATACAAAGGACTTTCCAACTTAATACATTTTCCAGAAATCAAAATAGAGCTGTAAAAAATTAAGTTTTTCTGAGAGAGTTAAAGACTGGAACCAAAAGCAGCTCATGACCAGTCAATTAGTTCATCTATATTCATCATCGAGTTTTCAAATACTCAGTGTTAAGAAGGGCTTCAGTTAAGGTGGGATTGCTTGTATTTCCTTTCACAGACCTGGGCAATTTTGCATGAAAGATACTGCATATTTAATCCAAGGAACTTTAGTTATCATTGCCACTCAATTGTGTGTAACTAATATTGTATCCTGAGAACAAAGATTTGTTATCTTTGTGTCTGTGGCTGGGATGGTAGAGTGGGTGGGTGGCTGGCTGGCTGGGTGGGTACTAGTTTGAATGGTAAAAATTCCATCTAATACTCATTAGGAGGCCACTGGGTGTTTCTCATGAGATTTAAGATGATTACCTAGCAAATAATTGTATTTATTGTTATGCAAACACAGTTTACTAGGTGACTATGCAAAACCACAGGTAAACCTGAGATAAGCAAAGATCACCCCAAAATAAGAGAGGTGGTTCACAGCCAGTTACAATGTGATGTTTGTGAGCTGGGAGGGTCCTGTTGGGGACCATTTTCAGTAATGCTCCTCCCGTGGGATTTTACCTGGCCCGGTGATTTTCTAAATGGCCATATTCCTAGCTTTGGTCTATTTGTGAAACACAAAGGAGTAAAGACAATTTGAGTAGCTCTCATATGGAAATAGCATTTTGATTCTTGGTATATTAGAGGGAAGGTCAAGTAATCTTGGGCCCATTTTGTAGACAAGTGAATTATGCCTAGGATGGTAAAATGGCTTTCCTCCCAGACGGTGGTAGTGGTGGTACCAAGAATAATATTCTAGACTATCTTCCGTGTGTGAAATCCACTTTGTCCTCAGGATATGTCATGTGGGAGAGACCCATGGGGCACCTCATGCGGATCCACAATCACAGTGGTGCCTCTTTAAACGATTCCTTCCCTCCGCCTCTGGACACAGCTCCATGTGCAGTGCAGATACTGTCCTGGGGCTCTTACCTGCATGTTGCTGCCCCACTGGGCTTTCCCTTCCAACAAGGCATCCAGGACAGCCCGGCTGGGCTCCTCAGCAGCAGGGTCATTCCCACTCACCACGTAGTAGGATGACCTCACTCTCTTGAAAAATTCGACATCAACATTCTTACTATTGCTGTGATTGGGAATATAGCACAGGTCCAAATACACAGGGGGGCCTGGAGGCACAGCTGAGGGCTTGGAAGGCTTGGTGTTTCCTGGTCCTTTGGTAAACAAACAGAGAAAAGCCAGGGTCACAGAAATGCGAAGAGACCCACTGGTCCGGTACTCCTTTCCTACTCATCCCCAAGAAGGTCCTGCAGGATATGCAAAGGGGGCATTTGGGCATTTCTCTCTCTCTTGTAAAGGGTAACTGGAGAAAGCATAACATGGTTGTTTACCATCTCAACAGGAGAAGCAAAGAATGGGATGATTTTCCTTTGTGGACAACCCCTTAGACAGAAAGAAGAGTTCCAAGGCCTTCCCAAAGGATGGAACTAGAGAGTAATACTCCTCCTAAAAGAGCTGCTAATGTGCATCCTAATTTGAAAAGTGATCTAAGAAACCAATTTTGAAAGTCAAAAGGAAGCCTCTGCATTTGGCAAACATAGTTATAAGCAATGTTAGTAATTCATGTTAGGATCTCATGTGACAGCAACTCTGCTCACAGCTGAATATTATGCCCCAACATCTGACTTAGTAAATGGTTCAGATTTTAACCTCCTATGATCTCCAAGGCCCCCAGAACTCAGCCTTGTTCATAAACTGATGAAACACTATATTCGGTCCTAGCACAGTACTCTGAAAAGTGAGACATCTCTCCCTCAGCAAGGCTGGCTACCAAACTTTGACAAGAAGGTTCAGAGAGACTAGGCTTCTCTAGCCAATCAAGACATACCAGACTGGGGAAAGGGGCATCTGGCTGCCAACACTGGGAGTCTAAATTAGAAAGCCCAGGCAAAGTCAAGATTCAGATTAACCCAAAATTTCCTGGCACCTTGTCTGATGAGATGGCTTTCTGACTTGTTCTGGCTAGAAGGTTTAAATTTTCTGGAACATTAACAGAACTGGCATTCTAAGGCAGTGGTCCTTCAGCCTAGCTGTATAATTAGCATCACCTAAAAAGCCTAATACCGATGCCCAGACCCCAAACCCCAGAGTCTGGCTTCACTGGGCTGGGACAGGGCTTGGGCACCACCGTCTTTTAAAAGCATCCCAAATAATGCTAATGTGCAGTTGGTTTGAGACAACTGCTATAAAGTCATTTAAAATACCAGCTGGATCCTATATACTTAATCCTCTTTCCTTTCTCCATAGGATAGTTAAAGACTGTCAACCCAGAGTCAAACTACCAGTGAATTCCTTCGATTGTCCAGTTTTAGTTTTAGAAGGAGTGGGAGAGTGAAGAGATTCAGCCAAACTGATATTTGGGTAAACTGACTCATTTTTAATGAATAACCAGCCATTTTAATGAATCTGAGCTAAAAGCCCTCAAAATGTCCATATTTAGGCCTACCAAAGAATTCTGACTGATAGCAGAAGTTTATTAACTACAGTTCTAATGATTAAAAATGTCCACAATTTTCCCTTGTGCACTAAATCACTACCATCAACACTAAACGAACTGAGAGAACTGACAGGAGTCGATCCAGATTTGTAAAAAAAAAAAAAAAAAAAAAAAAAATCAATTAATAATGCAGTTGTGTTGTTTTAGAAACCTACTGGAAAAGCACCTTCAAAGTAAATTCAAATGAACTCATCTTTATTTATTACTTGGCCTTAAAAATATCTCTTTAAACGACACACAAAAAATGTTTTAAAACCCCCCTTGTGTGGGCTAGAGTGGCTATATCTGGCAAGTTTGGTAGCGAGCTTCAGTTGGTTTTTATCTGTTTGAAAGGATGTCATGTTTTCTCCTAAGTGCAGGCCGGTTGCCAACTCTTTCAGACCAAGAGGTTAATTATCTGGTGGTTTTCCATTAGTTCTAAGCATGAACAAATTCAGTTTGTTTTCTGCATGCATGTACAAAGAGGAAATGTGATGAGAACTCAGGCTTGAAATTGATCCTCCATGCTGCTTAAAGTAGAGTTTGGCAGCTATAAGTGACACTTCCTAAAATGCACAGAATTTGAGAGGCCCAAGGTTCATCTACCAGATTTTTCCCTAATAAACGAGGAAACGTTATTTAAATTACTTTTTGCTTTACACGTTTGGGTCAATTTATATTACTTTGTGAACAGAGGTCTGAAATCCCTGAATAACTACTTAAAGCAAATAAAATGTATTAATGCAAATCCCTATGATTGGTTTGAAGCAAAGAAATGAAGCTGGGCCATCAGAGACCTGTTCCATCAAAAACCCAGGTTATTGCTGGGTTTTTGGGAATTGAATAAGGGAATTGGGACCAAAAGAGAAATGATCAGAAGTCAGAGATATCTCCTTCTACCAACTGAATTTCAACTTGGAATAGAATCCCAACTCTCTGTTAGTGAGACCGCGGCATAAGAGGGGGTTAAGAAGAGCCTTCGATGTTTTTCTCTCAATTTGTACTGGGTACTGGTCAACTGAAATTATGATATTCGTTGGCCAATAAGAAAATAGAGCACTGCCTTTAATGTGCATGTCACTCTAGACTGGTGATTCTTTTTAATTTAAAATTTTTCTAATTTTTAATTTTAAATGTTATAACTCTAAAAAATGTTATAATTTTACTTAAAAATTTTTTTTCATAAAAGAATTGAATCTGAATCTTGGGCCTACACTGGTTACGCTAGGCTCAGCTTGGCACTCCTGTGCTCCCGAAACCTTCGGGAGCTCCTGGCCTGTGTCACCTTGGCTCGATTCTGAGGCCAGTGTGACTGAAGCCAATGCCAACACAGTCTTCCAGGGGAGCTTGAAACACACACCCCTGGTTCTGAAGATTTAGAACAAGGCTGTGGTTGCTGTGTGGCTGAAGGGAGCAAACCCAGGAGATCACAGCTGGTGAATCAGAGCTGCTCTGGGCAATGTGCTGCACCACCCTCAAGCCTGTGGCCACGCGGGACTCACACCCACCACGTTTCGGCAGAAGAGACTAGTAAAAGGGAAGGGATTGTTGTACTCTCTCATCTTCCCAGTACCAAGTCACAGGGACATTCAAAGGCTCCGGTCACAGTGGAATAGTTGTGGCCTGTATCAGGGTGCCGGCACCTTCCACCTACCTGCAGCTGCAGTCTTTACCGATTTGGATGTGGAAGTGTTGGCAGCATTCTTGGTGTCCTTGTCTTTCTCTTCCCCACGTGCAGCTTTGACCTCAGGAGTGGTAGTGGTTTTTGTTGCTTTTTCCACAGATTCCTTCTTCTTAGGAGAAGCCACTCTGGACACCTTATCTGAGGATTCTTTCAAGCCCGCTGGTTTTGGTGAAGCTGCAGAGGGCTTCGACTTCCCATCACCCTTTTTGACAGGTGACGACGATTTGGTCTTTGTACCTGGCTTTTTGGTTTTGGTCTTCTCTTTCAGGTCTTTCTTCAGAGCTTTGCCCAGGTTCTGCTCAATGGCCAAGGCCTCCGGGTCCATCATGGACACGTCAGGGTGGCGTGGAGAAGGGCTGCGGTCCTGCATGGGAGCTGGAGGTGGGTCCATGTGTTTGTATGTGACGGTTTTGTCTGTGGGGATGGTTTCTGATTCATCTTCAGAGTCGATATTTGCATCAGCTGTGATGGAAGGGCACTCTTCGGTCTCCGGGGGGACATCAGAATCTGTCTGGGATGGAGCTGACTCGCTGACTGAGGTGGGAGGGGTTTCGTCACATTGTCGCCCCTGTGGCTTTCCTCCTGGAGGCGGTGGGGCTCCCCCTGCTTGGGTGAGGGGCTTCTCAGATTCTTCAATTGGCTCTTCGCTGGCAAACCACTCGAGAGGATTGGGATTAATGAAGGAGGGCGAAAGTTCCGTCTTGGGATGCTTGTATTCACAGGAGGACACAAGGCATAAGTCCACATCCTGGCGAGCCTCTGAGGGGGACTTCTTTTCTGCAGGGTAGCACTGGTCTGAAGTCTCATAGGAATACGTAGATGCTTGGGGGGTTCTGGTAATTTTCTCTGCCGTCTCATAACAGTACGTGGAAGCATCAGGGGCTCGGGTAGCTGTTGTAGGTGTCTCATAGGAGAAACTTTCAGACTCAGGGAAACTGGCAATTTTCTCAGTGGTCTTGTAAGAGTAGCTGGAATCCCCAAGTGTGTGGCCGCCATCTTCAGAGTCATCATAGCCATTGCTGATGTCATCCAGGAGCCTTCTAGACCGCTCAGTCTTTTCATAGCTGTAACCGCTCCCTTCAGGGGACCGCATCGTCTTCTCACTTGTCTCATAGCTGTACTCGCCCTCTTCAGGGCTCCGGGTGGTCTTCTCAGCAATGTCATAGGCATAGCCACCATCTTCAGGGGTCTTGGTGGTTTTCTCAACGGTGTCATAAGAGTAGCTGCTGTCACACGGGGATTTTGTGGTTCTCTCTGTCTTCTCATAGTAATAGCCGCTCATGTCTGGGGGCTGGGTGGTTTTCCCATAAGACTCATAGTCGTAACCTTCTTCATCTGGGGACATGGTTGTTTTCTCGGGCTTTTGATAGGCATAGCTGAAGTCACCAGGTGTCTTCCCTCCACTGTCCTTCTCCACACCAGAGGAGGTCAAATCTCTGTTCAAGGCCAGCTGGTGTTGCATCGTATCAAATAACATCGAGGCACGGAAGCCATAGGGCTCTGCGGATGCTGCATCCAACGATGGAGGGGAGGAAGTGTGCCAAACTGCTATGTTCTCTTTGACGGCCGAGGTAGAATCTGAAAAGCTAGGTGAATATAAAGGAGAGGACTCTCTTGGGGTGAGTGGAGAAATATCAGATTTTGGTGAGAGCTTCTCTCCTTCTAGACTTTGTACTTTTTCTGAGGTGAGTGAGGCATATAAGGATATATCTCTGGGAGGAACGACGTCAGATAGGGTGTCTTCTTGGAGAGGAGACGCTATCTGAGAGGGAGTATGTGCTGAAGAGGTGGATGGGGAGGCCTCAACCTGAGACACTGAGATGAGCTCAGAAAGATCATTATCTTGGGTGTAGGATGGCTCCTCCATTGGTGGTATCTTATGTGATAAACTAGAGTCCTGCATGTCAGAAGGACTGTAATCCACTTCAGTGGGCCCATTTTCAGTGATGTGAAGCATACTTGCACCCACCGTAGGGTGATCTGGAGACTGTCGACTAAAGTCCATAGCAAGGGAATGCTCAGGGGATTCTTGGCCAAATTCAATAGACATTGAGGACTGTTCTGATCTGTGATCTTGGACTGGTGTCCTGGATTTGGCTGTTTTAGGGGAGAAATCTGGTGGAGAAATTGACATTGGTCTTGGACATTCTTCTTTAGATGGAGACATTTCTGTTTCCTGGAAAGTAGTAGGCGTTTGCACGACAGACACTGAAAGGGAATCATCTACTTCTGTGGAATGTGGGGAGCCAACTTCGGCGTGCAGAGAAGGAGACACGTCATCTGTTGTTGGCTCTGGAAATGAGCTTGTAGCCACGGAAGCTGTGGATACTGAGGCCACACCCTCCATATGAGAGTATGTGTCTTCTGCTACACCCTCATCAACAGGAGTAGCCGACTTGTCTGAGACAGTGCCTTCAGAAATGGACATCTTAGTGTCTTCCTTAAAAGATCCAAACTGACTGACATCTATTTGTGTAGGAGAAACATCTCCTCCTAACTTCCTTTCATCTAAAGCCAGTCCAGATTGAGAACTCATGGCTTCGACATCATCAGTTTTCTTTTCTTGACCAAAGTCTTCCTTTATTGGTATAAAGTCTGTGCTCTTCCCTTCCTCTTTGTCTTGGAAAAGACCAGCAGAAGTTATGTCAGAAACTGGACTTATTTCGTCGGGAGAGACTTGTTTTCCATTCTTTCCTTCAAAGGGGCTTTCAGCACCTCTACCAGCAGCCTTGTCGTCAGCACTTAGAAAACCTTCATATGCAGACTCGGATCCAATTAGGGGAGGGCTCCGTAAAGGAGACAAAACTTTTTCAATAGGAGATTCCGAGTCAGGCACGGGTTCATCCATGGGGCTTATGGAAGCCCTTTCATTCTCATCTTTGGCATCACTGAATTCAAAACTCACTGGAACTGCTGGTGGTTTTTCAATTACTTCTGTGGGGAGGTGACCAGATTTCTCTTCAGTGGGAGACTGGTAGTAAGGTGTGTGGCCAGCGCTGCCAGTTACAGACTGAGATGGAGACACGACTTCCAGGGTCTTATCCTCAGGACTAGCGCAATGTTCTTCAACTACTTCTTGGGTCACCTCAGGAGACGCTGGGGCTGCTTCTGCCTCTGCTGAGACTTGAATCTCATTGGGCGTCAGAGAAAAGTTCACACTGCGTTCACCCAGGGGGGTCTTTTCTATGGGTGATGGAGGAGATGGGCTCAGGGATGGGCTCTTGGGTGGACTAAGTTTTTCATCGGAAACTGCTGAGATGGTGTCTTTGATCGTCAATGTGGCACTGGCTTTCAGGTCTTTCTCTTCGGAGTAGTAAGCATCACGCAGAGCAAATTTGCTAAATTTGTCTTCCTCCATGGATGACGGTGGTGAGATGGTGGAGGCTGACGCATTGTAGTCCTTCCCATCTGTGGCATCTGTTTTTGATCCTTCAGATAATCCATTGAGTGACGTAACAGCAGGTTTGCAGTATTCCTGTGAATACAGTGTAGACTCGTATTTGGTGATGTTTACAAATTCTTGAGATGGGGACTCTGTCTCTTCATTGTTGATCTCATCACTCATCACATCGCGAGGAGTAGACATCTCATCCATTGGGGTGGGCTCGCTGGATATCTCAATGGTAGACTGAGTGTAGCCAGAGGTGGCAGTGAATTCTTCAGGCTGGTCTTCTCGATTCTCCTCATCAGAAGCGGTGGCCTCACTCTCTGAGCCTCCAGGTAAAGTCTCATCATGAATTGAAGATGCAGGTTCTCGGGCAGGAGACTGGGCTCCTGGTTGCTTGATGGCTGTGGTAAGGAATCCATACTGATCCTCGACACCGCTAGCCTCCGCAGCCTTGTCAACCACGGCCATCACGTAATCTTCAGCTTCAGCTTTTTCGGGCTCATATTCTTCCTCTCTGGCATCCTCGGCTCTGTCCTCTTCATCAACCTCCTCCTCAGATAGTTCAGCTTCTCCTTTCTCCACTGCCTCATCCATGTCTTCTTCTGCTCTGTCATCTCCACTGGCCAGAGACCCCCTCTTCTCCTTGATATGCACATCTGCCTCAGCCTTGGCACTTTCCTCCTCCTCCACGAGGCTGTGCTTGGAGGTGCTCACACACACATTTTCTTCAACGTCCTCTTCCGGCTCCTCGGCCTCCTCAGTTTCTGCCTTCTCCTCATAGTCTCCAGTCTCTGAGGATTCTTCAAAACCGGCTCCTTCATCTTCAAATTTTTCAATGTCGTCCACCCCCTGCTTCTCAACTGGCTCCAGCTCCTCGGGCGTTTGTTCACATTCGCCCTCCCCTTCGGTGGTGGTGATTCCCTCATCGGGAGACTCAGCGGGACCTTTGATGACTTCGGTCTCTTTCTGGATGACATAGGCTTCAACTGGCTCAGTATCCTTCAGTTTCTCCTCATCTTCGATCAGCTCCAGCTGAGGCTTCATGTCTTTTGCCACATCGACCTCTTCGGCCTTTAACTCTTCAAAGTCCTTGGTCAGATCCTCAGGGGATGACATAAGGGACCTCTCGGCCTCGAGTTCTTTGGCAGGGCCGGCGCTTGCTATTCCAGCTGCGGCCACCACAGCCGCAGCCGCGGCCACAGAGCCAATGGCTGCAGCCGCAGCCTCTGGTGTCTTGCCTTCCTTCTTAGCGACTTTAATCTTCCCCTTCTCCTTTGGCTTCCCAGCAGCAACAGCATCTTTTTTAACTGCCTCTTCCTTCTTGGGTACTTTTGGTTTTAATGCAGCTGGTTTTTTGGCTTCAGATAGAGGAGTAGATGTTTTCTTTGTGTCTTTAGGAAGTTTCTTAATTTCTTTTTTGGGTTCTTTTTCTTCCTTTTTAATTTCCTTCTTCTCTTCCTTCTTCACCTCCTTCTTGGCTTCCTTCAGCGGGGTTTCTTTCTTAACCTCTTTCTTGGGTTCTTTTTTCTCTTCTTTCTTGATTTCTTTTTTCACTTCCTTTTTCACCTCTTCCTTTTTGGGTTTTTCTTCCTTCTTGATGGGTGTTTTGTCCTCCTTTTTAGCCACTTCTTTCTTTGGCTTCTCCTTCTCCTCTTTCTTTTCTTCAGATTTTGCCTTTGTTTCCTTTTTCACCGTCTTCTCCTTGGCGACTTTGGGTTTGACATCTGTGGCGGGCTTTTCAGCCACCTCAGCTTTCACGGGAGGCAGCTCTTCTTTGCTGGGGACCTCCTTTTCGGTCACTAGAGGTTTGGTCTCTGTTTTTACGGGCTTGTCTTTTTTCACTGTCACCTTTTCTTTGCTTTCAACTTTGGGCGCCTTTTCCACATGATTAGCTTTTGCAACATCGGGGGTCTCTTCCTTAGACTCCTTTCGGACAGATTTGCTAGGAAGTGGCTTTGCAGCTGGCTTCAGACTTTCTCGGCTATCGGCTCTCTGTTTCAGTTTTACTTGTTTCACTGCTGGAGTCGCCACCTGGCCAGTTAGGTCCTTCTGGGTGGCCAGCGGCTGTTTCAGAAAGTCTAAATGTTTGAGCTTTTCCAGTCCTTCCAGGATATTGTATTGGGTGCTATTGCCAGGAAACAGGACCCGGATGATTTTCTCTGCAGGGTTTGCTGGATGCCACACGATCAAAGAGGAGACTGAGGTTAAGTAGGAAATTGGGATATCTATTTCTTGACCGTTAGGCAGGATTAGTTCAGCCTTGTCTTTGTTGGTGCCAGTCCACTGCTGCATGAAATACTGCATTTCCTTGCTGCTCTTGACTGGGTTAAGGACGTACATCTCAAGTTTACCAACTCCCATTTTTTGGAAAAGAATGACAGGATCAATGGTATTGCCTACACTTCTGAAAAGAGGTTCTGGCTTCATGGACAATTTATTTAGGTACTGGAGAGTGAAGCAAGCTTCTTCTATGCTTCTCTTCATCTTGATGTTTGGCTCTGGATTTTTCAGATTTTCAGGGACATTGAGAAATACAACTCCTAAGTCAGGGGAGATGAGGTTTTTCATCCAGTCACTATTTGTGGTGGAGCCCTGGGACTGTTCTTCCTCGAGCTCTGCAATTTTCCGCTGTAGCATGCTGTTTATTCCAGGCAAATTGTCATCCCCAATGTGGGTGAGTAGGATGGAGTCCACTCGGTCCAAGTGTCGGATGAGCTTCCAGAAGCAGGATTTCCTTTCTGATCCTCCGTTGATGAGCATATTGAATCCATTCACGGCAAACAATGCAGAATCGCCCCTCCCTCCTGGAAAAATGTAACAACAAGGCTTGGAGAGCTTTAGGAATCCGCCCGATGTGGGAGGTTCTAGGATATCAAAGGGAGATGGGACTTCCACTGATTCTGAGAGATACTCGGTAAACTCGGAAAGTCCTTCCATTTCTGGCAATATAGAAGCTGAGTTGAGTTTAATATTGATGAAGTCTTGGAGATTGTGTCTGTCGAGATTGGAGTTCTTCCAGTCCCCTTCTTCAGGACAGAACAGGGTTAAGCTGGCTTTGTTGGCAGGATGGGTGGTACTCAGTAATTCCCCAATCTAGGAGTTAAAAAAATAATAATAAAGGAAGAAAGAAAAGGCTTAAGTGACTGTCATCACTGATCCATCATCTCCATCCATTACTATGCATTACAGGATCATTGGGTGCACAAAGGGCTGATTTCAGAGATGCTAGTTGGGTAAAGGCAGAAATATTTCCATTCTGGTAGGTGAACAGCCTCCGTCCTGACCCCTCCCACTACTCCGTTCTATCTCAACCACCCCTCCCCACCGCCAGCACCTCCCCTGGGACCCCTCCGGCTTCTGTTCTTGCCCAGCAGGGGACCTCCAGACCTCTGCTCTGGCTCTAGGCCCAGTGACCATCTGAATGATGAATGGCTGTGCCACAGTAGTTATGAAGCACTTTGGATATCACCCCTGGGTGCCTGCCGTGCATGAATGCCCTTTACACAATCACAGAGGAAGCCTATGTGAGTCATTTCACCACTTATATAAAATGTTTTCCTTTACTCCACTGGGCTTGGCAAAAAGGCCTGACTGACACACTAAAGGAGTTTAGATTTAGTGCACCAGTTGTTGACTACTTTTAGAATTTGGTTAATACCAAAGAAAAAAATTTGATGTGTTTTTCTTCCCCTTGGAGACAGGAAGTTCTAGACTGCATATCATTACAAAATATTACTGGTTCTGGCATCTTTAAAACATGAGTGGCTCATCCAGTGGGTTCTCTGCAAATACAAATACTCTGATTAAAGTCATGATGATTAAAGCAAATGGATAATTAATTATATGAGCAAGTGGCCAGATTTGTCCCCCATTGGCTCATGTTTAAATCCAAGGTGAGAAATTCTACTTTCTCATAACTCCTGCTTTTCTCAGGGCAACCTGGGTGTGAGTGGCTAAGACCAAATTTGGCTGCAAACTTTTTCAATGCATAGGATGGGACCATAGGATGGGAATGCAGAAGAGCAAATCACGACCAAAACAGAGACCAGTGTTTAATGAAAGTGCTATTTTCTTTCTCACTCCATATTATGGCCATATATTTCATGGTCTTGGCTTAGTAAACACTGAGGCAGAATCGTGTCATCAACCCCAGTCTTCTATCAGTTGCAGCAAAGCTCATAAATCAGCCCAGAGTTTCAAGGGGAAAGAGCTCTGTGTCTTTGATGGTTAACGATGAAAGGGAAAGCAAAGACTTCACTTGGTCTAGGCACCCCTGAGCCAGCAGGTCTGAACTCTCACCTTCCAGTATTAGAATCGTTTCCTCTGTCTCACCCCAACCTCCTGGACACTAACATTCCAAGGCAACTAGTGTGTGTGGTGTAGATGCGTAATTTATAGATGGATTTTCCTACATTAGATTGTAGTAACATCTCCACTTTTGTTTTGTTAAGTGTACTTATCCTACATTTTATGTGAAGGGTCACAAAATAGCAAAATAAGACGTCTTTGACTTTGCCGTTTTCCTCAGACTTAACAATTTCCTATGAAAGGGAGAAGAATCAACTATTTTAGAAGGTAAGAAAACTGAAAAAGCACATCTGGGGCAGCCTCTGCTCAAATTATCTGCTGACCAAAGCAAACAGGAGCACCAAATAGGGTCTGTCGTCCAATAATTAGCATAGGCCCTCATCAGCATTACTATAGCACAATTAGGGCTCTCTCCATCCTCATTTTCACACCAAGTACATACACACTATTCATGCTTTATAATACACTTTAGAGGAGAAATCTAGGAAAACTCAAAATGCTGAGTCTTTAATAGTGAAATTTCAAAATTAAGTTTAGTTCATTTCAATTTTTAAAATTCCACCCTGAGGGCTGTGGCAACTAAGGGTATGAGCCAGCTGTGTGTAGAGGGGATTGAATCACCAAGTTCAAGGAAAAGGTTAAAAAAAAACAGAAGAAGAACTTGAGGACTACCTCCCTACTTTGCATCTTGTCACTTCCAGCTGGGAAGTTTCTATGAAATAAAGGAAATGTGACCCCAAAAGAAAGCAAGTTTGCACAGAATTTTAAGGAAGTCAAGGGTACTGAAAACCAGCAGAGAGCCCGGTGAATTGAAAACTATGGAGTACAAGGGAAAGCAGAGAAAAAAGTCAGCACCACACAGGTTTCTTTCAGAAAGGGAAAATCTGGTCTCTGCAGAAGCCGCAGCGTACTGGGCATGATGAGGCAGGAATGCAGAGAGCAGAGCTACAGAGAGGCCTTCACGAAGCAGAGAGGGAATAGGAGGCATGATCACCACAGTCTTGGAGCTACACAGTGGGGAAAAAAGCCCCTGCATCCCCAACCCCCCAGTTCCCTGGGCCAGCTTCCAGACCCGCGCACCAACACGCACGCTGGAGTGAGTGCCTCAGGCCAAAGACCAAGTCTGAAGAGCACCCACTCAATCTGTGCTTATGCAACGCACAGATGAGAGCAATGAGGAGGAGCCAACAACGTTAGCAGTGGCAAGGAAACTTGTGAGTACATCTCAGACTTGGAAACAGAGTCTTCCTCTAAAAGAGTTTGGAAATTATCCTCATAGTAAATGGTACTTAGTATAGACCATTGTCTATAAAAGTTCCTGAATAGGAGGAAACACACCCTCTGTATCTCTGTATCGTTATGTGTGTTTCCCTAAGACATCATCAGCTCCAGAAATGTTCATTAAACTTGGCCAATTCAATATGTACTGTTCTCCTGGAGTGGCTGCTTTGGAAGTGACCATGAGCCTGCGAATACTTCTCAAGCACACTGATTGCTACCCTTCCCTTGTTCTTACGAATACAGATGAGAGACACGACTGGAAGAACTATTGCTTGGGGCAAAGATAGTCTTTTTTGTTAAAAATGTTAAAATTCTAATTAAATGCAGGCATACTGGAAGAGGAAGGAAGATATGGGAAATAAATGACTTTACTGCAGATAATGAAATAAGATTTGACTTTCTAAACCACAGCCTGCTCTAACTAGATTTCCTTTTTTGATTAGGTTAGTTGCTTGACTGATGCGGAAATACAGTGGACAGTGTATCTCTGGGTTTTAGCAAGACGTTTAATAAGATCTCTGAACAGTGTGATAGCAGAATGAGGTGGATTCGTAGCCAGTCATATAAATCCTGTTGCTTAGTGTCATCCTGGACGGAAGTCTGTGATGGGATGCCTCAGGGCCCATTTATGTCCTGTGGAGCACTGACTTGGATAAAAATGGTAAAGACATGCTTATCAAATCTGTCGGTGGCATGAAAATGGGAGGCAGAGCAAAACGTGGGATGGCAGAATTAAAACATTCACGAAAGCTCTTGACATTGGGATGATGATGGCTAAATCAACTCTTAACAGGATGGCATACTAAAGGGATAAATGTAAGGTCCAATAAACCAGTGGGATAAAGCAAAGGATTGGGAGATGTGGCTTAACAACAGTATTCATGGAAAAGACTCAGGGATTTTAGTTGACAGGCAAATGGATTTATCATAAAGCTAAAGAAGCTTAAACTTCAAGGCTCCTCACTGGCATGGTCCCCTCCCAGAACCCTGTACTTAACTGTGTACTGATAATTTTATTTTCTTTTTCTTAAAGTGAGCCCCCAATTTTTGTAAATTATAGCACTCCTCAAAGCCTACATCCCCTCCCCACTGACATTTAATTATGGATGTCGATGGTCAAAAGTTACTTTTAGACTTTCTTAATAGAAGATTGTATTAAAAACTACAGAAGTCAGGTTAGAAGTCCTAACCTGGTTAGTGACTCCTGGAGTATGGTATCCCATATGAGTCATGACATTTTAAAGAAACTAGACCAAAACCAAACAGTCAAACTGAACTTGCTGGCTCCTTGTCCTTGGACATAACCTCTAAATGCTAGACCCGAGCCCCTTGCTCTTCAATACACTTCTCTCTCTAGATCACTTCATCTGCTCCCACATGTTTCCAGCCCAGCTCTTGGTTCCTTGAGCCCTTGACTTATGTATCTAATTGTCTGATAACAGCAAGGCACTAAAACATGACCAAGACAGCTTCTCACTTTCTGCCATACCCATGTCATCCCTTTCCTGCCAACAGGTTTAAAGGAAAGTGACCACAGAACGTAAGGAACTTTTACTATCTTCTTTTACAAAGAACAGTGTGCAGAACTGAAAATAATTAATCTGAAGGAAAAACACAACTGGCAGTGTTGGTGAAGGGTGTCTGAGATATCATCAAGTGGGAAAGGGAGCACATTCCTTCCTTAAAGATACAATGAGACAAAGAAGGAAAAACTTTCTAACAGAGACTGAAAACTGTCCCAGGAGATGTGATTTCACCATCCTCAGATTTCAGGAAGGAATGGGTTAGCCAGATGACTCTTCTATCTGTAAGTTCTGGTTATGTAGTTGACCTCCAATGACTAAGACTCCCACAACCTGAAGCTCAAAATGTGTTGGTAATTGTACTTCTCAGTCCACTTATTTTTATCTATTTTTATTTTAAAAAATGCATCATTTTGTCTTTCCTAAATGGTGTTTCTGGTTTCCCTGGAGTGTCTAGCATATATCAAGGACTGGATAAAAGGAACAAAACTAAACACCAATGACCTTTAAGGTCCCTTTGTTACTGAGTCATTCTGTATTCAAACCCTTTTTCCAAGACCACAGTAGGCAATCATGGCTCTAAAAGGCTGGTGACCATTGGTCTAGTCCAGTGATTTCCAATCATGCAGGCTGAACTCTTGTAACCTTGGAGGTAGGCAGATGACAAACTCTGGAGAAAGAGGGACAAAAGCCTTCATTCGTTTTGAAGTGGTAAAGATGGTACCCGCTGTGAGTGCACCCTGGGGCCCCTCCCTGCTGTGGGGAGCCAGGGCTATCTGCCTCAGGACCCAGCTGACATCACACCTTCTAAAAGTGGGGGCTTTAAACACTAAGTGAAATGTTTCTTTTCCCTGTTTTTTATTCCCCCCAGTGGGTGGAGAGTGAAACACTGTTAAGTCACCTAGCCAGAGTTTTCCCAAAGCCTCCACGCAAGCCAAACAAAGCTGGGAGGTTTATTTACAGCTCTCGCCGGCGATGACAGGTATAGAGACCTCTCTGTGAAGCCCAGGGCTAAGGAAGCTTAAATGCAGAAAGACAGATGGCCCTTTGCCACTCGGGAGGCTGAGAGGCCACCAACTCAGGAAGTTCTCAGGGCTTCAAGTGGACATGGAGACTCCTCCTATGCACGCATCCCTCAACCCCTCCATGTAGAAACCTGTGATCCGCCGTGGGCAGGCCCCAACCCACCAAGGTGATGGCCCTGAATAGTCTAACTACTAAACAAATAAACAAAATGAAAGAGGCATGTTGTTTTGGAAAGGGAATTTTCTCAGCCAGGATAGATTCTCAAGCAGAAATAACCAAATTAGACTCTTCAATCTGATTTTACCAAATACCACTAATGTCATATAATATTCAACACCTCACATGTATCATCAGTGAATAAGATATGTTCATTAGAAATAGTAATGACCCAGGTTCAATCCAGCTACTTTAACCATCTTTTTTCTGGGGGGCATGGATGTGTTCCATTTTCCTACCTGCCGCCCTTTCTTGAGCCTTCTCTTTGTTGGGCTGTTCAAGCAGCCCAAGTTCAAACATCAGGACCAGGCATTAACAGTAAGAGCAGTCAGAAATAATTAGACCAGGAAAAGTAAGTACAAATACTGAAAGAGGGGCGCCTGGGTGGCTCAGCCGTTTAGCGTCTGCCTTCGGCTCAGGTCATGATCCCAGGGTCCTGGGATCGAGTCCCGCATCGGGTTCCTTGCTTGGCAGGAAGCCTGCTTCTCCCTCTCCCACTCCCCCTGCTTGTGTTCCCTCTCTCACTGTCTCTCTCTCTCTGCCAAAAAATAAATAAAAATCTTTAAAAAAAAAAAAAAAACAAATACTGAAAGAGATCAGGGAAGTTCAATCCTACCAAAAGACCAAGACATCGTTGGAGTACTCTTTCAGAAAAGAGGACACCTGGGTTTTCTTCTGGGCTCTGTCATTTCAAGTCTCTCCATTATTTTTGCCATCTCTAAAATACTGACTGTTCCAATCCCCCTCTACCTCCATCTCCGGCACAACAAGAATGGTTCAAGTTCATTATAGATGGCTGCCCTGAATTCTTTTGGTGATGAGTCGTAGAACTACAGTATGTTGGATCGTGCAGGTGTGCTTATTTCAAAGGAGGTGTGACATTCCCTCCCCTTCCCCTAACCCCATCCCATGCTTTCAAAGTGGAGCCTCAGGCTACAACCATAACCAAGCAGCTGTAAAGCTTAGCTATTTCCAGACAGGAGCCCACCTCTTGATCAGTGAAAATCTCTATGAAGTTCTGGAAGGAGAAAGAGCCGGACTGGAGAATGAGCTCTCCGGTATTTTCAAAGCACTGCCCGGTCAGCACGAGCAGCTTGTGTCGGGCAGCGTCCGTGATCATCAAGCGCACCTGAAACAAAGCACAGGGGGCAGAACATGAGCCACATGCAACACTGCCTGCCATCCCACTCGCAGGACAGGGCTGGCCCTTGTAGGGCTTGACACCCATCACCAACCAAACTCATTCATTTCCCCCGGGGAGGTGGACAGAGCCAACAACTGTGTGGTCATCTGGTCAACTGGCCCATGAATGCCATCTTCCATGTTCAAGACAGCCAAACCAGTAGTGGTGATTGACCTTCTCCCCCTAGTCCCCTTGTCTTTTGCACAGCAGTCTCCACAGCTGTGTCTGCTAGCAGCGCACGCTCTGTGAGACTTAGGGATGTCTCACAGGCTGAGTCACCAAGTACAGTCCAGCTCCCCTGACTGCTGCCTCAGGAAGCACAGGTTTCCAACAAGGGTCCCTAGTCAGCCCCTCCCTTACAGGACCCCTTTCCTTCCAAGCCATCCAGCAATTGCTCAGCTCCAAACGCCGTCTCCAGTGGGATCAGCAAGGTGCCTGACATTGAACAGAAACAAAAGGCTGCCCCAAATGGGAATCTTTTTCTTTTTTTTTTCCCAAGTGGGAATCTTTTAAATAGAATTGTAAATGGTTTTCACGAAAGAACTCTCTGTTCTTTAAGTGGCAGGAAGCCAGCCTGTCCTTCAGCAGAAACACTGCTCCAAGCACCAAGGTATTCGTTCTGAGCACAGTTTAGTTCAGCACTAATTCACTGCCAGGCATCATGCTAGACACCAAGGGAGGGATACAAAAGTAAACAGGACATGACGCATGGCCCCCAAGAACCTCGAGTTCTAATCAAGGAAACACATAGACCGAAATAATTGTTCCAGCCCCTTCTGCTCCACAAGCAAGCCTGGATTCCTTCAGGAAATTCTTTATTTTTCCTTTTCCATTTCAAGTTGTCTTTACTTCCTGATTCTGTTAATCACAGTGAGACTACTAGCCCCCAATTTGCCTCAGCCTTGTGGCTTCATGGATTGTCAAAGAGGTCCTGCTGATCTGGGGCAGATGGAAGTGGGATCACAACAGGCTACACAATGACTGCCAAAAAGTGGAAGCGACCCAGTGTCCATCAACTGATGAATGGATAAACAAACTGTGGTGCATCCACACAATGGAATAGTATTCAGTCATAAAAAAGGAATGAAGTACTGATGCATGCTACAGGGTGGATGACTCTTGAAAACATCATGCTGAGTGAACTAAGCCAGACACAAAAACCACCTAGAGTATGATTCTGTTATCCAAAATACTCAGAATAGGCAAATCCACAGAGGCAAAAGGTAGATTAGAAGTTGCCAGCAACTGGGAGGAATGCGGAGCGTTGGCTAACGGCTTGGGGTTTTTAAGGGTGGTGGACATGTTTTGGAACAGAGAGTGATGATAGGCACACAACTTTGTGCATATACTAAAAACCAATGAATTACACACTTTAAAAGATGGATTTTATGGTATGTGAATTGTATCTCAATTTTAGAAAGAGGCTCAAAGCATGCGCAGAGGAGATGTTGTAGATAATGAAGGCCCCCCAGGGACTGTGGCAACGTTAATGTCCAAGAAGCACTCAATCTCAAAGGTGCTAACCTGCAATAAAAGAAGAGGAAAACGGAGCTACAGCAATTCCTCTTGCCTGGGGGGCCAGGGATTCTTGGCTTCAGCCAAGCTCTTATCTAACTGTAGTCTCTAAAATACCCAGTTATTCTTTTTTGGCAATAATTTCAAATGACAGTAATAATAATATTAATAAGAACAACCAACATTTATATTTCAGTGGTTCCACGCTATGTGCTGTTTTAAGCATTTGACACTTCTAATCACATTAGAAACACTGTTGTGATCTCCATGTCACAAAGGTAGAAATGGGGACAAAAAGACCATAAATAATTTGCCCCAGGCTACCAGCTAAAAAGTGGCAGAATCCAGGGAGTCTGGGACCCAAGGCCATGCTCCTGATCGCCAGGCTAGCCTGCCTTTCAGTGGGGATTACAGGGGGTAAGCCAAATGGCTCTGAAGGGAGCTTGCCTCTACGATACGATTTTTCTCTAAATTTGTGTCCTAAATGTCCTGGCCTGAGGGCTTGTAGTCTATTTTCCCTGCTACATCCCAGCCAGACACCACCCAGCAGCACACCCTCCATAAATACCCAAGATTTCAGATTCCCTTGCCTGTATAAAATATCAATCACAGTTCTGCCTAGCATCTTCCACTTTGTCCTTACCGGGAAGGGCAGTCTGGGGTGGCACTGAGGTAGAGAACCGGCCGCTGACTGGAGGTAAGGGTGTGTCCCTAGATCCAGAACTTCCCTCTCCGTGTCCTTCTCCTGCCCCACAAGGCCTGCCCCTGCCCTCCCAGTCAGGCGGTCTCCGTCCACTGTGTGACACCGCGGGGCCAGATGCTTACCTCAGTGCTGACTGCTTCATCTGAGGGGTTGATCAGGACCACTGTTTCTAAAACGTCACTTCGGTGATGAAGGATCTTTTGTCCTGTGGACACAAAAACACAGACAAAAAAGGGAGACCTTTAGCTTTTCCCCGACTGACACTGGCCCACTGGCTTCAGGGACAGCAGAGCTCCCCCGCCCTGATGGGCACACAGCATGGGGGTTCTCCACGCTATCTTGGGAAACACAATCGGTGTTGTGAAACGAGAGCGCAGAGCCTGCAGGTTCCTCCCGGAGCGGGGTCCGGGTGTCCGGGGCTCCTCATGCTCTCACAGTGCGCGAGTTTTCAGGCCTGCTCGCCAGGCGGCCTCTCTGCGCGCGTTAATGGCAGTTTTCATCTGAGATGAGGGGTGGATGCCAGGAAAACTCAACGGGGCTCTTGACATTTCCTTTCTCATGGTAATCGGGGATGTTTCCCCGCATCAGCCTTTCTTCTGGTGAGAATGGTGCTGAGATTAATTAGGAGCTTGATTGTGAAATGAATGACATCCAGAAAGCCTGGCTAACAATTACCCAACAACCAGAATGGCTGTCTGAGGCGGGCTTACAGTCTGCTGGAGTATTTGTTAATTAATTCACTTGCTCAGAGAAAAGTGGAGAAGCTGTGAGCAAATGAAGAGTGGAGAACAACTCTCCCGCCGGACAGAGTGGCCAAATTGCCCGTAAAGACAAGCGAAGTTGATGCAGAAAAAAAAAGCAAGGTGTTGTGGGGGCGAAGGAGCGTGTCTAAGGAGGGCTGCAATCCTGCAGGGCCTTTGGCTCCACATCCCTGATTTCCCACACCTTCAAGTAAAACGTTGTTGTATAACATTATAAATGCAACGAGTACCACTGAACTGTACATTTAAAAAGGGTTAAAATGGCAAATTCTGTGTTTTGTATATATTTTACCAGAGTTTAAACAAGATTAATAGTATAGTATACCCCAAACTGTTGAACAATACACTCTCGATGGATGAACTGTATATGTGAATTTTATCTCAAGAACCAGTCTGGGGGGGCGCCTGGGTGGCTCAGATGGTTAAGCGTCTGACTTCGGCCCGGGTCATGATCCCAGGGTCCTGGGATCGAGCCCCACATCGGGCTCCTGGCTCAGCGGGGAGCTTGCTTTTCCCTCTCCCTCTGCCTTTCTCCCTGCTCATGTTCTCTCTCTGTCTCTCTCTGTGTGTCTCTTTGTCTCAAATGAATAAAATCTTTAAAAAAATACATTAAAAAAAAAAAAAAAAAGAACCAGTCTAGGGGACACAGGGCTTTTTTCCTTTGTATCAGGAAGGACCAGAAGTACCACAGAAGCAATATGCTGAAATACCACCACCACATCATGAAGCCCATTCTCCTCCGTTGTCTGATCTTTCCCAAGAGCTAATATTTACCCTATATCAGAAATGGAAGAAGCCCACACTAAACTATAATGATGTCAGGCACTGTTCTGAGCACCTCACCAGTATGAAGTCATTGAATCTCCTAAAGAGCTCTATGACAGAGGTACTGTGTTGTCCTCTCTTACTGTGGAGGACAATGAAGTCTGCAAAAGGGAACTAACTAGCTCAAGGTCACGCAACTAGGGAGTGTTCGAGTCAGGACTTGGACCCTGTGCACCTGGCCCCACAGCCCCCAGCTACATTGCTCTGCAGGGCTAGTTGCTGGGACTAGGGTTTGGAAAAACGGGCATGGCAGACAATCAATGCCAAGGGAGAGCTAGGGAAAAATCCAAAGGCATAGCAGCAGGGATGTGCTCAAAGAAGCAAGAAGCCAGAAAGCATTACAAGAATATGGGCAAAAAGCAAAAGAAGTCAAAGGTGGCAGAAAACCCACACAATAGAGGGTGAAATTAAGAATTTACTCCAAATGCCTAAAAATGAAGAAACTCCAAAACAGAACAATGTCACAGAGCTTAAGCCAACAAAGGACTGAGCTTCCAGAAAAATAATTCAACTAAGCCATGAGAGAGAACATTTATTTATATGAATACCAAAATCTATACTTTGTGGGGCATCGTTTTTTGGCATGGTTGGTTTTGCTTTTGACAACCGTATGCATTTAAAGCTAAAGCAAAAGAGCATCAAACTGAGTAAGTAAATGATAAAATGACAATCAGCAAAACACAGGAAACCATCCCCTTTCTCGGTCCTTTCGTCAGTGGCCTCCTTGAAACAAAGACTGTTCGGGAGGTTCACTAGCACTAAGTTGACACGAAAGGGAGCAAAAGCTTAAGCCAAGGAGAAATGAATGGTCATTTCCTTGATGGTACTTTGGGTGTGACTGTTTTCAACACACAAAGCCTCAGGGAGCATCATGCCAAGGTCTGACTGCAGTCCCGGCTCTGTGCTGTAGGAACCCACAAAAGCAGACTTGAGCAAGGTAGGCGCAAGTGGCTCCCTCTGCAAGAGGTGGTAAAGGAATCAGAGCCCCTTCCTTCCCCACGTGATCAATGCAGCGCCAGACCCTGCTAACCCCAGCTTCCAAATGCACCTCTAAGCAACCAGCCCAGTGCAGCCCGAGCTCTGCCTGCCCAAGCAGGCCCTTCCCCAGACACGTAGCAAGGACAGTGCCACCCAGGCATTCCCTGGCAGGGGGCTTCTTACCATCCACGAGAAACTCCCTTCCTCTTTGGCTTCATCCCTTGCAGACATGACAAATGCCACGTGACCACTTCCGTATACCTCTCCTCCCTCCAAGTCAATTTTCAGACCTGTTTGCTCAGGAATTCAACGAACGATGTTCCTTCTGTCCATCTTTGGACACACTGAGAGCGGTGACACAGCCGTGCACCACGATGCGATGGCCGCTCCTTCCACAAAAGCCTTTTTATAGGATTGGATTTAAATGAAGGAGGAGATTTAAAGAGAGAGAGAGAAGCTTCAAGCTCTTGTCACAGCCAGGCTGTTGGACAGATTCTTTCCCTGGATGATGTAACTAGGGGCTGGGGCGTCCTGGCATCTGGCAAGCGCAGGGGCGCCCCCGCCCCGGCACCCCGGGGGGAACGCCAGCTCTCCGGGCCCGCAGGCGGCTCTGGGCTCTGGCGGCTGGGACGCTTGCAAAGTTGCATATTTGGGGAATGTTTCACACTGGGAAACAGGCCAGGCATTCTGAAGGGGAGGCCACCACCCTCGCCTGCAAAGGCCTCATTCAGTTGCTTCAGAAAAGAAGTTCCCAGGAAAGAAAGACAACCCGGTTGCAGCCTTTCTCTCTCCCATTATAGTCTGCATTCTCCAGAAACCGCTCACAGCGAAACCATTAGGCAGCCCCGATGAATAGGTAACTCCACTCAGCACTGGTCAGAGGGAAGCAAAAAGGAGGGGCTTGAGATGGAATGATTGTGTCACTCTGACTGCTTTGATAAGAAAAAGTCTTTTGACAGCTTCCCCACAAAACTCAGTGTAATTGTGAAGGCTCAATCCTGGGGTGAGTGGGGCAGGGACTGTTGTGTGACAAAAAAAGAAGTCTGTTCCACCTTAGATTCAAAAGAGGATGGTCCGGGGGAACCCCTGAAGCAGCAGGGTCCTTGCAGACAATGAGACCTCTGTCTGTACGCTCCCAAAGGCTATCTTTGAGACTCAAATAAGCCTGTATTTTTCAGTTATTGCTGGGACTTTTTTTTTTTTTTTCAGTTATTCCAAGTCTGACAGATTATTTTAATCTATGTGTCTTTTAGGATTGGGCTGTTTCAGTGGTTTATGGTGTACTCTAATCCAGATGACTCTCAAATCTCTGAAAGCAAAATGTTATTTTCTAGGTATATAATTGGTTGGAGAAGAGACCCCACAGAGCTTAATATCCATCTAAACACACAGACATGCACACACACAGGCTCTTTCCTGGTTTCTGAAGAGGATGACATGACTGAATTCAATGACATCCACTACTGAGGCACAGCCATCACCAGTCCCCATAAAACTCAGAACCTTCTCTCCTGCATGCAGCTGACCCTTCTTTCCCACACATATCCCACACATCGTGCCAGAACACAGCGGCGTAGGACGTGATGCCATCACGGCTGGGGCCAGAGCAAGACCCCCAACGGTCCCAGCCCAGACAGGCAGCTGCTTAATGAAACAGCCCAGCTCAAGGGAGAGAATGCCAGAGCCAAAGTTCGAGAAGCACTAAGAGATGGGAGAAGCCCTTCATGAAAACGCTAGTGATGCTGAACCCTTTTAGATCGCCTGTAAGAGGGCAAACACTTGGTATGTCTTGAGAATAAACATTTCATTTCCATTTCCACGGATGATCACAATCCAGAACTTGATTTCCACAACTTCCTTCTCCTGGAAAATGAACACTTTGCACACATAATCTAGAAATGGAAATCAAAGAATAAAGAAAGCCTCGATATCTATTCAGTACGGAAGGATGAAGATGAGGGGGATCCTGAATCACTGATAAAGATGCACCAGTGACCAGGGTAGAGAGTCAGGGCCAAGGGCTCGGTGCCAGCCAACCTCCACCCCTTGCTGCCCCAGCTCCTACTGCTGCCCAGTCTTCACCCACTCGCTCCTCCTGCCCCTTCCCCAGGTGAAAACCAGAATGGATTGTTTATGGACACAGAATTTGATATAGTCATTCAGCACTAGAAAAACTTCCAATGTGAAGAAGCAGAAACTTAGAGAGGGTTAAAGAAGATTGTAGAATCAGAAAGGGAAAGCTTGAGGGGAAGGACTGGGATTATTTAGCTAAAAGTAAGAGGTGGGAGATCAAGAAAAGGCCACAAGCACAGAAAGTCTTGATGTTAAAGTCTGTTTTCGTTGGAGGGGGAAAAGAAAGAAGGGAAGGAGGGAAGCAGGGAGGGAGGAAGGAAAGAAAAAATAAAAGCAATGAGTTCTCCAACTATACCTCCTCACCCAAGTGGATTTTCGAAAAGGAAACCTCTCGCCTCCAACCCCCACATCCAAAAAACACTCCCCAGGGTAAAGTTTAGCTAAATAGATGAAATCAAGAAATGAAAGGTACTCAGTGCAGGAACTAAAAAATTATTTACCAATGGGTATGCCTATAGCTTTTAATAACAGCTTTTCATTTGGAAGAATATCCAGGCCTCCTTTCTGCAGGAATCCACATAATAACACAAAGCAAATATGCTAAGAGATGGGGGAAGTTTGAGGAGAAACAGAGCTGGTATGGAAGGAGAGGAGACGCCTGCATCAGCAAGATTCTTGTGAATCTTCTGTCCTTCTCTATCCCTTACAACTAACCCCGGCTCCAACTGGGCCTGGTGGGAAGACAGCTCCTGGGCTCTCCCCTCCCAGAGGGAGGCAAGGGAAGAGCAAGTCAGGAAGCCTCCAAGTAGCAGAGAAACCCGTTCCCAGCAGCCTCTATTGGTTCTCCCTGTGTTTCCTCTATCCCATCCCATCATTTCTAAGCAAGAAAAACAGAAAGAGACAAAAGGTGCCCATGTGGTCCCAGTGCTGCTTCGAGGCCACAAGCAGCCATATCTTTCCCAGATGCCCCAGCGTGAGGGTTCAGGGGCGGATGCAGGAGAGTGCAGGAGCCTGTCCTAACAGAAGCCTCCCCCTCGTTGCCTGGAAAGAGAAAAGAAATCCCCTCAGGAGGGAGAACATGCCCAGGAGGCAGGCTAGACAGCTCAGCTCCCCGCTCCTGCCACTGAGGTGCCCTCGGAGAAACAGAGGTGCTGGGAGGCTCAGTACCTCGATTACAGGGTCCCACAGTGTCACCACAGGCCACAGAAAGCCAGCCATCACCAGAAGCCTACGCGGCTTCCCTCCCCAGGGAAGCCAAACTCCTAACGCTGGAAGGAGTCTGATTCCCCAGGGGCCCTCACACCTCAAAATCAACTTGTTCATCCTTCACTTTTGTCAGCTCACGTAGCTGTCAGCCTCATCCACCTTCCCGACCCACCTTTGTGCAAAAGAAAGGTTTTCAAGTTGTGATGCTTAGGACTCTCCATTGTAAGAGGTGAGCACGCAGCCAGGGCCCGCTGACTCCCGTGCCCCTCGGCAGGCACGCCCGCCTCCCACTCGCACCCCGAGACTCACTCCCTCTTTGTTTCAGCTGCACAATTAGAGCCCAGTTCTCTCCCACCTTTCCCTGATTTTCCTGGAAATGGCGTTTCTTCCCTGTTGGGAATAAGCTTGTTTGTTTCTGCTTGTGTCTCCTCTCTGATGTGTGTTCCCGCATGTCACATTGCTCTCCAAATGTTCAGTGTGTGTTTTTTTAAGAGAACAAGAACTTGAATTCCATTATAAATAAGTTCAGGAGATTTCATAAATGATTTTTTTAATTTAAATAAGTTGATCATTGCTTGGGAATTAGACAGCTTTTTGAAGATTTTACCTTTGACATCTTTTGTGTAGCACAGAATTTAGTTATTACAGAACCTGAGTCTATACAGATTTTTCTCTACATTTCCTGGACTTAACTCTTTTTCTTTCTTGTTGCCATTTGGTTTAGTTTTTCATGTGTTTGCCAGTCCTTCCACCCCATCCTTCTCCTGGGTTCTGTGCTGTCTTCTACTCTATGTTTCCCTGACCATTAGACACCTAGATAAGCAAATAACCCAAACCACCTGGACCGCCGAGGCTTTCTCCTCCTCCTAACCATGTTCCCTGCATGCAGATGCAGACTGAGCCTTGGCAACAGGCAGGCAGGCCTTGCTCCTGGTGGCAGAGGGAGGCTCATCTTGCATTTCACATGCCCTCCTGTTCCAACGGCTGGGGGACTGCTCACACTGGGCACAGACCTGGTGGGGGAATGGGACACCAGGCAGCAACAGGTCTCATCCCTTTTGCAGGGTTCTCATTGTACCCTCTTTCTCAATCCTCTTTACAGGGTCATTCTCCTTAATCCCATTCTCCTTGGGTCTCCTCTTCCCTCTACTCTCTCCCCCTTTTCTAAAGGCCTCAAGGTAGAGGAATGAGAATCCAGGCTACCAAGGGTTAGAAGTGGGAGACAGTGGAAGAAAGAAGTTTGTCTCTTTTTTCTTTTTCCCTATTTTATCTCCTAGCTGAAAGAAGTAGAAAGAAATACCATGGACGATGTTGATGAAGGTCTGGCTCCCAAGGAGAAACAGCAACACCAATGTGGGCCCCTGCTAAGGGCAAGAAGACAACCTGAAAGTTGTTTCATCAACAAGGTACAGATTTTAGAAGGTTACAGATGGGGGGGTGGGTAACACCTAGCGAAGGGGTATGTATTACCTCTCAGGGGAGCCAACTCCAGCTGTCATCAGAAACAGAGATCCACACCTGTCTAGTACTTTACCATTACAGAGCACCTTCCTCTGGGTTTGTGCACTGAAACCTTGAGGATGGCATTTCAAATCTATGAACCGGGTCTCCTGGGCCACAGCCAAGGTGGGAGGTCCCAATGCCCTGTTCCCTAAATAAAACGTGTTATAGACAAAGAAAAATACTTATGCTCCTCATGCACAAGAAAGAAATGCCTTCTGCCTTTAAGATTCGAGGAGTCCAACAGCCAAGGGGAGAACCTCCTACCCATGAGCCTGTGAGAACCTGTCACTTGTATGGCATAAAAAATCAGAATTTCCTCATCTCACAGAATGGGGGGACCCAAAGGAGCTCCAGTGACAGTTCTGTGCCCCCCACTATCTTTAAAAAAAAAAAAAAAGACGGGCCTTGGGGGTGAAGAGTGACCTGTCCTAGTGAGCAACTGTTGTTTTTTGTACGTCTGCCAAGGCAGTTCCTATGCCTACTGCAGACAGTTCTATTTGGGAACAGGTGCTGAACTACTAACCGCACCACCTTTCGTTTGTGATGCACTTCATGGTTTATGAAATCTTTTTACTTACATGTTACCTCAGTGTATCACAAAGATTGTTATTATTATTCTTTTTTTTACAGATAGGGATAAAATAAACTGTTAAATTGGGTTTTCAGTCTAGCCCATCTGACTCCTGATCTCTACTCTTGCCACTGCCCCTCAATGCTTCTCAGATTGTTCTAGGAGTTTACATGGTCTAAATCCCTACTTTTTATTTATTTTATTTTTTTTTAAAGATTTTATTTATTTATTTGACAGAGAAAGACACAGCGAGAGAGGGAACACAAACGGGGAGTGGGAGAGGGAGAAGCAGACTCCCTGCCGAGCAGGGAGCCCGATGCAGGACTCGATCCAGGGACTCCAGGATCATGACCTGAGCTGAAGGCAGTCGCTTAACCAACTGAGCCACCCAGGCGCCCATAAATCCCTACTTTTTAAAAATAAGATTTGCCTGAGATACATTTTCCTTAGTGTATTATAGAGTACTCCCTGCATTCGGGATATAGGTTTGGGAATTCTTTCTGCTTTGGGGGATAACTGCCGTATGCCAGATACCCTGCCAACCATCCGGTTAAACCATGAGATGGCCAATCTCGCCAACATGTCAACTCAAAAATGGCACTTTCCTTTGGTTCAACAATTAGACCTCACCTTCTTGAGATCAGAGTAGGTTTCGGAGGTTGTTTTTTAATCTTACTGGTCTTCTCCTGGCCTTTTAAGAGATATTGTATTCCCTGTTTACTAAGAAAGTGTGAATTATTTAGAGGACACAGTTTAATTTTAGAGATTAATTCAGGCAAATTCAGTGCTACCTTCATAAACTAGCATTGAGATTAAAACATGGACGTGATGTCAGCCCTTTCCTGAAAGGAAGACAGTTTAGTGGGGATGCTTGGAGTTTTGACAGTGTCTCATTTGGAAAGCTTAAGTCAGAAGTAGTGTCCAATACACCACAGGAGCTCAATCAATATTTGATAAGGGAATGAATAATAAAAATGGCTAAGATATATTGAATGCCTGCCCTGGGTCAGCCACTGATCTAAGTTCTTTGTGTAGGGTTATTGCATTAAATCTGCACATTAACCCTCTGAATGCCCTATTCTCATTTTATAGATGAGGAAAATGAGACATTGGGCAGTTCAGCAACAGCCCTAGGAAATAAATAGTGAAACTAGGATGGTCACTGTCCAGAGCCAGGCTCTTAGCTAATAAAACATTTTATTTTATTTTATTTTATTTTTATTTATTTATTTTTTTAATTTTACTTTGTTTTATTTTTTAAAGGTCTTATTTTTAAGTAATCTCTACACCTAACGTGGGGCTCAAACTCAAAACCCCATGACCAAGAGTTACGTGCTCCACTGAGCCAGCCAGGCGCCCCCCCAAAAAGACATTTTAAAGGGGTGAAGGAAGACAGATAACGGTTTGATTTGGGGTCTGTTGAGTTTGAGGTTCCTATGGGAGATCCAGGTGGTTCTACGAGCAGGCAGAAATGTGGATTTGAGGCTGAGGCAACAGGTTGGACCAGAACTGGGAGGCATCAGTGTATTTTTAGGTGATGCTCTTGGAGAATGAAGAGAGCCTTTTGCTGAGAACAGTCTGGGGAAATGCCACTATTTAAAGTCTGGGGAAAAGCAGCAAGATGGTATCTTCTCTGCTCACCTTCACCCCAGCCCGAGGTGACCTGTAACTGCACTGCCTTCTTGATGTGCAAACTTAATCCACCTCCACAGAGGAGAGATGAGGCTGAATATTCCAAAGACCTTAAATACTCCAATAATAACTCGTATGTGCTTTTCAAATTCAACCTGGGGACAGGGTGGTTCCCGCTCCTCTTGGTGGGCATAGAGGCGGGAAGAATTTATCACAAGAACTTTCTCCAACTAAACCCTTCACCTGTCACCTCTCCTCCCTCAACCAAACCCAAACCTTACCCTTTAGCAGTAAAATATTGATTAGAAGAGCAAAAAGGAGCAGTTACGTGAACTAATTCAGTATCCCTTAAGAACATCATACACGGGGGCGCCTGGGTGGCTCAGTTGGTTAAGCAGCTGCCTTCGGCTCAGGTCATGATCCTGGAGTCCCGGGATCAAGTCCCGCATCGGGCTCCCGGCTCAGCAGGGAGTCTGCTTCTCCCTCTGACCCTCCCCCCCTCATGCTCTCTCTCTCTCTCATTCTCTCTCTCTCAAATACATAAATAAAATCTTTAAAAAAAAAAAAAAAAAAGAACATCATACACGGAGTTTGCCTTCTTACTGCCTTTCATACCATTTCTTATTTTTAGAGGGGAAAAGGGTATGGAATCCAGCTTGCTGCTGACTCAGGCCTAATGAGGTGTCATACATTGATGAGTAGAATGCAGGACCGTGACTTTGAAGTCAGCCACTCGGTTTTTTTCATTGCACCTAATAGCATTTAATTTCAATGAGTTATACTATTAAAAGTTTGCATGAAATAAACCAGTAATTTACAATGCTGATGTATTCATTTAATTTACACTAAGTAATTGAAATTTTCAGTATATCAGATACTCATGCTAATTGGTCACTGCATTTATTTTTTACCCCAGTGGGACAGGTGGCTGAAAGGTTGCTTTAAATGAAGGGTGTTGTTTGAGGACACCATTTACTATGTCTTAAAGTAAGGCCTTGTGCCTACTTAAATCTAATCAATTCCTTACAGATCCAGTTCACATTTTATTTCCTCTGGAAATATCTCCTGTCCCCTTCAACAACTGGAGTTGTCTCTTCCCTCAAAATTCTGATGGCGGTTAACGGTCCTTGTATCATACAACTCAATTAGAGGAAGTGTATAAAAATTTACATGAGCCATTGCTTCCAACTAAATGAGAATGTCTTAGTTAACAAAACACTCTCACATACTTGTGAAAATCATGGGCAATACCTCATTTGGACTTCCTGTGAAGTTGGCAATTTCCATGTAAATCTCACAAAACCCCGATTGGGCATTCCACCTATAGGCATTCGGTGTGGATGGTCTTTTGCAAAACAGGACAACTAAAAATATAGATAGCCAGAGTTGCACACACCACCCATGCAATCTCTGAATAGGATTTAACATAATCACGTGGATTGGAATTCAGGCTTTAGAAAAAGGAGTAAATCAAGTGATATACCTTTCAGGACCTGGAAAATGTACCCCTGAGTCATCATTAGCAGAAAGCTCACCGCCATATATAAATAAAAAGGAAGCACTGTCTAGCTCTTTTTATGTGATTAGGGCCCCAAAATGTCCCAAAGTGTCAAAGTTGTTGTTTTCACAAGTGCACTGAATTTTGCCTCTGGTCAGCAGCCTCTCCTTATGATTCCTAAAAGAATTAAGATAGGGCATCATTAGGAAGATTTCGTTTTGATTTTATATTCAACTACAGGTCTTCACAAGGTCACTACCAATGGGGTGCCGCCACATGTCCCCATACCACAACTGACCTTCTCTGGAAGATTGTAGCTGAACAACTGTATCTGCAGATCTAGGAAAACCTGATGTAGGAAACAAGGAATAAATTCAGGGCCACACATTTAGTTAATATTGACCTGACAAGCAGAGATTTGTTTCTGACACAATTCAATTAAATCTGGCTAAGGGGCATTTTGAAGATATTGATAAATGCATTCTGAACCAACAGACATATTTTTCCTGAGGATAAAGGCTCAAAACCTACTGTGCAGAAGTGATTCAGACAGTCGGTTAAGTAAATTCTACCCTCTTCTATCTTCTTTTAAGAAAGACTAAAATTCTAGTGTAGAATGAGTTCAGGGAGGAAGGCAAATAAACTGGGGGCTTTGGAAAAACTTGCTTTTCAGAAAATCTCCTGTTATGAGAAATAACAGGTTTTCGTAAGAAAATGAGCATGCATAAAATCACTTTCTACATTTCTGTCTTGCATTATTCTCTGTTGGTTGTTTTTTATGTATTTATACCCGTGGAATATAGGCAGTTATCCATAAGCATGCTAAGCAAAGTTCTTATGATGACTACTCTTTCCTCTTTCACAAATTAAAAAAAGTGTACATTGGGAGTACATTCTGTACCAGTAAAAATGCTGACAGGTAAGCCAGCTCTAGAGAAGAACGGACTGATTTGGGCTCCCCAGTGTGTCCTCTGCCGGAGCTCCAGAGTATAATTGTAAGAAAGAGCATCTGCATCTGTTCCAGAAAGCAGTACTGAACACGTTGCCATTTATTTTGGAGTAGAGGCTGTCCTGGGAGAAGCTAGAAAGATGAGAGAGGGTACCGCAAAGGTTGTAGAGGGCACTACTCACTCAATTTAAGCTCAGATATCAGGAAAATGCAAGGATTCAAAATTAAGGGCTGGAAAGGCAGAAGGTGAGCACGCTTGAGCCCTCGGTGGCTCAGGGCCTTGAGGGCAGCACGACCGCACAGGGATGGGAGCAAAGCGGGGGGAGCAGTGCCTGACCTGTTCCCTGAGGTCGGCAGTCCAAGGAGAGGGGAACCTAACCTGTTCCAGATTACCAGCTCCTTCAAGGACAAAAGGACCCCCAAACCTAGGAAATCGTGATGTAAGTTCTGGGTCAGGTCTAAGGCTTCACATTTTTTTCTAAGAGACGAGAATAGTCTGCTCAATTCCTAACTGCAGGGTTGGAGTGCAGAAGCCAGAACCCAGTGTGCTGGTCACAATCAGGGATACAATTGCACTAGAAGATTCCTGGCACTCTCCCCAATCTGGTTTTTGGAACTCAGTACACACTTATCTTACATGGAGAGGCAGGTACTGGTGGGTTTACCGCAGTCCAGTTATTATGCAAAGCACACTGAAGAAAAGGGACCATTTTTCAATCCTGCTTCCAGGCAAATCAACGTGATCCTCCCTTTAAAGCCTAACCTTTTTCAGTGAAGAGGTAGCAGGACCTGAAATGCCTTCCCTCTTCCAGAGGACTACTCTGGATTAGGCTCTGGAAGCAGCTTCCTAACTGAAATCAGACCAGAATATCAGCTCCAGGTGAAGAGGATGCGCTTTCTTTTGCAACTTTAGGCCTCGCAAAAGGAATCTGCCCTCAGACAACGAGGACAGAAAATGGATGAGAAAATAAATGGAAATAAAATAGAGGCTTTCCCACTGGCATTTGACTATATATTCTGCATCTTTTGTGTAGTATGGCTAAATATTTAATCTTAAAACAAAAGTTTCATAGGCATTTTAAAACATCTGGAGAAGCTCAAATTTATGTCACTTTTTTCCCTTAAAGTATATAACCTGATGCTCTAATGTGTTTTCTATACTGTTCGGGAAAATCTCTGCACTGCCTTTCTTTCATATCCAGTAAAATGCATTATGAAATTCCCTAAATGTCTCGTCTATAAAATTGCTCTCGAGACTAAATTACATCTTTTTCTTATTATGAAAAAAATTAAGGGTTCTTGCAGTAAAGATAAGAAGTCCACTTACCAGTACTTCAACCTTCGGAATTTTGATGTCAGACATGAAAAAAAATATTTTTTCCCCTAGCCCATTTTTTTCCAATATAAAATGCCTGTGTACTTTGATAAGTTTCATGAAAGAAACCATTATTTTAGTATGTTGGGTTTTTTTAATATGGTTGTTTTTATTTGATTTAAAGAATGACTGTCGCCCAAGGGTATATAATCAGACACTAGAGTTACATGGTTTGACAGGTAAAAAAAAAAAAAAAATTCTGAGTCTTTCCTATCAACGGATAATTAACTTAAGTGGGCTCAATTGCGTGCCCTCTCGAGTTTGCATCAGGGTCTTATAATCTACACAGAGAGGTGTCTTGTCCAGAGGAGTCACAAAGAGAGAACCACCTCATACTTTCTTATTAATATTTTCCGGAAGTTATGATAACTACTGTGGGATTTCATCTTGCTAACTTTCTATTCTTCCCATAGGTGGAATTTTTGCCATGGTTGAAAAAAACCCAACTAACAAATTTCAGGTTATGGAACAGAGGCTGCTGAAAACATCACACAAAGAAATCATATCCTTCTGCTCATTTATTTTCTCTAAAACTTGCGTGGAGAAGACAGGTGCTGGCTGAGCATGGTGCTCAGCCACCTTGTATATTTGCATCCTCTGTTCCCCTTTGTTCCTTCGCTCTGTTTTTGTAATGTCTACATTTTGGCCTTTCTGCGCTGCCTCTTTGGTTTCCGAGCTTTCCAACTGAGGATTTCCCGTGAAAGAAAAAGAAAAAAGAAAGACAGCAATTAGCATACATTATGTGGCTGCACCAGCTAGTAAGCTCGCAAACACGTCTGCGCGAAGGACAAGTGGGCCCCGTTTTGTCTTGTCTCCTGGACCGTCTTGCCCTGCTCACAGCCTGCCATTTGCCGGCTACAGACACCGCCCCTTCCCTTCCTCTGCTTGCAGCCTTCCCAGGACGCTGCACAGCCCGGCCAGCTTTACTGGCTCAAAGTATTTAATGAGTTTCTAATTCAGTTTGGGCTCTGGAACCCAGCCAGCTAACCGCTGCCCGGGGCTTGCGTTTCTTTTATACATGATCAGAGAAGAGCCAGAAAGACAGCTCTTGTCACTATTGGACTTTGATGGGGAGGATTCACTCATCTTCATGTTATCACACGGCCTTGCTGACTGCAGACAATCCAGGGGCTGAAGCCCATCCCCTCAGAGAGCAGGGGGAGAATAAGGGAGACACACCTCTGGGTGCTGCGAAGCAGCTTCTAGGGAAGGAACACTGCTCTGTCATCACTGGACCTCAGTCCAGCAGGACAGGGAGAAGAACTAGACCACACTGAACACTTTTGGGGCCAAGATTCCATGCATTTTACATACAGGTGCCCGTCACCTAACCAGACCCTGGAACATTCTTCACTGTGATTCCAGGGGCCAACTCTCTCCATGGGTTCACATGCTGCCCTTACTCCCCTGGACGCCCGTGTGGCTCACAGAACAACAGTGCTCCCCAGAGGAAGGCTCTGTATAAGCCACAGAAGCTATTACTCTGGGAGAAACTGTTGAGGAAACATTTTGGACTTAAAGTGCTGAGACAAGCCTCATCAATTATTCCGTTTCTACGTTAGCTATGCAAATCACAGTCAGGATGTTTCAATATAGTCTACCTGGTCTTCCTGGGGCTTTGCATGTGCTGTTCCCTCTGTCAGGAATACTTGTCCCCTCCCATTTACTTGGCTGCTTCCGATTGTTCCTTCCAGTCTTAGAGACACAGCCTCACCTCTGGCAAGTGCCCCCCCGAGTGCCCCATCCCAGAGCGGCAGGCGTTCATGTCCTGCGACCATCAATACCACACAGAGCTTCTGCACGCGGCGAGCACAGAGGGCCCACTGTGATGTCGGAGATCAGATTTCGAGACAGAATCTGGTGCTTTCTTACAGAGGGATGCTTGGGCATTTATTTCGTATTCACAAGTGGAGAGGACTGTGTAGAAAAAGCCTCCCTCATTGAAATTGTAGTTCAAGGTTTTTGAAAAGTATACAGTAATATTGATTGAACAATGGATGTAGAAGAGTTGAAAAGAGGCTTTGCAAATGAGGCATACAGGAATAGAGACTGATTTAGACTAAAAGTTAGAGTTAGCTATTTTTAAATAGCTGCATAAATGTATCCCACGCAAGCTATGAGTCTTACCTATTCGTAAATACCCAGGAACAAGTTGATAAAAATAGGTAACTGACTGAATCTAGTCATTAAATAAATGACTATATTTTACTTACAAATATGGGTTTTAAACCCAATCAACCAATAATTTAAAGCAGTTTAGGGTCAAAGCACATTCCCAAAGACTGGCTGAATGGGGTTGGTTATCGTATGAGGTAATAAGGCGCCCACTGCGGAGACAGATAAGAAGCTAGGAGCTAATGGTTCACCTGGAACTAGCAGTCCAACGCCAGCTCCTGACACTGCTGACCATCAGAAGCACACGGAGTACTTGTTAAAATTACATATGACTAGGTCCGATCTAGACCTAGCAAATCAAAATCCTTAGAGTCAGAGTTAAAACCGGGAGTTTTACCAGGTGATTATGCTGATCACCAGATAGCTTTGGGAGGCTTTAGGAAGGCTTCCATATAAGACAGCATCCAGATGGGACCTAAAAGATGGTGAGTAACATGAAGCAAGAAGGCATATGGCAGGGAAGCTCCAAGCCCTGGGGATGAGGTGATGCGGTCTAATTGGAGGGCTTACAGCCAGGAACCCAGGTTTATAGAACTGTGAATCTGGACACATCTATTCCAAAGCCTTCTTTTGCAGACATAGACATTAAGTTTCAGAAAGGCTAAGTGACTTGTCCAGAGTCAGAGAGCAAGATCATGGCAGAGCCAGTAGTCAAGTCTGGGTATCCCAATGCCCGCGCTTTTTCTTTCTTGAAAGGACCACTGCAGAGGCCGAGGATGCTCCTGCAAGGCTTCTTGACCCCAGAGCTGTGTGATCTGGATGCTTCCCTCCTACACCTGCACTCACACAGCAAACAGAAGCTGTGTTTTATCATCTATTAAGTGGTATCATCCCAGGTGACATCAAAGGTCTTTGATTCTTAATCTAGATAGAGCTCAGATTCCTTATTGGAAGCCAAAGATGGGCTGCAAGAGAAGCAACGTAAGCTCAGTTCTTAGGTTACCTATTTGGGGCAATGATGGCAGAAATATGGACTTTCAACCACTTAGGCTAAAACTGTTGGTCACCCATCCTCCCTTCTTTTAGAAAAAGAATAGACTGAAAAGCCTAACTGTCCTATATACAAAATGCTTTAGAGTGGGGGCAGGGAACTCTAACACAGAATGTCCAGTGAGTCTCCTCTCCTTGGCTCCTCTAGGTTTTGCTTGTACAGCCCTCAGAGAACCCTCGTGGCAAACTCCAAAAGATGCATGAAATGAAAATCCTCGCACGCTGTATTGGAAGTCTTCACACCGGGTGGCATAATCACCCCGAGCAGCACTCTGCACTGTGATTAATATTCCACCCGTAAGCATTCATAAAACGTAAAGGTCTCAGGGTGGAGTGAAGGAAGTGCTTTTTATGGTAGTGATTTGATATTTACTAAGTCCCTATTGTGTTGGGTCCCTCAAACTGCACGTAAACAGCAAAGCCTCTGGGCTCCACTGAGGTGACAGAATCTAAGGTCGGGAAAAAAAATTATGTGGTCATCCTTATATTTCTTTAGAAATATTTCACAAGCGGGTACCTGGATGGCTCAGTCGTTAAGCGTCTGCCTTTGGCTCAGGTCATGATCCCAGGGTCCTGGGATCTGAGTCCCACATCGGGCTCCCTGCTCAGTAGGGAGCCTGCTTCTCCCTCTCCCTCTGCCCCTCCCCCTGCTTGTGCTTGCACTCTGTTAAATAAATAAAATCTTAAAAAAAAAAAAAGAAAGAAAAGAAATATTTCACAAGCATGACCGTGCAGGAATGCACGTAACTACCGGGAGTAAGGTAGTCAGCTGTTTAGAAAGAGCTACTTCCTTCTGTTCTCAATGAACTCCCTTGTTTTTAAAAAATGCTTTCCTTTTTCTTAGAACAAGTTTATTTTCATCTCTCCTCCAAGGAGTAAGACAAAAAGGGAGAAAAAGAAGAGGCCATTCCCATCATGCCGTGGCCCTCATATCAAAGAGTTCTCAAGTGGGTAACCTTGGGAAGATGTCAGAGGAAACCAAGGGGCTTTTAAGCTGTCCTATTAACAATGACTTGAATGGGGCGGGGGGTGGGGGGGAAACACTTCTGTCTCTATGTTCGGCTCTTCCCTTTCTCCCCAGCTCAGACACTCATCTTGTCAATCACCCCAGTTTTGCCAAGTGACATGCCATATCCTTGATCGCAGAACATCAGGCCTGACGCACAGCCAAGTCAGCCGAGTGCCTCGGCACCTTGCGTGGAGTGAGGTTGCCTACGGTGCTGTCTCAGACTTAAAAAGCCCGTAAGGACTCAAAACAGGCTGTCAATTCTGGCTTTTTCAACACCCGTTTTTCACCACACCATCGATAGAGCCGAGTGTGAGCGGGTAGTGCAGAAATCCCCGGGGTAGGAAAGAAGGGCAGGGATTAGGAACGTTACCAACCGCACTAAGAGCCACTTTCCCTGTCCATCTGTCTGCTGGATTCCTTCCTGGCTGTGGGGGCAGGAGGCACTTTGAGTTGAAAAGAGACTCAGAGAGAAGCATTCTCAGCTCACTCATCCCTTCTGTGTAACACCCGTACTAGTACTGGGATCCATACAGACCAGACAGCCACCATCTATTGACTGCTTAGGATGTGGTCCTTTTACATTACTTCTAATCGTCAACAAGAGCTATACGATGAACTTTATTGGATATGTGGAGAAACTAGATACGGAGAATTTAAGGACTTGGGCCAAAGCCATGGCTGGAGAGTGGCAAAGCTACGATTCAAACCCAAGTGCACCTAGAATCAAAGTCCATCTTCTTGGCCCCATCAGAACCACCAGGTCAAACACTGTGGTCGACTCAAGTCTGTGCTCTTCTCTGTCACCTGACCCAGACCTGGGAATTCTTGCGGGTGGAGATCCCAAAATCTAAGGGAGAAGCGGTATGTTCTTACCAGGACCAGCATGTGGCCGAGGTCTGGGAGCACCACTAACTCGTCGCATGATGTAAGTCGTGTGCTCTGGAGCTACACAACCAAGTGGAACGTGTTTTGCAGTCTTTCTGGCACATGACATCTCCAATTCTCTAGGCCTACGGCTAGACCTCATCTACCCAGGTAATACCCCAAGGCCCAGGACCAATGAGCACTTAATTCTGTGGTCCATTAGCTTCTTCTTGAAGATCTCCAAGGACAAAGATCTACAACGGCCTCTAGCAAGTTACACAGAGGATGCTGGTCCCTGAGATGGAAAGTGTACAATCTCTTCCATTTGCCTTATTTCTACTTGCTGAGAAGGAACAGATGTCTTACAAGTCTGAGGTTGCCTCTATTCCTGTCGCAAGGAATACAGACTAGCCCTGTCACTCTCCGACAGACCTAAAATAATATATTCTAGCATTAAATCATTGCATCACGAGGCTACTGAATTGATATAAAAGAAGGCACCGTGAAACGATTAACCAAGGAACATTTATAAACCCTGCTTACTTAAAGAGACTGAAAAAGAAAGAGGCTTATTTCTAAACAGTGTAGTCATCCAGGCTATTTCCAACCTACACTCAATTCCTAGACAACAGTCATGGTTGCTGAAATAACTCCAGCTATTTCCAGCCAAGCAAAATAAATACAGGCTGAAAGAAAAGTATAACTTGTAGTAAAAGATCTAATACTATTGCTCTTGATTAAAGATGCTATTTGCTTTTCTGAGTCTTCTCTAAAACAGCTGGGAAGTGGCTATCAGAAGGGGCTTTGGGACTTGGTTTTCTGGGTTTCTTTTTTTAAGTTCTCAACATACAACATAGAGGACGCTTGCCAACAATGCCATTCTCTCTGTCCCTCATCGACAGTACCTTTCCTCCTGCTTCCAGATTCTCATCTAAGCTCAAAGTGAACATGGAAACACAAAGAAGATAAAGCAGTGGTGGCACTCCTTCCCTTGCTCGGTCCCAAACCCCATTTCTGCCCTCCTCCACAAAAACTAAAGTAGTCATGTGTTTTAGCTCCAGAAGACACCACGGAAAGGCAAGGCAAGGATAAGGAGCTAGTCGGGTATCATCCTACCAGGTTAAAAGTATCATTTCCTGTGAACAGAGGCTGCATGTGCCCAGCTTCTCAAGTTCAAACAACCACGAGAAAGGTCTGGATCCCACACTATCCACAGCAGATTGCTCCCCTTAAAATTGGGCTCAGATGCAGATATGAATTTGGTATGAAACTCTGGCTCCTGTAAGGCCCCTAAGATCCATGCGGAATCCACAAACGTTCCTTTCTTGACTTCTGTCACTCCATGCTAGGCGGCTCCCTCCAAAACCCATCATTTTGGGGGTTTTTTTAATGAACATTAAGAGAGTCTAGAAGGCAAGTTTCTTCCTCCAGGGCATAAGGTAAAGCACTGGCATAATGAAGTTTTCCAACAATATAAAATATCCATTTAAACACATAATTTCATCTACAAAGCCAAGCTGGAAGATAGCCTGTTATTAATTACTTGCCAGTCTTCAGGAAATAGCCCTTAGGTAATACTCTTCTTTGGGTTAACATATCTTATTTGCCTTTCCACGAGCTTCCAGACCCTGGATGTTTTTTGTTCCCTCCAAAGACTGAGGGAGTTGTTGCTGCTTTTAAGGATTCCTATGAAATAAGTCTAAGTAATGGAGTGTAATACATTGTCTTCATATATTAAGTATATTATATAACATAATAGGTATGTCATTTTAATATCTATTTAAAATATTTAATATAATTATTATATTTAACATATTATTAAGTAGGAATATAATGACTGATTCCTAAA